>NC_079539.1:7226029-7526029 GCF_003711565.1 Takifugu flavidus | reverse complement strand
AAAGTCTATTGTGGCGGATTATTTGACATGATACTGTTGGTGTTGTACAACAGTGTGGGTTGTAATGATTCTGTCACAGAATGTTGTTTTGATTCCTCCTCCACAGTCAGCTGTTTATCTGGCAGGCCCACAATGCACTGTTCCTGATTCGCTGCCTGCTCAAGGTGTTCATCAGGGAGATGAGTGAGGAAGAGCTGCAGCAACAGTTCTCCTACCAGGAGAGGGCACCAGGCTCCTGCGCAGGTGAGCACTCTCGTTGCATTACAGGAAATGCATGTGTGTCTTTAGGACGCTACAAGATACTGGCTTTCTGTCAGATTGCAGAATTTTTAAGGCTATTGTTTTAATTATTAAGTAGACAGTTGCTAGGAGAGGAGGTGTTAATTGAGAAATGTGAATCTTAATTATGTTAATTATTAAATATCCACTCTTGTATATTCCTGTGTTTTCTGCCTTAGTAATAATTAAAATCTCCCACGTGGAGGTGTGCTGAAAATTCTCTTGCAAACCCTGTTAAAACCCTGTAATTAGCTGATTTCCATCAGTGCCATTTCCACTGTGCATTCAGCATGAAATATGGATGAAGGGAAAGATGGAGTGGGGGATTGTCAGGGGAGAGAAGCTCCAAGAAAAGAGACTATCTTTGATCAACAGGGATCTGCCATATGCATCTCATAATCCCTCCCTCGACCCCTTGTGTAGAAACAGACAAGCAGGATCTCCTGGAGGAGTTGTTGTCCAACCTCATCCACCTGATCGTGGAAGTGCCCCTGCTGTAAGTACCATCCTGCTTTTGAGTGACTGATGTCGTAGTTCTGTGCTCAATGCAGTCTTCAGGGTCAAAGCAGCATGTTTTCCACACTGCTTTTGGGAACCACGTGAAAGCAGCATTATGAGCTGCTTAAAACTCCACTGTTTCTGGTTTTAGCAGTAAAACGGCCAGTAAAAGGTTAAAACGCCATCGTCATGTCTGGATTGTTGAGGCCTTGGTTAATCATGTGACTGTCTGTGCGTGCTCCACTTGTTCATCCACTCTCTGATTCATTAACCAGGAGAGGACACAACTAGGTTGAGTCGAGTTATGCTTTGACGCCCCGTGTGAGTGTAGAAGACAAAAAAAGGATTTAATCTACTAAATTAAAAGATTTGTGCAAAGAGAAAAGGTTTTTTGAAAGCTGCAGAGTAGCATCAGTGACGTGGAGAGATAGTAGCACCTGTCTTCCCTCCCAGCAGGCTGTGTTTGCTAACACCCTCTGCTTCAATGGGTGATTATTTCAGTGGATTTACTCATCAGTGCTGGAATTATCTTCTGCCTAACAGTCACATTCACACGTAGACGGAGATCCTGAGCATGTGTGTCTGCACAGATAATCCCCAAAACGGTGTTAAAGCACAGACAACTGTTGTTCCTTTCATTAACATGGTATCCTCCACATTTCCTTCCCTCCATCATCTGTATCACACCATTCTCAATGTCTTCCTCCTGCCTGCTGTGGTTTCTCCCTTCCCTCTCCTCGTGCGTTATCTCCAGACATCTCAAACCCCGGGTCTTGTATAAATGCATGCAGCATTCCAGCATTATTCATTGTTCCAGCCTTCCAGACTCCTGTCGCTTTTTCTTCCCTCCACCATTTTGTGGCTCTCGGCCCATTTCCTCTGTACGTGCTCCTGATTCGGAGTGGAACATTACTGTTCTGTTTGGTACAGCTCCTCCAACTCATTTCCTTCAAATGCCGGCTCACAAGAAGCCATTTTCGCTTTGATGTTACAGAAATGGTGTTTCAGCAGCTTTCTATTATCTTTCCAAACAGAATTTTGATGCTCTCTGTCACTATTATGAACATCTGCTTAAAATATATTCCCTCAGTGAGGATATGGCTTATTCCTATGAATGTATACAGTAGTTGAAACCTTTCAGATACCTGCTTTAACTTATTATGCATCTGTTTTTCTGTAGCGACATCACCTACAGCATCCTGTTTGAAGCGGTTACCACGTTACTGGTGTTGTTTTCCTATCAGCTCTTCCACAAAGAAATCCTCAGAAATGGGATAATATACCAGCACATCATGAAAGGACGCTGGTATGGAACCACACACCTCCTTCATGGACCGGTCTAATCACAATTATCCAAATCTATGTTGCTAAGAAACAGTAAATTCAAACACAGCATTGACATCAGCAAACAAACCCGCTCGCTTCTGGCCTTTATTTAGAAAAGCTCCGAACCCAATTCTCCTCACTTCATTGCCATCTTCAATAGTGATAAAAGCTCATAAAAGCTGCATTTGGATGTAGGCAGGGCAGTTGTGATGGCCCGACAGAGGATGGAATTAATTTTCTTTAAGGGCTCTCATGGCATAAAAGATGAACCGGAGCACTTTGGATTAATTGCCACGGAGCTGATGAAAGGAAGTCAATACGCTGATCTTTGCAAAACAGATTTGAAAGTGATAAAACTGTTTCTGTTGCCTGTTGTGAAAACACGGTTATGGTCCTTGACTAAAACAACGAGGCGCAGATCCTGAAATGGTCCAGGTTTAGGTGCAGTTGGTTTAGACTGTTGTTATTGGTCTGCTCTCCACAGTTTATCACTAACCAGCCGACTTGTGAAGACGCTGCTCTACAACTTCATCAGGCAGGAGAAGTGCCCCCCTCCATCAAGCCACGTTTTTGAACCAAAGGACGACGGAGGCCTTCTTTACGGACTGGCATCCGGAGTGGCAAGTAAGAGTCTGCACGCTCACACCCTTTTCACTTTACCCTCCTTAGAATCTAAGGAACAATAAATTGCCTCTTAAATCTTAATAAAATCTTAATGCAGATTTTATCTATTTATGCTTGAGATTTTCTGAGAAGTATATTCAACATCTTGTGACCACACTCCTGCACATTTTAGTGGAATGCAACCAATAAATAGAAGACCAGTGACTCATAATTTGGTAAAGATCTATTCTTGCTGCTAGTGTGAACAGTGGAATTCTTATAAAATAGCTGCAGTAAAATGAAAAAAACATACAATTTCATCTTTTCTTCAGTGGAGAGACAGAACTTTTGTCCTTGCTGTTCTGAGAGCTCAGTGGCTAAAAGTAATGGATCAGAAAAAACGGAAAATATGTGTATTAGGTGGTGATAGACTATGTGTATTGTGAGTGGGAGACTCGGGGCTGGTCCCCCCACAGATAAATGCTTTTTGTCAGTTGTTGGTGGCAGATTCCTATCAGTGAGCCATCAGCATTCACCCAGCCTGTCTGTCTGTGGCCAGCAATTGGGCCGATGAGTTATGGTGCCCTGTCCTGTTCTGTAATCCCCCAGAGCCTGTCTGTCTGCAGCCGCCTCCCTTATACACACACGCACAAACCAACAAAGACACAAGCTCTCTTATACCGAGAACTCTGAAACAACGCTTGTTTTCTTTAGCTGTCTCTGTGTCTTGTATGCACACAGTCATTGAGGATCAGCAGAATACACAAGTAGAAAAGCATAATTTAGAGAATGCACACGGTGGCCTTTATATTTACAGTCCTTTTCAATTTAATTTTGTAGCGATAGCAAATATTTAGCCAGTTACAGATACAGAAGAAAATATCTGAAGAGATTTTAGAGGTTAAAGGTGTGTTAACGTGAGACTTTTTAATCCTTAAGGGCTGTCCTTAGAGGGACTTGTCATCCAGAATAGCAATCCATTGCAGTAATTGGGAATTATCTGGGAGAATTTGCATGTGTGATTGTAAACATTGCTAAAGTTTAGGCTCTTGTCTTTGGCTGATCTCCTCAGTTGTGCTTTACATTTTATCCACCGATTTGTTAAAGCAAAAGAGCCAAAATGAGTGTGTTCTCATGTAGAAGTGCATAAATGTTTAAATTCTCACTAATGGTGGTGGGTGGGAAACCAAGACAAAGGACCAGTTCATGACAAACCCAACCAACTTGGGTTACTGTCTCCCAGTAAGGCCAGAAGGATGGTCAATCATTTAACCATAACACACTTTCTGTCAAACGCACCGACCCCTACAGTGTGTGTGGTTAAATACGCTCCGTATTACAAGGTCAAAATTCAGGATGAATTGAATGTCTTAAAGATAAAATTATGGTGTAGCAACATAAACCAAGCACACTTGGCCAAAGTCCTGGCCCAGAGCCCTGATGTCATAACTCATTCATTGTTTTGCAAGTAAATAAGTAAGTAGTACAATCTGTCTGTCTCTGTTTGCTGGGCGTTCACATTTCTGTCTGTCCCTGTTCTAATTGTTAGCTTTTCCTATCTTAGCTCACCTCGTCCAGGCTTCCACAGGCTTTACTCTGCTTTGGGACACAATTTATATAAGAAACTACAAGATATCATTTGTCTTTTTAATGTGCAATCAGAATAAGTTGCACAGATTGCTGCGCTCGTCGTGTGCCATTCACATCTGACACGTTCTTAGATCATTCCTAGCATGGTTTTTAATCAATTTGACAACTTGGATTCTGCAGACTTCTGCAAAAGTTGGTTTTCTTAGAGGATTACCAATGAAGGAAAAAATGTGTTCCAAATTTTATATTATGTCGGCTTTGACTTTGACGCAATGCCCATTCAGAATGATGCCACTGGCAGCCGGCCAGTAGATTCAGCGATGCCTCAGGGAATCTGCTGTGTGCAACCTTTTTTCAAGAAATGCTCACAAAACTCTTTCACCACAATAGTTGTGGGGTCTCCACCCATGAGAAGGTGCTGTAAAGAGCTCTTTATTACATTTGTGTGAACAAAACAAGTGTTTTTCATTCCCTCGCCGCCATTGTTTGATATCGGCAGCCTCATTAGGAATGTTACTGGCTCATCCGAGTGCTTGAAAGGAATCTGGATTTGGTACAGATGTTGGACTCATGTGAAGCAGATGTGCAGATGTGATGACATATGCTTGGGGAAAGACTCTATTGTAACAGTTATGTATGACAGCATTTTGTCCTGTCAGCAGGACTAGGTCAAAATTTAAACGCTCGTTGTTCCAGGTTATTTGTTTGACTCTAATATGTAGCATGTAAGGAATGTGACAGCACCTGTAAGGATAGGGTTCAAGGGTCAAGGCCAGGGAAAGCCGTCACCCAAGTTCTGATGTCAGCGCGACTGACAAGTTGTCCATATGTGACCTTTTCGGCACTTTTCCTTTCCTTCTTGTCACGTCCTCTCTTTTTCCAGTGGGCGGCTGGCCAGAGCTGGAGCGGCCCGAGAAGGGTAGCATTATTGGGTTTGTGGAGGGTGGGCAGACAGGCCGAGGGAACCGAGCCAGACAGATAACAAACTGCACCCACTAAGGTAACATAGAGCACCGCGCACGTTTGAGCGTGAGTGCAGGAAATGTGGCTGCGGACCGAACTCTCTGACACCGCCGGCCCAGTCTGTGTGGTGCCAGTGATGAGATGAACAGGGCTCCATCACCGTTTGGGCCTCTCTTACTCTCCGGCTCTTGTTTTCCTTCCACGGCTTTCTTAGAGGTAGACACAAAGAAATGCAGACAGAGACTGACCGGGAGAAACAACATCTGTGTGTTGGGGTTTTTCTTTTTTCACCGATGAGGTTCTTTGCTGGAATTTAAACAGACACATTTGGCTTGGTACTGGAGACAGAGACACATTTATACACACAGACTGGGGGTTGGAGTAGCTCTTCACCAGCCATTAGTGAATTTAGAGGCCCACCAAGATATAAACTATGGATGGATGAGACTGTAAACACTCATATGTTGTTCAGATGAAGCTATTAACGAGTACAGAGAGTTGGTAATGGAGATGTTTTTGTTGTGTCTCCTTTAAATCATTACCATGAGAAGACACCTGGAAGTGATCACCCATTTTCTCCTTGATTTAATTTTAATCATATTGCAGAATGTCACTGCACACTCATCACTTTGCCTCTGTGCTGTCTTTGAACTTACACCCTCTGTGTTCGCTTCACTTACCCTAATCTCCTCTTGGTTCATCAACCAAGTAAACAGATGATTTGTGTGTTAGCCTGGATGGGTCCAGATGACTTCACTCACACCAGGAGTTAATATCGCCCTGCTCTTCACCCCCATTCCGCTAGATGGCACTAGATCCTCTCAACGTCTCACATTCAGTAGCTTGGTCAATGTGGACCTGCAGCAGTGTTGTATCGCTGGTGCTCGGTTCCTGTCTCACTGTGGCCAGACGTGCAGGAGCCAGGCACTGTTGTCTTTGTGTGACTTTTCATGCTCCTCTTCCTGAAAGCTGCACTTTAGTAGCTCTGTTTTAAATTTATCTCTTTCTCAATCCCCAAACCAGCCAAACAAACCCCTCCAGATTACCAGTATTTCCAGGTTCTTCTTGTTCTGTGTTGTTTAAAAGTTGCAAATCATCGTCTGTGGTGACCTTGATTAGACTAATCTGCTGTTAAATTCTCTGTGCTGTCTATTGTCAATAAATTAACATGTCTTGATCACAATTACAATGAAAATGAAACCCGTCACTAAGGAAATTACTGGCTGAACGTGAAGCTCCCTTCAGTGGCTTTTCTTTATGTACCTGGATGTGCTCATCTCCATCTCCAGGTGGACTGTGGAGTGTCTTCACACTGGGTGGAGCTGGTAGCAAAGCAGGGATAGACGAGGAGCACAACCCGTTACCTTTGTCCAATCAGAGCCTTTTGTTGCTTCTGGTCTTAGCCAATCTGACAGATGGCCCCGACTGGCCCAACCCTTACCGACAAGCTATCACTTGTTTCCGAAACACGCAGGGTAATGTAAAAATATCCCGATCCATTGTGCATAAAAGAGACTTAATAATGTATGAAGTGGTAAAATAATATTAATGTTTCTCCCCACATGTAGACACGTCATCGTTGTCTGCGGAGCAGCCTCACTCTTTCCAAATCAATTTCAACAGCCTGTACACAGCACTGTGTGAGCGGCAGCGGTCCGACCAGGCGACGCTGCTTCTGTACACGCTGCTTCACCAGAACACCAACATGAAGACATACATGCTTTCCAGGACGGACATGGACAATCTGGTGGGTAGGACCACGTCGAAGGCTGTTGTATCGAGGCAATTTCAGCCACATTCACCGCTCTGATCTGAAGACTCGCGCCAACTCTGCAGGCGGAACAATCGCAAAGATTGCTGTTAAGAATGAATCAAACCGAATGGTTAATCCTAAACAGAATGCATTATACAATCGTTGGTTACAAACATGGGGGATGGCCATCAAATCCTTTCATCTGGGACCAGTGCTATGGCTCAGTAAACAGTGAGGATGTATGCAGTGGCAGCTGGTGATGTTCTGTCCAGATGGAATGGTGCCAATTATTCTTTTCAGCAGAGTGAATTTATGGAGGCATTTCCTGAATGAAAGGCAGTCTTCGTGTGTCACACACACACACCACGAATAATCGCCACCAAAAAACACTAAATCCTTTTGTAAAATTATAGAGGGATTTTGACTAGATTGTTAAAAAAAAAAAAAAGAGTTGATGACCAAATCCAACTATTTTCATGTCGGGACACTTGCACAATGTAGCGGCTCAGAATCAGCCGTGCTGAGAACAAGGATTTAATGAATGTCACTAGTGACACATACTCAGCCTCTTTCTCTTGTTTTCCTCTCAGGTTTTGCCCATCCTCGAGATCCTTTACCATGTGGAGGACAGAAATTCTCATCACGTCTACATGGCCCTCATTATTCTGCTCATTCTCACAGAGGATGATACCTTCAATCGCTCCATCCACGAGGTGGTGGGTAGACACAATCTGTGGGGCTTTGCTCACCTTTACGCATGTCGCCGTTGCATCGCGTCATTCTGAAGTTGTCTGGGTCCCTCTCACTTTCACAGGTGCTGAAGAACATCACATGGTACTCTGAGAGGTCCCTGACGGAGATCTCCCTCGGCAGTTTGCTCATCCTGGTGGTCATCCGCACCATCCAGTTCAACATGACTCGGACGAGGGTAGGCCGGCACGGTCGCGAGGGGGAGCAGGGATGTTTTCAGAAATGTGAACGTGTTGCATTCGTGTGTTTCCATTCTGAGCAGGATAAGTATCTCCACACCAACTGTCTGGCTGCACTCGCCAACATGTCCGCCCAGTTTCGGAGTCTCCACCAGTATGCTGCCCAGCGCATCATCAGGTGAGAACACGTTGATAAAATAGATTCTCTTTTTTGCAGATTCTCTAATGTTTCGATTTTGTTGCAAGTGGTTTGGAGGTGCATATCTCCAGGCACTGCAGTATATAGCAGAAAAAATGTGCTTATGCTGAAATTGTCTTAAAAAACAAAGAAAGAAATGACCAAAATGTGTAATTTTTTGAGTGCATTTGAAGATGTGATAGGTCATTTTCTGCCAACACCAGCTTTAAACTGATGAACGTCCTTGTCTTTGACAGTTTTTTATAAAGACTCGGTACTGAAAGATAAAATCTGATAATAAAGTAGAAAATGTCCTTCCAAATTTTTTTCTGACGTCTGCAGACAAGCCAAAGGAGAGAGGCAAGGGTGGAAATTTGTATTCACACGCAAGTACACCCATTCATTTTAATGATTCATTGATGAATCAGCACCAAATATGTATTGTTATATAATTTGGCAGTGGCCACAGCAGGGGAGAGTGGGAGATGAAATATTGAGTGAGTGGTGTGCATGTGCAGAGGAGAACATTAGACAGCCGGAGTGCGCTGAAAGGAACGGGCTTTTGGAGCCGACACAGACTTGAGAGAATAACACTGGAATCACACACGTAATTCTTGTGTGTTTGTGTACTCCAGGATCACAGGAAGGAATTCTTTCCTTCCTTCCTCACACACACACACACACACACACACACACACACACACACACACTCAAGGATCCTCTTATCTTGCCGTCTGTGTCTATCCTATCTGTAACTCTCTGGTGTTTGGGGCCGTAGAGGAACACTGTCTGTGAATGTGTTTATGTCTGTTCTGTGGTGATGTAGAGCAACTGACTCCATGTCTGATGATGATGATAACGACAAGGCTTGGATTAGACCGGTCAGTTAGTCAACTTTCTGTTTCTCCCCCACTTCTTTTACATTCTCCCGTTGATGTATTGTCCCTCCCTTTTGTCACCCTTATCCTTCGTATCCACTCATCCACGCTCCCTCGGTCACCTATTAAACAAATTGTCTGCAGACAGAACTGACAGGTTAGTTTCAAACATCGCCCAGTTGCATTATGCAGCCGTGTGCTCTTTAAAAATCTTCTGTATCCTGTTTTAAATCAGTGACTCAAAGTTTGCCCGCACACAGGCAACAGCACACAGCTACATCTGTGTGTCCGCATTCGAGAAAAGTACTTTGAGCTGGTGGGAACAGAGCACCTTAACATTTTCAGGACGTTGGGGCGGGTCATGTCTGTCAGTACTTCAGTCTCATATCGGATTCTGGAGGAAGGTGAGCGTGGTGGGACTCATCCTCGAGCTCCTGTCAGTCTTTACCTCTGCATAAACCAGCAGTGTGACAAAGCGGCCAGTCACAGTGATCACTGGTCCCAGGTGGAAGTAGGTTGGTGGTCTCTCGTTGTTTGACATGAGTTGTGTAGATAAGACGTAGACCTCCTGGAAGCTGCTGGGATTCCTCCATTCAGGTAACACTCAACCAATTACCCTGGATAACTTACAGCTAATAGAAGGGCAGGTGCAGCTCCAGGCATCTCACTGAGTTCTGTTTGTGCATCTGACTTTCTCTTGTCCTTCACTTCTGCTGATTTTAATTATTTTTTTTAATCGCTAATTAACACACAACCAAACAGCCACAGCCTTGGGCGCCTGCAGAGATTCAAATTAACACATAAGTCAGGAGTCAACTGGATCACCTGAGAGGTCTCTTCACCTCTGTTTTTAATCCATGTATCTGTATCTTCACTGTCGTATAGCTCTCGTAAATCTACCTTTAATGCTCACTTTATGAGTCAACGCTGCTTTTTAATGGGACTTGGGCGCATATATGCCATATTTACGCTTGTATCTCTGGCCCAACTCATTGTAACCCAGGGTCAGCCAAGCGTGCTCTGAGACTTGAGATGATTTTGCCCCTCATTCATGAGCAGTCACGCCATTCAGTCCACACAGCACAGAAAGGCAGTTAATCAACTCCTCACAGGATCGAGTCCCACGCCAAAATCACAACACACAACGTGGACAAAACATTTTCCAATGTCAGGGCAGAAATATGTCTTCTGGAGTCCATTGTTTTTGGTGTTCTGAGACTGATTATGATCAACTATTCTAATTATCATTAATCAGCAACTTCATTATGAAAACAAAACTGTTCTCTAATAATCTGTAAAATGTCTGTTACTAATAAAAGAGGATTAAAGGCTACTATTTTAGCAATTCCAGCATATAAATGTATTATTTTTTGGTCCCTTTGATGTTTCTACTCACATATCCTTCCCTCTCTCTGTATCTTCCACAGTTTATTTGCTTTGCTTTCCAAAAAGCACAACAAGGTTTTGGAGCAGGCAACACAGTCTCTGCGCGGTAGACAAGGAGACAACACAGCCCTGCCTGACTATGTGAGTAAGACGCACAATCTCTTCGTCCTCAGTCTAAACAGTGTTCAAGTTGCCCCAATATCCGTCAGGCTTCACTAAAAGAATCCAAGTTATCTGATGGCTGTAATGGTAGAACGTTAAAGCGGGATGGAGGGGTAATTTCATGAGCACGGCAAGAATGCTGGCATTACATATAACTGCATACATCTCCATCTGGCTGTCTCATTAGATTTACATGGGCTGTGTATGAGTTTAGGGGGGTTGGAGATGCAGTGGAAGGGTCCCCACAGATGCCCCGAGGTGACGGGCAAACGTGAGAGTTGGTGAATGCTCCTTCAACCGTGGACTGACTGTCTGATGAGGGCCTGCACACAGACGTCTATGTATTCACATAAAAATCAGGAAAATATAATTATCCGCTGATGTTTTGATGTTCCTCTGCCTCGGGGGCTTATTTTTAATGCTCTGTTTTGTCCAAAAGTATGAACAGCACTGCATAGGACGGGAAATTGAAAGGAAAGCATAAAAAGATTTGACTCTATGATTAAATTAGAAAATTTATTTGATGTAAACACACAGAATAATCCTGGAAGCAACAGTAGGAAAGGTCATAATGTTTTAAAAATATCGTCGAATTCTCCCCTCTGGTTGTGTTTTTAGGATTCTCAGGGGCACGTATGTGGTGGGATTGTTCAATGGGAAGTTTTTGTTTTCCAGAATAATGTCTGACGTCTAGTCTGGGTCATAGATGTTTAAGACACTTTTCTGATACTGCCGATATCCTTGAGCTTAGACTACACTAACTCGGTGTGGCATTGGTTCCCATGTCTACCACAAATCAGCATTTAGCTTGTTTACAATCTCCTGGTTAACTAAATCTGCTCATTTAAGCTCTGTGGCATCAGCACCTGAACACATTTCTGGGAATTTCAGACATTTAGTGTCGTAATGAATGCAAAGTTCCAAAGAAGCAAGACTCCAGCCATCATACATCCAGTCCAAAGGAATCACTGTGTACTTGTATAATACAAAGTGAAATGAGCTAAACCTGTAGAGGCTTGCTCTGCTCCATCATTAATAGCCACGAGATTGGCGACTTCATTTTTGTGATTTAGGGCTCGTACTAGAGTCTAATTTGGTAACGCTGTAAATTTGAAAGACTGTAGCTTTAATCTTATCTGGGGAAGTTTAGGCAGCTGTATGGAGAGATGAAAAGGAGACGAGAAGAAATGGGCAGGCGCAGAGATGAAGAGAGGGAGGTATGAGAGGGGCTGGGTCTGAGATGAGCATCTGGAAACAATGTAATTTGGCAGTGTCTGGCTCTGGAGAGAGAACTAATGTTTGTTTAATGTGGGCTCGTCCTGGACATGTAATTGCTCTCTTCACAAGGGAGAGACTGAGAGGTGGATGAAAAAAACCCCAAAAAAACGTCATCAAATACTCCGAGTTGTGGTTTAAAGCTGGGTGCGTTCTGCTCGTGCGTTTGCATCGCCCTCTTTTCTCTGTTTCTGTCAATTTCCCTCTTTTGATGTCTATCTCTGGGTCCCTGTCTCTCTTGTACGTGCACACACAATCCCACCCCCTTCCTCATTTGTGTTTGTGCTGCTGTGTCTGGTTAGTATCAGGAGCCAAAGAGTGAAGGGCTGGGGCCCCTTGATCCCCCTGGGGACAACCGGAGGCTCCGAGGATAAGCAGGGAAGCTCTCAATGGGGCCTCTCGATTGCGCTCTGCACCTCTGATTGCAGACTTTCCCTTGCCTTTTGAAATATGTGTACTGACATGCAGTATGTGCTCTTACACACAAACAACAACATTTGTGCTTTGCCTTGCATCGTGTGTCGCTGTCTATGCTTCCTACCGTTAGTAGTGGTGATGCTAATTCTGTGCTTCGTGGTGTGTTTACTGTTGTACATTTCTGGGAAGAGACTACAAGTACACATAGAGCCAGGAGCATGTTGGACCACCCTGCCTATGTGTTTATGTGTGGTGGCTGAGTCACAATCTGGGATGTCTTTTTAATAGCCGGAGAGTGGACGCGTGGTGTTAGCGCTGTAGCGTCGCTCCTCTTGTTTAGGGGAAAACGGCAGAGCCCCTGGATATGTCAACAGATGATAAACATTATGCCTTCTGTTTATTATCGGGGCTTTATGGCATTCACTGCTATTTTTCTAGGCTGCTGAACTGTTTGTAAAATTCTCAATTTTCCATTAGCGCAGCAATACCTCAGGGATAAGTAGCATTTTTGAAGTCAACCGCTGTGAAATCTGACAAATGCATGTTGACGGACGGCTCATTTCAGTTATTTTTCTGTTCAAGTTGATCCCAAAGAAAAGATTTGCTATAGTTCATTTTAAAGTGACCTGCCCAAGATTACTCAAACATCCTCATCAAACAACTAATTAAACAAATAAAATGGAGGCTTTAACGTCCTCCAAAGAGCAAGGCCAGAAAACAATGCAGACCGCACAGCAGAGAAACGGCAAAAGAAAGAACCCTCAGCATTTCCACTAAAAAAGCTCATCCTCCAGTTAAAATAGCAAGCTTGGCTTTTGGATGTGAAAAACACTCCTTTGTGCTTATTATGTGTCTTCATAATTAAACACTCTGGCAGAGAATTGTTGTTTTCCTTTTTCAACTCAGATTTCACTGAATACATTTATTAGATTTATGAAATTTTGATGCCCCACTAATGCACAAACCCATTTCTTTTATTATTATTTTGTTACTAAATGACTTTCCAACATGCATTTTTAAAATGCTGCAGCTACATCGCCTGGTCAAATCCTTTTCCCTTTCTGCTGATTCCACGGTGCTAAAGGAGACACCAGGGAGGTAAAAATCACTCTCCTTCCATGTTTTGGTTACCTTAGATTGAGTGAAGTGTGAAAATGACAGCATCCCATCACATTTTTATGCCCGTTCCAACACAGATTTCCCCAAAGACTGATTGGGACGCTCGCACACCAGTAGAAATTACACACCTCGGAAAAAGCCGGAGGGCAATGATGGGAGGAGAAATCCACCAGAGTGACCAACTTTTTTTTAATGTCACACCATATCAAACTTCTAATATATGCACTTCTGTTGAAGTTACTTCTGTATCGATCATGTGATGCAGTCAAAATTCCCGTGAAACGGAGGCAATTTTAACACTTAGCTGCCCCAAATGCCCCAAAAATGGAAAACGCACTTCGGTTTCTTCTGTAACCATCTTGTCTCATGTTTAGAAGTTTCCCATCAGTGCAAATCCTCTTTTATCATCATCTGCATGTTTTGTTTTTATTTAGTTTGACACATATCTGGAACCGAAGCAGATTCCCAGCGATCTGCATCTACTTAACACGTTCATCCATCTTCTGATAATCGCAGTTTATTCCAGATCAACGTCACAGGGCTGCTGGCGTCCATCCCAGCACACATGGGGTGAAAGGCAGGAAACCACCGCTGACAGCTCGCCACTCCATCGCAGAGCACACGGGCAATTTGACTCCCCAATCAATTAATCTAAAGTTCACCTCTTTGTGGCAGGAAGCCACACATGCTTCACAGAGACACCCTGTCTGGGAAGTGAAGCTGAAAGCCTCTAGCTCCGAGAGGAATAAGACACACTTTAGACTCTAAAAACTAAAGCCGTACCTTCAACCTGGAGGTAAAGCACCAACTGCTAACTGGGTCGGTGCTGATGCGATGGAACTGGATCCATGTAAATGGAAAGATTCGACGCCATTTGCCCTTATTTAGCACATAGTATGTTGTTAACAACTTGACAATGAGCTCTGGGTTTATGCCACTTTTCCCCGGCTCTCTTAAAAGGTTAACACTGAATAAAATGTTACATAATTAGGTGGAGCTTTGATTGATGCCGACGAGTCTGGATCCTTGTGCTTCTCATTAAGGCTCTATCCCGCTGAGGCCTGACTCCCCCAACTCTTAATCTCCACAGTCTCTTCTATCATCACCACCCTGGTGCTGCTACAGGCCTAGTTGTTAGTGCGACCTCTTATTCTAGCTCGGTGTAAAACTGTCAGCCTCCCGTCCTGCATCTCTCTTGCTCTCTGTTTATTCTGGGGCAGTAGGAGTGCCACCCCTGCAGGCAGCAGGTGCTCTGGGGTCCTAATGATTGTCTGCTTCCAAATGTTAATTAGGGCAGCCCCGCTGCGCCCTGGTCTTTTCCTGATCGAGGCACTCCAAAGCGGAGCGCAGCTAGCGGCAGATCAATTAGCAGTGCCCACCTGTGTGTCAGAGTGCTCTCGCAGCTGTTGGCGGCGTCTCTTTTATCGCCATTGCTCCCGACATGTCCTTCTCCACTATTTCGCTGCAATTGAAGCGAGGCTCCGAGAAGGAGTTTGCGTATTTAAACCCACATAATGAGGCGTCTGTCTGCAGCTATGCCAGACTCGATAGTTCACGGAGACACTGACGCAGCAATTGTCCATCGCCATCTTTCCTAAACAGAAGGAGACAGGAAGGCTGCATTATTCATGTCTCAGTTCTTCAGCCTTTGGCCTTATACCGAGCGTGTGTGCAACAAAGGATTTTTCTGTTGGTTCTGGTCTGACATGAGGCTGACACGGGCACAAAATGGTGTGATTATGACATGGACATGGTGCCATAATGCAGGTCAGACGCTGACCTATTTAAAAACCCTCCCAAAAGACATGACAGTCTGGTTGCTTCTCAGCCAGTCTGACCCTCACTGGCTAGAGATGTGCTGTTTTTGGTTATTTTATCATCTCTTCCTTCTTATTTTCATCTTTCTGCTTTAACCATGGGAAGAGAGCACATTTATATTTATAGTATTTATAGTTTTTATTGTTTTTGTGACTTTTCAATTTCTCATTTTCCACCTTTTGCACTTGAGTCTTTGTGTCTGTATCGCTGCGCCTTCGTGGCTGTCAGCAGCGTTTCTCAGTGCGTTTTGTTTGTCTGCCCTGCAACAGTCTGCAGCGAGCAGCAGGGCCAGCCAGAGAACCTCTAAGCTATTGGTTTAATGATTCCAGCTCCTACTTTGCAGGGATTTGCATGTCTGTGTTACTAAGCACTCTATCCACACATGCACAGTCGCAAAATAAAAAGTATGGATATGTCTGGTTTGTCTAGACGCATGTGGATAGAACCAAAACACTCAGTTACCACTGGGCTCTTTAAACCATATTTTCACTTCTCAATCAGATGGCGAGCGATGTGCAAACATGCAGACACATTTGTGCCCAGCACTTTTGAAGCAGTCGCTGTGGATTCGTGCGGTTACAAAGGCTTAAAAACCCCACAGTCTCTCTCACAGGCTTCCTGCTGGTTTTGTGTAAATGGTGAAACAAGTCAAATGGGATAGGATCATTGAGACTAATGATACAGCTTATGACAGTGGCCTGTGTGTTTCTGGGTGGAGAGGAGACATTAAACGGCGCCGTGAGTGGCTGTGACTAAATGACAATGAGAGGTGGGATAATGGCAAATGAGCACGGAAGAAGACGGAAGGACGGGGGAAATACGCACCCTCCAAACACGTCAGGTGCTTTTGTGACCTTCTTATGGTTGCGTTTTTGGCAGAAAATGAGAACAGCGCGAGAGAGCGGGGTGGCAACTGACAGAGGAGGAGCCAATGTATTTAAATCCTGTCTGGGTTTCAAGTAGACCATGGACCTCTTAATCTCATCCACTTGACAAACATACACACAGGGCCAGGCAGACGTCTAGCTAGCCTATTTTCATGTGACCTGAATTCCCTAGTGTGGCATTTTTTCCCCCTGCTGGGCTAATCTCATTAAGCTGGGTGCAGAGCTGGAGAACAAACAAACTAAGCATCTCTCACTCCGACTCTGCCTTCCTCTGTCTTTTGTCTCCTCTTCATCATATTCACTTTCTCCATCGCCCCCCCGCTCTCTCCTTTTTTCCTCCTCTGCTTCCATTTTCCATTTTTGTTTCCGCCTTCCTTCCTCTCCCTCCCACTCACTTGTCTCCCCTATCTGTCCCCACTTTCTGTCTAATTATGGCTTGCCACAGCAGAACACAGGAGCAGATCTCGCCAGGCAGCGGAGTCTAGCAAACGAGGGCCAAATCTGCTCCTAGACGTACAATCAGTCCTTATTATAGCGAGCGCGGCTGTCTCTTTAGGTCTGCCTGTCGGAGCTTCGCACCATCGTCCCCAAACCTGGAGAAATGAATGCGGTCTATTTGGGCGCATCTTATTCTATAGCCAACGTGGTGCAGTTGTGTTTGGGTGAGGCCACACATCAAGCAAAATAATTTATAAGATAAGGACGCGTTTCTAAAGGACGGCAGAGGAGATGGAATATAAAATGCTACCTCAAGCACTTTTGTTCCACTTGGTTTCCCCGGATTGGAGGCGGAATCTTAACTTCCAATCAGCCTGCTGCTGCATTCTCTCTGTGTTGAATCTGGTCTTAGCCGGTATTACAAATTTCTTGTTCAAAACAGGTCGCCATGGGAGCAATGTGGTGCGTTATTAAAATCAATCCTTTAGGACAAGTTTTGCATGTGGAGAACTTGCTCCAGAGTTTCTCCTGGTGCATAGGAAGCAAGATCTTTCTTTAAAATCAAAGTTTCACTGAATTAAGTACTTCTTTACATTAAACATTCAACCGGCTTGCTCAGCAGTTTTTTTTTTAATTCTCTCTCACTTATTCCACAACGCCTCCGGGAAAATCTCAAGCCTTAAGTTAGGCAGCCATGAGCGCAGTGCGGATGAGCAGTAAGGTGAATATTCCCGTAAAGCAAGATTGAAATTGCTCAAATTTTGGTTTGATTGGAAATTGTTGTCATCACGCGTGCGTCTTATCTCCAACGGCGTCGGTGCACCTCTGCTGCGGCGGTCAGACCGCAGGGAAATATGGATCATGTGCTGACGGGCATTCATCAAGTCATTGTCGCCTGTTTTTTTAATCTCTTTAAAGATTATTAGTTTTCCCACCGCCTCATTGTCATTTCCTCTCCGCGTCATCGCGGAGCGAGACACGTGGGACGTTATCTTGTCACGGTGGCGTCCGTCTGCCCGTCTGTCTGCCTCTGTGGCCGCATTGTTTTGAGAGCAGTAAATAGAGAACATTGTCTGATAAAATCTTTGTTTTCTGAATAATGGTTGTTTGCAAGTTCCTCAAATTGAGCCGCCGATGTGTTCCGTGTTAAGCATCAGAGCGAGTTTCGTGGAACCTCTCTGTGTACCCTCATTGTGCTGTCACTGAGACGTGTGACTGCGGTTTTATTTACCCACTTTGTTTAAAGACGTTTCTGGCCCCTTTCATGGTTCCCTCCCCTGCTTCCACGTCACCTGGCACTGGCTGCTGGTGTCGCAGCCCTGGAGGAAACGCGGCGTGACATGACCCGCTCTGTACTCCGCAAGGTCAACTATCTGTCACTCCTTTAAGACCTTGGCTGACAACTTAGCAGCATCTTTCATCCCTCCTTCCCTCCCTTTATCCACCCCCTTCCCCCTGCTGATCAGTCTTATCAGGAAGCAATCATTCAAAAAGAAAACATCATTATAGGTGAAGGCAGTGTAGTGGGAAACCAATTAACCTTTACATCCTCCCTCCCCCCCAGGCCCAGGACCTGAATGTGATTGAAGAGGTGATCCGCATGATGCTGGAAATCATCAACTCCTGCTTGTGCAACTCTCTGCACCACAACCCCAACCTGGTCTACGCGCTGCTGTACAAGAGGGAGCTCTTTGAGCAGTTCAGGACCCACCCCTCCTTCCAGGACATCATGCAAAACCTGGACACGGTGAGTGGACTCGGCCCCAGGCAGTCGCCCAGATGCAGTATACTGAGACTATTTAAGAAGCTGCGAGGGCTCCTAAAAAGGTCCCACTTTGGAATCCAGTCTGGTCACTGAAACAGGAGGGAACATTTGATATCGATGTGTAGTAAATTTAAAGAAGCTTGGTCCTTGTTTGTTTTGCACCATTGGAAATGTCAGACTTCTCCCGGTTCCCCTCCTGAGCTTCCCTGACATCTCAGGGAAAGTTTGAGAACGCCTGGACTCGGGGTTAGCAGAGTGCTGCCGTACTGTACAGCATCCTGAGAGTTCTGTGGGCTGGAGCTGTATTGATGAATTAATCAGCCCCCTTGTGTCAAGAGGCTCTCTGAAAATTCATTCCGTGTTTTGTGCATGGAGAAGAAAGGAATGAAGCCAGAGACGGCTGTCATTGATGGCAGTTTTAGTTGAAAGGGGAGGAAATGAAGCTCGGGTGTGCACCAGGGCCTTGTGTAATGGATGGGGGGGGGGGCTCCTGTGTTGCCATGAGCTTTGCTGTTATCCATAAGCATGAGGGGAGGAAGTGATGTAGAATCCTGGAGTTAAGTCAGACTCCCTCAGGCTATTCTCTGAAGTCCCTGCGCTTGCAAATCCATGTGTGTGAGCATGAGATTCATGCTGAGGAGGGGGCTTCTCTGCGTCTCTGAATTAACCCCGTATGGGAGGCCCGAAGAGTTAATGAAGAGATTAGTATTAGATGGATGTAGACGCACACGCGCGGCGCCCGTGTCTGCCGAGGCTGGTTTGAACTCTGCAGAGCCGCCCCAGAATACGAATGGAGAAAACCCCGCCTGCAGATGCAGCTACCACTGTTGGTTTGGCAAAAAAAGGGAAGCATTAAAAAGAATCAGTAATACCTAGAGTATTTTTTTTTTTTAATTACCAAATATAAAGCGTCTCTCAGGGGGAGAACGTAGCGCGGCGCCAAAAACACAGTTTTCCTTGATCTCTTGTTCGGGATTAGGCCCAGAAGGCATCGGATCATTTGAGCTCCAGTGGAGTGCTTACTTTAAGTTTGATGAGACGCACTCAAATCCAGCGGTGAGTGTGTAATCTAAAGGGCTGTATGGATTTACAGAATTTTCTGCATCTGTAGCCCAAAGGGGGAGCCGGCCCACGTTCATATGCATTTCAGTTCCAGCAGCTGCACTCGCAGAGCAGTTCATGAATTTATATCAGCCTGTTTGAAATGATTCCCAATTAATATCGTTAGTATAACAATTCCCTCCGTGGTTCTCTCGGATTTCTGAGGAGTGAAAACACGATGCAGATGCTGTAGTACTCTCAGACCGAGCAGGGGAAAAACTAGCCGGTGCTAACTGGATGGTGATCAGGTTGGATGGTTCGCCAGAGTCGGGTGATTAATTGAAACCGTCCAGATGCTCCTGTGTTTGAAACATGTTACTCACGGTGTCATCATACCGGGCGTGGCTGCTGCAGTGTCAGTGCCACAGCTCCAAACATGGAGATCAACACCGTCCAACAGCGGGATGACATAAGCGAGTGTGTGTCTTTGACCTTTCCTCCCTGTTTTTCTTCCCGTGAAGGTGATCGGCTTCTTCGGCCAGCGGCTGGAGCAGGCTGGGAGTGACCTCTCAGTCGAGAGGGTTCAGGAGGTCATCATGAAGGGAGCTCAGGCCCTGCCCACAGACAGGCTGAAGGTAAATCAGCCTCCCCCAACACACACACACACACACACACACACACACACACACACACACACACGTGAAATGTGAGAGCAGCTGAAGTCAGCCTGTGCAATGGGCCAACATGGCTCTGACCAGTGTCGCTGGGGACGTGAGACCAGGAGTTTTGCTCCCCGGCCAGGTGAGAGGAGGCGAGTGCACGGCTGGGGGGGGCTGCAAGAGCCAGTGGGACAGCAGACAAAAGGCTAAAGCCCAGTTCTCATTAGCATGATTGCCCATCTTCATTTCATCTTCGCTGCGCTACATGTGAACACGTAATGACATTTCAAGGAGATGCTGTGGGGGGCACTTTGTCATGGGCATATATGAACAGGAGGAGAGGGTGGAGTGCGGACATAAATCTGCCACCGCTCCTCATTACTCCACTCTCCCAACACTCCTGGTGGGTTCGCTAACCCCCGCCCTTCCCGCTGCTCCTCCATTAATCAGCCAGGAAATATGTAACCAGCAGTCTCCCCTCTTTGCTCCTCACCAGCGCACAAGCTCCTAATTGCACGCTTCATCATGTGTTTCATGTTCTATACTTGGCGGCGGGCTGTGAGGCATTTGTCAGGCTATCCGATGCGGAAGAGGGATGGCGCGGGGCCACGGGCGCATCCGTGCGCACCCTCTCGGCACCTTCAGGCTTTAATGCAGCCATCAACCGCAGGATTACGCATGGAAACGGTGTAACCCCTCAACGTCCTTCAGTGGTGAGGCTGAACCTGAAGCGCACGCTCACATACGTGCGCACGTGCGCTCCCCAGGCCTTCTCCCCATCTAGTTAAGTCTTGTATCGACTCTGCGCCACCCGAGCGCTATGCGGCTCCAGGGGGTGACACGCAGCAGAGAGAATCTCCCGCCAACGTCTCCCCAGGGTGACGTCTCCGCTCCATCCTGATGCCATCGCTCACACAAACAGCCGCCTCCCTGCCCCCCCCCCCCGTCTGCCTTATGAGCCCTTTTTGCAGTTTAGCTCCCAATGCAAGAAAAAAATCCATGGGAGGGATTAATGTTGCGTAGAATGATCTATAAATTGATGGTTGCTCAATAAAAGCTTTTAGGAATGCCGCTGTCTGGATCTGCTTTTCCATGAACCGCGGAGAGATTAAGATGTATTAGCTGCGGATGCGTTCTCAAATACTCTCCCCTGTGTTTATAACGGCGTAAACACTTTCAAAGATTAAATCATCACCTGTTAGCAGGAGACATGCTAGCATTTGTAAATGAAGAGTTTCCGGGGGGAGAGGCTGACTTTAATTGTTATTTTATGGTCTTGAGATCCATCATTAGCGGGTGGCTGGTGGCTGCGCCAGAGGATCGGCTCCATCAGCACCTCCTGCCTCACGCCCCGCCGTCCCTCTGGGGGCGCTGACATCATCGTTCCTGAGACAACCGTGTGTCAGCGTTTTGGGTAAACTTGGTTTCTTTAAGACAGATGACCGAAATATCACCAGAATATTGCCGGCTTCATGTGCAGCCCGTCTGGCTCCGAGGGGTAACTCTGATAAATACCCCACGTTTATGCGTGCAAGAAAATGGGAACGGCTGAGAGGAGATGTGAGTCACTCTCACACGGAAGGGTTAGAGGAGCGGCCGGTTGCCGTAAAGGAAATCATTTCTGCATTTTACTGACCAAACAGAGCTGTTGTTTTAGGTGAGGTCCAGCCTGTGGACAGAGGCTCTGCTTGTTTAAGGAAGTTAGGAGGCATTCTTAGGGAAAGATGCAAATTAGCAACTGAAACAAAAGGTTAAAAGTCGTTGTTCAAATGCCTCGAGGGCGCCCATCAACAGCTTGTCATTCAGGCTTTGTCAGGAAGTGTGTTGTTTCAGGGTGTGTGAGGCCGGGTCGAGTCGCTCTCATGGCCAGAGCCTGTGGAATGTGTTGTTTAGCCCCACCGGCTGAAATCTGCTTTATTGAGCAGCGATAGCCTACAGACTCTCTGGCTCCGGAGGAGGGGGCGGCTGGGGGAGCTTCCAAGCTGTTACTGAGTACCTGCCTGAGCCTTCAGAGGTCGGGTGGCCGGGCAGGGGGATTTACCCACACACACTCTCACACACACCCATAAAAATCCATAAAAAGTGCAACAAATAATCACAGAGTTGATAAAATTGTGTGTGTGGGTGTGGGTGCGTGTGTGTGGGTGTGGGTGTGGGTGTGTGTGTGTGCGTGTGTGTGTGTGTGCGCCACATTCCTCCCTGTCTGGCCGAGCTCTGACAGAGCATCATCAGGGAGGGCGGGAAGGGAACACGCAGTCCCGACTGAAGATATGAGGCCAGCCAGTCAGTCTGTGCTCAGGGGCGAGGGCAGGACCCACCAGGACCCGGAACTAACTGATATGAGCCCGGGCCAAGTGGGTCCAGACAGCTGCGAGACTGAGACCAACCCGGAGGAGGGGGGGAGGAGACAGAACCAGGGGCCGAGACAGCGTTAGGCGTCTGGGGATGTTCCGATTCCTCCATTTTAGTGGCTTCCTGCAGCTATCAATTCCTTTGTGGTTCTGTCTTGTGTCGACGCAGGAGAGAAAAATGTTTGCCTTTGTGATTTAGCGGCCATTTTTCTTTTTCTCATTTCGTGCTCAGTATCTGGTGAAGATGGTGGAATGTGCACACGGGACCGTGTTTTCCTGCCGCCCGGGTTCATATTTTCTCCTCCTCTCAGCACTTGTCTCGTCAAACTCTCATTTTGATATAAGATGTTTACTATCTTGGCGCGAGGTGCATCATTTTCTTGTTCTTTTCAGTCTCTCAACAGCCTGTAAAAGCATGTAGCGCCTGCTTTACCGCCTTTCCCAAGGCCACCCTGCTCCTATGCCTCCATCATTAAAGGAGGTTGTGACGCTCCAGCAAATACACACATCCACTTTTTTGTTTATAGTTTGGATGTGGAACAGAAGAAATTGTACATTAACTACACAGAAATGTTAGCGTAGTTAGCCACTTCCTGTTTCTTTATGCTGAACTAGCTCAACAGCGTGTAGCTCACTTCATGGAATATTTTGTCCTTGCCGGTTCTGTTGTCCTGATTCTGGATCATTTCATCCTTTAATTACACAATAAATATGGTTGGGAATGGCCACTGGGGAGCTCGCAGTCGAGGCTTCTCCGCCTGCGGTGTAAATCGCTGATGATGCTGGGAAGTTCGATTCCTTTTGATGGAGCATAAAACATGAAATGTTGTTCGTTCGGTGTCCTGGAAACACAGAAAACCATAAAGTTCAACCTGATATTGCCACAGCAGCTCGTGTGAGGCCGTAGACGCGCAGTTATGAAAACAATCACTTAAATAGGCTCCACGGCAACCGCATGGGCCCGCACGCGTTATGGTGCATCTTTATGGGATGTAATCAATGAGCGGGGATTCCAACATCCCCTTTGAATAACGCATCATTTAAATGGAAACGCGGGTGAGGTAACGGCTGCTCTCATGCACATTTGATGAGTCGGTCATCTCGTCTGCGACAGTCACCTACACACAGATGCCAACCCCATAATACAGCTCCTGCATTGTGCGTCGCCGTGACAATGGCGCGGTGTGGTCTAGCCTCAGCAGCCTGGCATATGGCCTGTGACCCCCGTAGCCCCTCTGTCTGTGTCATTATGATACTGCTAGCTGTGAATAGAGCCAGTCAGGACTCAATAAAGGCCCTCAGCGTCTGTCTTTCACTGCAGACTGATTATGGGATGCGTTGGTGCATACACGCGCACGTGTAGACAGGAGCATATAATGAGGTCCCATACTGTATTATTGATGCGCTTCTTTTACTACCTACCTGCTGTTCAGGGGCTTGTTTTGCTCCCGATGCTTCTGGAAAAAAAGCTCTAAGCAGGCACTTTAAAGGGAAGCTCTGTGTCTCATGTGACGGTGAGCGATGAGTTAGTCGCCGCACTTCAGGTTCATGTGGTTTTAAAGCGAAAGGCAGCCAAGAAGAAAGTTAGGGGACGGATTCTCCGCGTTGGAAATGTGGAAAAAAAACTAGCCAAATTGAAGATGTATTATGAAAATTGTGTCCTTTGTGGGTGATAATAATTTTCCACATCTTGTTTCTCTTTTCTGGACGGACAGAAGTTTCCAGAGCTCAAGTTCAAATACGTGGAGGAAGACCAGCCGGAGGACTTCTTCATCCCCTACGTGTGGTCGCTGGTCTTCAACTCGGCGGTCGGCCTCTACTGGAGCCCTCATGGCATCGAGCTCTTCAGCATGGACTCCAGCTGAACCGTTCATTATGAGAAAGACTGTGTGTGTGTGTGTGTGTGTGTGTGTGTGCGTTTGAAAGTGCCTCAGTCTTGTACAGTAGTTTTTTTCCTCCTTTGCATCATCCCCCCCCCCCGCTTTGACCCTTCCCTCACGCCGTAGCGGCGTCGGAACACGGCGCGGCGTTCGCCCTCCCGTCGCCGCCTTGCTAAGAAAGAAAAGGTCAAGTGAAGCGAGGCTACCGAAGTGTTACACGCCGCTCCGATAAACATCCCGTAAACACTCACACGCCGCAGCTTTCACACGCTCAGGAGGACTTCTGAATGTTTTAGGCGGCTTTCTTCCTTTAATTCCGTTTACGTTAACAGGCGGCTGCTCTGACCCCCCCCCCCCCCCCCCCCGTTGCTTCCAGCCACTTTTAGACTTTCAAACCGCCTCTGCTGTTTCTATAGACAAACACTTAGCGAGGACAAGTCTTTGAACCTCCCGTCCCGACCCGTCCGGCATCGTCACACTCATCGCTTGAGTTGCTTTATTTGCGTGTTAGAGAGGCTGTGTATTAAAGTATTTATTTTCTTGTATATTTTTTATATGCCCTCCTCACGGAGCGTGAATGCGAGCGAACGGCGGTACGGTCATGTCATCCGATGCTTCCCCGCGACACCACAGCAGCTGTAACTTTGTGGCAGTTCTTTCAACAAATAGGAGTTTGAATAAAAATCGAGTGAAACCGGCAAACGTGTCACATGACTGAGTGAAAAGAAGCAGAAAATCGGGATCTTCATCTGAGGCCTGGGTGTCTAGACGCCGCCGCTCATGAATACGCAGGGCGCTGCAGGACTGGGCGCCCCTTGTTGCCCTGGCTGCCGCAGAGGCAGCACAAAACGCAGGCATGAAACCACTCTGGGGGGAAAAGTTGACGGCACAAAGGCCCCCACTGTGGCCGGGTCTCCCACTTCCCTGGAGAATTTCATGCCTTTTATTCTCCGCTGTATCGATTTCCATGGCTGAAAGTCTCTCACTCTCTCCGCCGACATAATGGGAGTCGTTTCATGTAAAACTCGGCGTGTTTCCGTTGAGGGGGGTCTTGTTGGTTACAGTGAGGCGCCGCCTGAGGTCAGACCGCCCGAACGCTGGCTCACCTGCTTTCATCTCCCTTAGACCTCCACCAGATGGTGGGGGGGGGGCTCCTTGGTCAGACGTGTGTGTTGGCGTTCCTGTTTTAGATGACAGCAGGGAGATGAATGGTGTGTGTGTGTGGTGGTGGGGGGGAGGGGGGTTACTTCTTTTAGAGGTCGCTGTTGCGTTTGCCTCAAGGTCAAGGTGAGACCGTGGATCCACGTGCCGGCAGGACGTCAAAGAAGCGGAGCGCAGGAACCTGGGGGCTGGGGGCCGAGGCCTGGAGGATGGAGCCATGGCAGCCGTCCCCCCGTTCATCCTGCCCAGCGGAACAGCTACCACTTCCTGGTTGTTGGGAAATATGGTGAACATCCAACAGTTGGGGGGGGGGGGGGGGGGGGGGGGGGGGGGGTATAAGTGAGTTTCCTTTTTCTGCTGTGGGGACGGCAGCTGCAGCCTCTGGGCCTGTTAGATGAACGTCTGGGATTTATTTGCACTAATTTCCAATATCTTCTGATTGTTTGAGAAGAGTTTTCCTAAGTCATCAGAAGGAAGCTTTAACCACACAGAGCGTTCTCATCAGTCACCGACCGGTTGAATCAGAACTCATCTTCCTAACTCAGAGCCCAATATTCGCCACTTTAAGGCTTTTCCCCGACTCTCTGGTGAACGGAATCGAGATTTGGCCAAACGAGTGTCTCCTACCACCATCTGGGCAAACGTGAGCCGCTCTGAAACTGACATGGATGCATTTTAGGATTAGGAAAGGATGAAACTTCACGCCAGGGTTCACCATTATTATCGTTAGGATGTTACATTTACCAATGCAGGTGGTTTTCAGGCTGTTTCCTTTATCAAACCGTTGGAAGAGGAGAAGCCTCCGTTATCTTTTTTAATTAAAGTTGACTTATTTTGTTGTCCTTATCTCGATGGCGAGCTCGCCGCGGTTCAGACAGAATCGGCCCGTTTGATTGCATATGCATGACCCCTTGTCTGGAAGCAGCGGCTGTGTCAATAAATTATAGTAACGGCCTGGAGTGCTATCTGGAATATTAATTAGCCTTTCTCCCCCAATGTGCTGGTTTACTCCACTGTGTCTGGAGCGCCCAGAATATTCCCGATTCTATGACAGAACCACAGTCCACTTGGTCAAAGGACACGTGGAGACGAGGGGACAGCCGAGCGTGGACGGTTTTTAATTAAAGGATCTACTTTCACTCACGCCTAAAAGTTGAGAGCAGCGTGAAAAAGACTCTTTAAAGAAGGAAACGGGTGTAAAGTGGAGAAATGTTGAGTTTTCACTGGTTTAAAATACAGATTAAAATACAGTGAGGCTGAAATGGGGAAGGGGGGGGTCATAAAGGGCGGGGACATGCGGGGAGAGGGGCTGGGTCTGCATCCACCGTCCCTCCCTGACAGGCTTCCCCTGCTGCCTGATTGCTTCCAGACTCGGGTTCAGTCCTCTGGGCTCCCCGCGATCGGGCCCTCGTTTGCGTGGTGGCGCCAGTGGGGGGGAGGGGGGGGATCCTGGGGCAGAAAAAAGTGGGGATGAGCCCCAGTCACTCTCATCTTCCCCGTCAGCATTATCAGCACCCACCCCCCCACTCCCTGCCCTGCAGCCAAACAGCCTCCCCCGGACCACTCTGTCTGGGGAGCGCAATTAGGCTACAGAGGAGACACGTATAATTATTAGTCCAAAGCTAAAACAACCTCTGGCTCATGGGAACGGGGGCCTTTGGGTGGTTCTGGGCCACGCTTGAGCTAATCCACCAGTAGAATCCTGTCAGATGGCCGGGAAGGGGGGGGGAGGGGGACTCGTGGTGCATTCGCTGCGCCTGGGAGCCAAACCGCCACAGGGCGGCAGCAGCGCGCTCTCAGCCGCGCTCCGGGCAGGGCGGGGGGCCACAGGGTCTTCACGGCCCCCCCGAGTTCGGTTTAACTGGCGTAACGTCTCTTTCTCTCCCTTTCCCACATGTAAGGCGAGACAGCCCATAAACTTTGACCTGCAGCAAAACCAGTTAAATGGGGGCAGGTTCGGATTATGAGAGGCGACAAACGCCGTCAGGGCTGCGGACGCGTCTTTCCCCGAGTTGATGATGACGCACTAAATGTGATTTGGGGGATTTGAATGTAAATTTAAACACTCGCATTGGAAATAACTGAATAAATTGGATTTTTACCCGAACTATCGCGACCTCAAATCTGTCCAAATAAAGCTGTGAAATGATACAAAACACGATTTGGGTATTTTAAAAAAAAAAGTTTTGTTCTTCGATTTTACTGTTAAGCTCCTTTAATGACACAGACTTTGTATCGTTCCGTGTAGATTTTCTCACCAAGTTTTATTTTTCTTTTTTTTTCCAGGAAACGACGACTTTGCTTTTCTGTTTTACTAGTTTTTTTTTTTCGTGCGTCCCCGTCTGTCTGTCTGCGTGTGTGCGTGCGCGCCGGCTCGCTGTGGGCTCCGCTTGATCTGTTGTTTGCGCAACACAATCACATTTCTTTTAAGCGACAGGGTGTCTAGACGCACACGTGACCGGGCGCGTCAATGCGCACTGGAGACTGGAGACGGAGCAAGGGCACCCAAACCATCCTCCTCATTTCCAGACGGAGAGCCTTCCGCCCCCCTCTCAGATCACTCGTCGGCTCGCTTCCTTCCACAGCCACACGCAGAAAACTTCGCGACCGAGCTCGGATTGTTTTATTCCAGGGGACGCGGCTGCGAGGCGTCGGAGAGCGGACGCGTAACCCGAGGGTCTCTCTCGCTCGATCCCCCCCCCCCTCGCTCTCTCTCTCTCTCTCTTCTAACCGAGTGAGAGATCCGTGGCTGGATCTGCTCCCTGACTCCTGACCAGGCTCATTCTTGCCACATCCTCCGCGGAAGAGTGGCGGTTTTCCAGGACGATCGCGGATAGAAAATCCTGCGCTGCTCTGCGCGGTCGGATCAAGGATTCTGTGGATTAATGCTCCTGGAGACGGCCGAGCTCCGCTTTTTCACGGGGAAAACTGCGAATGCTTGTCCGCTTAATTAGGCCCCAGTTTGTCTAATTCCCACCACAGCCGCGGCACGTTGTAGAAACATGTTTTGACGGTGTTTTCTTGCTGAAAACCGCCTGGGGAACGGGTCAGACGGCGACACCAGGCTGCACAACTGAAGCACGCACGTCCGGGGCTGCATGTCGCCGTGCTGGGGCAGGTTCGTCTCCTATGTTCTCGCCACTGTAGGTCAGCCTTAAACCCTTGGGGAGGGGGTGATGGTTGCTGATCCACAGAGGACGATCTGACCGTCCCGTCAAACATCCGCCGCTTTTCCTCTGATCCAGACCCAGAAGACGGCGACAGACTCTGGCGCATGCTACAGATTCCCTCTGCTTCTCAAGTTCCCAGCTTTTCCACGGTATTTTCTCAGGCTGCTTGTCATTGCCTGGACTCGGATCCCGGAATCTTCATGATTTGCGGACACCATGCTCGTTTTTTAGCCGGGAAACCCTCTTTTCGTCCCGCATGTTTAGGACCAAACGATCGGGGCTCGTCCGGCGACTCTGGAGGAGCCGTGCGCCCGTGGAGGGCGACGGGGAGACGGATAGAGGGACGCATGGCTCCGGGGGCTGCTGCATGGGCAAGACAACAAAGGTGGCCAAGTCTAACGCCGGGTCGGAGGCTGAACTGAAGGCGTTGACCCACTCCATACTGAAAAAGATCAAGGAGAAACAATTAGAGGCGCTTTTGCAGGCGGTGGAGTCCAAGGGGGGCGCCCGAAGCCCCTGCCTGCTCCTGCCCGGCAAAGTGGACGCCAAAGTGGGCCAACAGTCTTACTCTCTCCCCATGCTGCTCTACAAAGTGTTCAGGTGGCCGGACCTCAGGCATTCCTCGGAGCTGAAGAGGCTGTCTTGCTGTGAATCCTATGGGAAAATCAACCCGGAGCTGGTTTGCTGCAACCCGCACCACATGAGCCGACTCTGCGAACTCGGTGAGTCCGGATCGCCTCCGTCAGAAAGTTCTCAAGTCCAGTCTCTCGCCCTGGCTGCGGTTGGGGGACCCGGGATTTCTCGCGTAGACCGGTTCGGATGACATCACGCTCGTGTCTCCGCACTTGGCGTTGAAAACGTGCCAAGCGCCGTTTTTCACTCTTCAGCGCCATCAAATTAGATTTTGTGACACGTTTCATTAAATCAGTCGCAGCCACCCGCGCTCCTGAAGCGCCCCGCCGTTAAATGACGCGCGCGTGCTGATTTTGAAACCTCCATATGACTTTTAATCCGAATGCTCAACTAATTTCAAACCGCCCGTCTGTTTTCTCAACATTTCACAATTGGCAGACGCGATCGCACCGAGCTTTGCAGTCTTTCCACTGAAGTTTCCAAGGCGTGTGTGTGTACGTGCGTGCGTGCCTGTGCGCGCTCGCCTGCCTGCTTGGCGCACCGGGCCAAAAGAGGCCCGTATCTCAGTTTGTCCTAGACGCTGATAGTGGCCCTCCTGGCGCCAGGCGGCCCCCTGTTTATCTGCCTGCCAATGAAAGGCAATAGCCGCCCGGCCGGCCTCTGCCTGCCTCTCCTCAGCTGAACTGACAGACACAAACCCGCTTCCCAGAAGAATGACAACTCTTATCATAAACTTTAGATCTCTCCCGTCTGTTATTTTATTCTGTTCTCATGCTCTGCTTTCTCTCCTCCGCGCAGAGTCCCCCCCTCCTCCATACTCGCGCTATCCCATGGACTATCTAAAACCACCAGGTGAGCTCCAGCTTCTTCTTTTAAAAACGTCTGTCTGTGTGGAAATGGGCGCAGTGAAACGTCACAATGAGCCGATGTGGTGATTTATGGTAGCGGCGAGACGGGCAGAAGCGCCGGTGTCACCGGGGTGACGGTGGCGGGGTCGTGTGTGTGTGCGTGCGTGCGTGCGTGTTTGTTTGTCCGTCTGTCTGCTGCACGCTGCAGAGCCGGGCCAGACCTAATCAGCCGAATTAATCAGCAGATTAGAGTGGAAGGCTGGCGGCCTGTGGGTGTGTGTCACCGTCCCTCGTCTGTGTTTGGACCAGTTTGTTTTAGAGACAGGAAGAGACTATTTGTTTACACATGTCTCTCCCCCACCCCCTCCACAAGTTTCCTGCCAAATTGTTTTGTGGGCCCACCTGTGCCAGACCACTGCGGTTGTCATCCTACCCCCCCTCAGAAAAGTAGCATCGGATTGATTTGCCGCCCATTAAGTCAGCGCGTGTGTGTGTGTGTGTGTGTGTTGGATTTCAGGCCGTCATCAGAAACGCAGCGCTCAGGTTTGCTGAGACGTGGATGCACATGCTGGACCTGAGAGTTTTTAATTTCCTTAAACGCTCCCCAGTGCCGGCGCTCATTCATCCGTCTTGCCGTGCGTGCGTCAGTGCGGGAGGGAAACAATAATGGGTCAGGGGAACAGCCGGTGGGCCAGGAGAAGGAGAAAGTCGTTTTCAGTGAGTGGAAACAATAGGAAGTCATTGCAGCTGCAGCTGCGGCCCTTCAAAGCCCCCTGTCGCCTGAGCTGCTCTTCTCTGTTTTGTCTGGGTACTTCTGGTTCCTGAAACACCTCTCCAGGAACTAACAGATACTCGTGGCGTGTCAGCGTTTCCTCTGGGTCCTCGGTGACGCTGTGGTTCTTGCTCAACGTAGCCATGCCAACCGTGCCGGTATCCTAGAATAGATTTAGCTTTTACCGAAGTTTCACGTCCACTTCAGCAAAGGGACAAATGTGTTTTCAGCCAATCGGGACGGGCCGAACGCTGCAGATCAAAGCTCCACGGGAGGAAAAGGCATCAAATCCCACTTCCTGTGCAGGAAAAATGTATTTAGTCTCTATTGACAAACCATCAAACGCGTGCAGAATTTGCATAAGCGCTGTAAATGAAGCGACACTCGGTGATCCCCAGCTTGGCTAATGTTTTCTCTGAATGCGTTTTAGAGCATCAAATTTAAAAAAAACAAACGCTTCTGTGGCCCCGCACGCCTCTTCTGCATTTTTGCAAAAAGAGGTGAAAAGGTTTCACCTATTCCATCCCATTTCCTCATTTGGTAGCAGTGAGCGAGTGCAGCTGCAGTCGTGGTTAATCAAAGGCGGCTGTCTCTGTCTGTCTGCACCGGCGAGGGCGGAGGGGGAGGGGGGGGGGGGGGGGGGGTGAAAGACGTACATTAATAAGACAATGGAGCAGACGCACACACACACACACACCGAGGACAGAAGAGCTTATCATGCAGAAAGACAGGGCTTGTGCCCCGGGGCTTTGCAAGTCTGTCACTCATCAACCCTCCCATTACTGGAGGATGTTACAGTTATTAGCTTCATATCGAGCTATTTCAAACCGCCCTGACATTCAGAAAATCCTGCATAGTTAACTTTAGGTACGCCGTCTCAGCCCGTGGAAATCGGCACGACGCGGGAAAACGCCGGAGTCTGCCACGACGGTTTTATGGCGGCGGCGAGCAGCAGGAAGTGCGGCTGTGCGTGCCAGGGTGCCCGTCCGCTCCGGCAGCAGCGGGCGGCGGCGGCAGCGGTCGATATGAAAGCGGCCCAGACGTAAAATGCAGCCTTGTTTTCAGCTCTGGGGAATATAAATCACGCGCTGTTTGCCCCCTCCCCCCCCCTCCCCGATTCTCCTGTTGGAGCCTGCGGTTCAGCTGTGATCTGCTGCCCGGGCGCAGGGCTGGCGGCAGGCAGGCTTGGCAAACGCCACGCCGGCACCGTCCACGCGGGGACGTCCAGTCTTCACTTCAGACCTTCTGTGGCTCCGCCCGGTCAGACACGAGGCCAATAAGACAGATGTCAACTCTAGCCGGCAATGCTGCTGCAAATTAGAGCGTCGCTGGTGAATACGAGGGCAGACCACTGACACGGGCTCTTTGTTGAGCTCTATTCAGGTGCCATGTTGAGAAGAGCTCACATCAAGGGCCTCGGTGGGAGCGACGCATTCACATGCAAAGAGGGTGGAAGGGGGAGTCATTTTCTCTTGTCTCTTTGTGAGGAAAATCTGCCCTCAAGACTCCCTTTTTTCAGCCAAAGTAGCCAAGAATACCCTTTAAACGGCCGGTGGTTTCCAATTAGGGCCGGATTTATAGATATTTTCAGCGAAGTGAGCGGGAATTATGCGGCGAGACTCCGAATGTGGCGCTGCAGCCGTCTAATGTCTGTGTTTGATTACTGAGAGGGGATCAGAAGTCTCCCACCCAGAACCCTTCACCTCAGCCATCAGCCAAAAGAATACGTCTCTTTCCAGATGAGCAGCCCGTCTGTGCAGAGTTGTGAGGCTAACATTCCTCTTGAAGCAGTGGATTATGGGGGATTATCAGGGGTGTAAGGAACTCGCCTCTGTAAGTCCTCTCGCTGTGCGAGAGCGCGAGCTCCGTCGTCAGCGTCTTCATCAGGCATTGATTTCACAGGATTGATTGACAGACTCGCAGCTGTTGCTTTGCCTCCCGTCGCACACACACACACACACACACACACATTCAAACACACCAATGCTAATTCACAGTCTCTCTCCTCCTTTTAGATTCTCCAGACTCTGGACCTTCATCCAGTGACACTGGGGGAACGACATACTCGGCCCCTGTGGGGCTCTCAGGTATGCATTGCTTCCTTGTCTTCACTCTCCTGTTTTTTTCCTCGTTCCCCTGTTTTCTTTTCCTTCTTCTGCACCTTCCCCCCAGCTCACATCTCCCCTCCATACTTGTGATGATGAGGCAGTGATTGTGGGGCCCCTGCTTCCCCTCTGTAATAAAAAAAAGGGTGGGTGGTGTATTTCTCCCACATCCACATAAAATTCCTCCCTTCTGGCTCTTTGAACAACGCTCCTCTCTTCCTCTCCCCTTTCCTCGTCTCATCCCTTCCTCATCTCGTGCCTTTCCGTGTTATGTTGTAATGGAAGACAAACATGCCAAAGAGTTGTTTGGAGAATTTGCTCTCTGCGTGCGCTATTATGAGAAATGTTAGTGTGTGTGTGTGTGTGTGTGTGTGTGTGTGTGTGTGTGTGTGTGTCTTCAACTGACATGCGAGTGTTTGTTTGGGTCTGTTTTTGGGTACACCATGTCTGTGTGGACAGCTCTCCTCTGGGGTCGGGCGTGGATAGGAAACCGAGAGATGCCTTTCTCTCTGTCATCTCCAATGCGGGATGTGTCTCAGGCTTCCCTGTTTTCTCCCATAATCCCCTCTGGCAGCCTCGCCTTGCTCACCCAGCGCCCTGTCCCGAGGCTGCAGAATAAGATGGCGTTGATGAGAAAAAGAGGTTGCTCTCTGCCGCCTCGCTTTGCTCTGTGCTGTTCCGTCCTCAGATGGTTCTCATTACTGTGCCTTTAAAGCCTGTTTTATGTCAGTTGGTGTTGGCTGCCCATTCTCCCCTCCTTTGTTTGGGGGTGGCGGGTTAGCTCGCCTGCATGCATGTAGATGTCCTTAGATGGGGGAAGAAACTGTAGCAAGCTTAGCAGAACAGAGGACTACAATTTTCCCACCTGTCAAGTGGACAATAAACAGTTAGATGAACCCTTTGTGCAACCTTGGGGATTGTTGCAATTGCGGGGCCTTTCCCCCCGAACCCGCCAGCCTTATAGTCTCATCTGCAGCCATGACGCAACCGTCTTGGGTTTATCGACAAGAAATAGCGAGAAATGGTTCCTCCAAGTCTCGGCAGCGGTTTCACCGTGGCTGAAATGGTTGCGCCACGGGCCTTCAGGTGCGTTGCAAGTGCAGGAAGTTTAGGAACTTCTTTATTTTTGTCTGTTCCGGGTCAAAAGTGCTGTAAAGTCGGGCCCCTGAAACAGCCCTAAAGCACCCCCTAAGACACATTTTAGACCCATTTCAAACAGTGAAACCCAAGAACTTGAGTCTTTACAGGTGCCCCCACGCTCCCTCCCTCCTGCTCCCTGCAAGCCATACACACAAACCCCCAACCCCTCCCCTGTTTTCCTTCCTGGCAAAGACGACACGGTGGCAGCGGCTGACCCTCCAGTGAATGGACCTCCTTACGGAAAGAGGCAGAACAGCCCGAAGCAGAACGGCCAAAGCGCTCTGCCCTAGTGATTTCCCTGGCAGTACCCAAAAAAGAAAGCAAAAGCTGCTCCATTGCTACTTCCACACCCCCACCCCCCCTTCCCCCTGGGGCCCTGACAAAAGAAACATGGCTCTCCCCGAGGCCTGCTGCTGACCTTCTAATTCACTTGCTCTGCCCTTTTTATGTTCTTCTCCAGACATATTTACAGAGAGGAAGAAGGGAGAGAGGAGGGTGGCTCTGGGGGGAGACTCAGCCAGCGAGACTTGTGTTCTTTGTGTGAGCAGAACTCCTGGAACTTTGAGAACAAAAAAGCTGCTCTGTCCAACCTTCTTTTAAATTTGACCTTGGCCAGGCTTGCAAATTACCCCCAACTCATTCATCCCTCATAGAGGAATCGTTAGGAGATAACCTCTTCCCCCCTTTTCTCCGTCTCACCGCGGCCCCTCCAGCCTGTAAGGAGTTAAGCGAGTGGCGACAGCGACAAGCACAAATGCAAACTAGGCTGCCTGCCAGGCTACCAGCTCCAAAGCTGCTCTTGCTGGCTCACGTCATCAACTTGGAACAGAGCGGAGAGAGGAGGAGTGGGGGCTGGTGGCCGGAGGCCTGGAGCCTGGGTGTCGAGGTGCTGATCTCGGTTCTGACGGGTTTTAGATTCACCTGGGAACCGAGGAGAGAGAGCGGGAGAGGGAGGCAACGGGATCCGAACATGGGATTAGAGAGAGCCCTGGATTGTTTGGTCATGAATCCGCAGCATGTTGAGTAATATTTGACTAGCATTCGAACGGATATTTGTCCGCTAAGATCAGACCTAACGCCTTTGACCCTCAGATCAGTAGCATGGCTTCATTCGGAGGGATGTGTGAAGTCTGGAAATGAAGGAGACAGAAATGGGTTGACAAATCAATCGAGCCATTTTTCTACCAGCTTACTCCTGCTATAGATGAGAGGTTGATGTTCTTTTTCTGTCTCGCTTCCTCTGTTAGTGTCCAACACTGCCCCCGAGGGTCTATAGCGGTACTGCAAGTTGCCTTTTAGCATTGGGGAAAAATTAAAATCTAAGATTATGAATATCATTTGATCTCTACTCATATTCTTATTGCCTGTAAACCAGACATATTTTAATCCAACCTCTGAGGACCAGTACTCAGCCATAGTGTGGACACCCTGGTCCTCTTTGAAGGCTAGTTTATAGACGTGTGTGTGTGTGGGTGTGTGCATGTGTGTGGGTGGCGTGCCTGCTGGTGCCATCGGGGACTGACCCAGAGTGCTTGCGTGTAAGAGGATCCGGTGAGGCTGCGGTGACACGCACGCACACACATGCATTTTTCACACACGTACACAACAAGCCGGGGGGGGGGTGAGATAAAATGACCCGGTGTGAGCCCTGGCTCACGGCCGACTGTCACACAGGCGCTTCCTCCCACTGCTGGTTAAATTTAGGCCCGCGTTGTATTCTTACACCAGCGAGCAGTCACCTCACTCGACAGACAGTCTGCCAGCCCTTCAGTCAGTCAATTAGTCATCCAGTGAATCGGCTGGAAGTATAACCTTCATCAGGGGCTCTGACGGAGATTAAATTTAGTCTCGGCACCTCGGCTCATTAAATCAGACGAGTTCTGCTGTCATGTGGAAGCGGAAGAAACGACCTGATTTGGGCCGAGATGAAATCCGAATGTTGCTGTTGCTGCCGTTGTTGTGAACAGGAAGTCAGCTTCTAATTACATTCCAGCCCCACCAGGAGCACGGACAACTTTTCCATGCGTTTGGCTTCTCGGCCTTGTTTTCTGTGAGTTTCGCCAAGGCGCAGATCGCTAAACCGGCAGCAGAAACATCTCGCGTTGACCAACAAAAGCACGACTTACGAGCGTTTTGGCAATTCCTGCTTGTTCCCACAGTTTTATTGGAACAAATTCCCTGAAAATGATTCCAGAAGCATTCCATTTCCTTCTGAAAATCAGACACTTTTACCTACAAGGGTTGGGGTTTTTCCCCCCTAACGAATTAGAAACAGAACGACCCCGGTCCTGCGCGTCTCACCCCCTTCCTCTCGCTCCTTAGGCATTCCTGACTTGTTTGGGTTAGCGGGGAGAGGAAAGGGCCGCGCAGGATATGACCTCATGTCTTTGAGGAAAAGGCGAGCGGATGGGGAGGCAGCCGAGGCCTCTTGGTGACAGAAAACAAACACTGGGGTGCATCAACCAGGGGGGAGAATAGAACATTTGTTTTGCCCGCAGACGTACGTCTTAGGATGAGACGTACCTTGGAATAAAAATACCTCTGTCCAAACGGGACGACTTAGCAGTGAGGAGTGAGCAAAGATGGCGGCTTTGGGTGGAGGGAGGTATGGCCGGCAGTTCTGCTCCGCTCTGTAATTTGGAAGCTGTGCGTTGAGCCGAGCTGCTCCGTGCCGGGCCAGGATCTCTCATTACTCCCCACTTCCTTTCCTTGCACGGCAGCCAAGCCGACTCTTGGCAAGGGACTTAATTTTGGTTTTGGCTGTCCTCTGTTCCCCACCCTGTGTCATTATGCTGCGCAAATCGAAAAAACAGCACACTGGGATGGCGGAGGATGGAGGAAAATGTGCCTGGGGCCCCGTGTGTGTTTGGGGGGGTTTGCGTTGGTGATTTCGGAGCATCACAACAGAGGCGTTTTTCTAACGCGCTGATTGAAAGGTGGGTTATGCCGATTCGGCTCTGGGCCAGAGCTGGAGGGGAGCCCAGAACAAGATTAACATTGTTTTTCTTTTTTTTTGGGGGGGGGGAGTGGAATTTGACATTACCTCAGTGTGTGTGAGAGCTTGAAGAAGGAAAGAGGAGAAATGCCTCCTTTTGCGGAAATGGAAATAAGTGCAGAGACATTCCTGTGTGAGAACCCCTGTGTGTCTCCACCCTCCTGTCTGCTCATTCATGTCATCATTCTGTCTTTTGTGTGGGTGCATGTGTGACTAGAGGTGTGTGCGAGTGTTTGCAGTCCAGTATAACCACACACACACACACACACAGGTGTGTTTTCTTGATAACAGGACAAAAGCTCAGGCTGAGCACAACTGGCTCTGTGGGTTGTCTGCCTTAGTGGTGTTGTTATTAGCTCCGGTGTGGTTGTTCCTGTCAGCCCGTCTGGCCCGTCCACCGGGCCAGGCCGCGTGGCTCCGCGATGCCCGTGCTTGCAAATGTGATCTCATGACGTCAGCGCAGCCTGTCTGGCACCCGGCGTCAAGCTAACCTGTGTTTATTTGTACTGTCACCCTGGGAAATCTGCTCCACCGTGCGTGTCAGTGTGATGAAGTGTTGGAATAATAACTCAGCGGTAGTTACTGAGAAATGAATCATTTATCACTGGCAGAAAAAAAAGTCTAGTAGAAGTCCTCCAAAATGTGCTGCTGCAGTAGAAAGTGCAGAAGTAAGCGTGAAACGTCCCCACGTTTTATCTGAAACTGCAGAGACGTGAGGCTCGGGCTGCGTTAAGACATGCGGACCGTGTAATTACAGCAGAGACATCCAGTCAGAGAAAATTACACCATCGGTGGAGGCTGTAGGAAAACATTTCTCCGCTTTATCTTCTCTCCGATTGGGGCCGGATGGTTCACGTTAGAGATGGCGTGTCCGCAGCTCGTTCTCCCCGTCTCTGCCCCTGCAAGAGGCGGCAGATCTGTAGATAGCGAACCCACGCCATTTCCCTGTGAGGGTTTCCTGCCATTAGGGCATATTTAGGTTTCCTGAGACCTGGGGGAGGTAGAGGAGCGGTGGCCTTCATGTTGTCTTATGTAACTGCCACCTAAAGAGGTACTTCCTCTGTCTGCAGCCGTCTGTGTGCCTGTGTTTCCCTTTAATAAGTGATGCTGTCGCTTCTCCGTGGCTCTTTAAAAGGCTCGGCGAACACAATTCAAATCATCCAACGCAACAGTAAGGAATAGGCAAACCGTCCATGCGCAGTCGTTGGCCCTGCGCACCCGTGACCGCGTTGTTATATTGATGCGGGATAATGACACTTGGAATGAGTCGCCCGTCATCGGATTTCCTGACACCGAAGAACTGGAACACAGGCAACAGACTCTTTCGGAGGCTGTTAACTAACAGAAATCAATCGCACTACACACTTTTTCCGAACACAGAGAGATAAATGCTGCGGGCGTCACTACCGGGGACGCGCTCGGGGCCGAACGTTTAAGGCGAGAACGAGCGGAATGGCTCGGGGTTGACCCTTGACCTTTGGAATAGACTTTCCTCAGCTCCAGAGTGGGTGTTGACTCAGAAAATAAGGCACCGCGACGAGTCCCTTCTTCCCTTTTTTCATTCCTGTCCCCTCCCGCTGTGTGTGTGTGTGTGTGTGTGTGTGTGTGTGTGTGTGTGTGTGTGCGCCCGCGCTTGTGTTGTCAACAGGGTCATTGCGCGCGCACACACACACACACACACACACACGGATCAATGCGAGACAGTCCTCAGGAGCCTCCTCACTATTTACTGACGTTGATAGTGTTGTGTCCAGGAGTGAAGGTTGAGTGTGTGTGTGTGCGTGCGTGTGTGTCTAGGTGTGTTCCTCTGTGAATGTGCTGCCCTCTAAGTATAGCAGTGAACTGGCGTGTGCGCGCGGAGTCAGACAGAGGTAATGATTAACCTTTCCAGACTGTGTTCCTGGCCCTGAGAGAAGCACCCAGTCTGTCATCGCCCTCCCCCTCCTTCCCCCTGTCTTTCTGGCCGCCCCTCCTCCCTTCACGCATGTCCGATTGTCTCGGCTAATATGGCGTCCGCTCTCAAAGACTGCGGGCCGTTGAGATCCGCGGGGGAGCTCGCGGTTTGTGTCCAGTTGCCAAATCAGCCTGTTTACACTCTAGGTTTTTCACATAAATGTTTATTTAATAGCGGATATTAACAGCCCCTCCCCCTCTCGCCCACCCCCTACCTAGCAGAGCATAAGCTGATCATCTGTTAAATGCCTAGAGAACAGTGGGGGGGTTGTAGTTTTTCTTTGTCGCTAACAATTTGTGCATTTCTTCACATTTTGTAAAGCCCCTTTAACGATGGCGGTTATCTCTGGTCACATGATGCGCCGTACACTTAGCTGCTCCTGCGTCTCCCACGTCCGAGAGAGTGTTCTTTATGGCGCGTAATGGACAAACAAGGAAAGTCTTTATTTGTTTTTTGTCTCTGGGGGAGGGGGGTGGGGGGTGGGGGGGTTATTGTGGGGCACTCCAGACTGAGACAACTGACTGGGGCACAGCAGGACGAAAAAGGGCCGCGGTGACAGATGGCCTGGGGCTGCCAGCAAGGCTGCTTATCTCCAGCAAGGAGAAGCCTGAGACACCCAGCCAGGCCAGACGGGCAGGTGGGGGCAGAGCCTGATAGACGCACTAATGCACTGATAGGCAGACATCCAGACAGATGCAGAGACAGACACCACAGGCAGCCACGTAATTGTCCAGGGGGCCAGAGGTGACAGGACAGACGACGCCGTCTGACACACACACCTGAGCGACGATCACCTCAAATAGTGTCAGTCGGTAACTCGAGGCGCCGCGGACGCAGGCTGGGGGAAAAAAAACCCAAACTAGAGCAGATTAAAAATTAAAACTCAGTTAATGGAGACAACCGGGCGTCGCTCAGCTGTGTGTCCGTGTGCGGTGACGGCGGCGCGGCTCAGGAGGTGCGGGCCCCCCCGCTGGGCTTCGCGAGGCTCCGCAGGCGGAGCAGCCCTGCCCGTCTGGCTCTGTCTCTGCTAACAGACAAAGCGCTTCAAACAAAAAAACCCCCACAAAACTTTTGTTTACCTGCAGGACCAGTTTGAGCCTGACGGTCTCTTATCTAACCGCGGCGCTTGAAAAGACTACCGATAAAAATAGTATCCGTGTGATGTCACGGTAATCTGCGTTTGCCGTGCGGGTAGAATTCTAACAGAAAAAAAATGCAGGCATTGCAAGGCTGGGAAGGCTGACTTTGAACCGTGTTAACCAGTATGGGAGGGCCCAACAGAGGAGACGATCAGGTTGCAACTGGCTCTGCTGTTTTTCAGCCGCTCCTCAGCCCTTTCCTTTCATCCCCGGCTCCTTCTTCTCCCCTCTGCGGTACCCACTTCCTACCAGTCTGAGTTTCAGAGGGGAGAGGCGACGAGGGAGGGGAAGCGGGGCAGCCAGTGCCGTCCTGAATAGCAGGGTGTTTTCAGGCTGCAATGACAGGCTCAGACAGGCAGCCTGCTCTAATGACCTCTGACGCCAGGCCCTGTCTCTCTCAGCAATAGCAAACATACATGGGGGCCTCACAGGTGAGCTCTGCCAGCAGGCCCTCTGTCAGCTGTTAAGGAAGCCCGACGCATCTTCGCTCCTTATCAATCCCGGCTGTTCCTGCACGCAAAGCAAACCGGAGAGCAAAGCTCACGCTGGGATCGGAGGCTCCGGCTGACACCAGCCTGGAGACACAAAAGACTTGTTCTGTCTCTTATCTCCAAGATAAATGCCTCTTCCCCCTGCATTTAGTCTAAAGGAGATAGCTGGGTACTGAAATTCCCCCCAGCACCCCGAGAGGACGGATTTACGATATACTCCCTGAGGCTCGGCTCTGACCAACTTCAAAGAACACAGCCCCTCTTGTTTTATGGAAGGCATGCTTTCAGCCCCCCATTCCCTTCCCTCCCTCTCTCTCTCTCTCTCTCTCTCCTCTCCCAGTGTTGTCTCCCACCCCCCTCCTTGTGTCTAATGAAGGCTAATGACAGGCCGCGGTGAGTTCGCGAGGGCCTGCAGAGATCCTACCGCATTAACGTCGCAGTTTGTCTCAGACGGGACTTCCAAATTACCAGTTACATTCACAGCCACCGCCAGATGGGGGGGGGGGGTCTCTGTCTGATGGGAACTGAAATGGGGCTCTGTTAATTTTTTCCCCTCGCACATGTATTTCCCTTTCCTAGAGCTGCCTTAACCTTTGAATGCGTCTTTCATCGGGGCGGGCCCAGAGTGCTTGCGTGCGCGCCGCGCTGACAGACGCTATAACAATCAGTTGACGACCCCTGGAAGCACGGGAGGCGCTAAAGAACGTCAGGAAAGGAAGCAAAGTTGCTAAAGTAATAGCCGAAATATGCGTAAAGCATTCCTTCTCTTCCTTGCACCGCCCCCTCTGTCTTTCCCCTCGCGCTCCCTCCGTCTCCCTCCATTTCCCTCGCGCCTGACTGGCTCCCACTTTGTTAGCTGGAAGTAGCTGGGAGCCAGATTTCTGTAGAATAGAGATATGAAGGGGGGGAGAGGCACACAGGAGGGAGGGGTGTTGGGACTGGAAACTGGAGCAGGGCCAAAGCTACACTTCTTTTATGCTCAGGGGAAACTTTAGACAGCCGTGTCAACGACTCAGGCACCGCCACGCTGGGTGGAGCGGCCGGCCTCTGCGCCACGTGCTCCACCATAGTTGGGAACAGTTTGCGTGTTTATGGGACCCTTGTATGTCTAAGATGGTTTCCAGTCTCCTGCTGCAGGGCTTCGTAGAGAGACAGTCTGGGCTGTCGGTTGACGTCAGCGTGTTGTTGGCTGCGTCGCTACAAAAATACAGCGAGCCAGACAGATGATAAGCATTTAATGCCTGGGTAAATATTGTACTGCGTGTGGACACTTGCCCGCCAGTGTCTCGGAGTTGCTTCTCTTGTCTGTGCTCCAGGAATTCCAGCGTGGTTTTCCTTTACGGCAGAATTTAAGGGATAAGGAAGAAGTTTTTCTTTTCACAGGGATTTAGAAGACTCGGGGTCGGGCCGAGAACGTGCAATTAATAGTTGTTGTCTTTGTTTTTGCATTTGTGCGCAGGAAAAGTGTTTGATGGCTTTCGTGTTTGTTCCACCACAACGTCGCACGTGCTGCAGTTTACCCTTGGTTGCATGTAGACCAGCCTCAAAAGGCCTCTCAAAGGCTTTAGCGGTGATTTGATTTTATCATCACGGAGCCACACATTTCTCTGGTCATCTCAGCACTTCTTTATCCGCTCCTCTTGTCCCTCGTCTTTACACCTGTAAAGCTTTGTTTTCTCCGTCTGCCTCCGTGCCGATCTGACCATCTCCTCCCCTTCTGTCTCCTTCAGATTCCCTGGCAATGCAGGAGTCTGGTGATCGGGCCCATTGGTGCGTGGTCGCCTACTGGGAGGAGAAGACACGCGTCGGGCGCCTCTACTCAGTCCAGGAGGCCTCTCTGGACATCTTCTATGATCTACCTCAGGGGAACGGCTTTTGCCTGGGTCAGCTATGCTCCGAAAACAAGTCCCAGCTTGTGCAGATGGTGCGGGCGAAAATCGGCTACGGCATCCAGCTGACGCGTGAGCCGGACGGGGTGTGGGTCTACAACCGCAGCTGCTATCCCATCTTCATCAAGTCGGCCACACTGGACAACCCGGACACGCGCACGCTGCTGGTTCACAAGGTGTTCCCCGGATTCTCCATCAAAGCTTTTGACTATGACAAGGCCGGCAGCCTGCAGAGGCCGAACGACCACGAGTTCACGCAGCAGCCTCGGACGGGCTTCACGGTTCAGATAAGCTTTGTGAAGGGCTGGGGACAGTGCTACACCAGACAGTTCATCAGCAGCTGCCCGTGCTGGCTGGAGGTCATTTTCAACACCCGATAGCAGCCGCCCGCATCCTCCTCTCGCCCTCCCTCACACGAGACTCCACCCACTTTTTAACGGGGGTTCCGGTGGTTCACAGAGCAGGAACACTTTAAAAGAAGGACTCTGACGGACTATGTTTGTTAAACGACTAAGATTTAATTAAAGTAAGAAGTGAAAAAAAATGTATTTTAATGTTATATATAAATATATTATTAATTGTAAATATGAAGACGTTTTATATGCATCATTATTTATGTATTGTGCAATGTGTTGATGAGAAAAAGAAAACAAGATGCACTTTGCTTAATATAATGCAAAACAAAGAAACGACAAAAATAATTAAAAAAAGATACAAATATGATTTTTTTCCCCTTGTCTCGTCTTGTGTCTGAGCCGGCAGAATATCGGATTTGCGTCTGTAAAACTTTGAATTGAGTTTTGCTGAGGAGCGCGTTTCCATTATCAGACCTCCACAGTCAACAGTGCTTTGATTTGCGACGCTGACAGGCTTTGATGTCACGTCGGGGATCGTTAGAACGTTTCCTTCGGAGACTAAATGAGTCAGACTCCAACAGAGTCATAACTCATTGCCTTTGTTCTTACAGGCTCATTATGCCTTTTAAAATTGCCTGTTTTTTTTCTTCCTTTCTTTTTTTTTTCAAGGTTATTTTTGGATGAAAGTCTCTCTACCTCTGTCATTAACGGGCCGATGACATCACAGACGGGAAGCGGTAATGACAAATTTCAGGAACCAATAAAAACTGCCTGGCTTCCTGGAGGAGCCCTTTTATTATATTTCTGATTTTAAAGCTTAAATGCAAGCATCATAACCACACTGAACACATAATTAAAGCACCATTTTGAGATATTTTGGACATATTGAGAGGAAAGTCGTAATACGATGACCCATTAATGAACTATTGTGTGTGGGTTTTTTCCTTTAAAAAAGACGTAACGGGTGAGATTTCCCTCCTGACAAACCCTTTATCTGCGCGCGCCAGTGTGCATGCGTCTGTCTGGACCTCGTCCTGTTGCTAGTCAGATGGGTGTCTGTGAAGAGGATTACTACTGTAAGCCTGCTTTACCCACACACACACTGTCTCGGAGACCTACATTCACAAGACCCACTTTCCACAGCATCCAATCCTCCCATTCTCTGCACCACTCAGCACGGAAGAGAGCTTGACATTTATTTAGAATAGAAGAGGAGAAAAGTAGCACAGTCAAGGATGGAGACTCGGTGACGAGGCCAGGACCGGAATGGATCACGTGCACTTCCCCTCTGTGCCTTTATCCAAGAGTTAAATAGCAAATTTTAATGTTACACCACATTATTTTCCTTTTGCCATTAGTGTGAGGGTAAAATCTCTTAAGAATGTCTGAAAAGAAGACTAATTATTGTAAAGACTAATAGAAATGGGGCGTCGGGTCTGTTCTTTGACATTACGCACTTTAAAGTCACGACTGTCTGCCTGCCCTTCCAACAATAATCTCTAACCCTGCTTATACAACTAAAGCAGATCGAAGCTTTGTATGCACAGTACGTGTGTGTGTGTGTGTGTGTGTGTGTGTGTGTGTGTGTGTGTGTGTGTGTGTGTGTGAATGAGGGCTGGCCTTGCATCTACACTACTCTCAGACAGGGTGACCCTGATTCTACCCACAATAATTCCATTAAAACTATTACAGATTTCAGCCTATTGTCATACTGATGTATGTGGAGACACAAAAGCTGTTTGCATAAGCAATGTCTGAGTGTTTTGTAAGATGGTTATGGGATTGCTAGATTAAAAAAAAGAAAGGATCAAATCTAAATATTTTTAGAAAACCCACACACACCAGCTGGATTGTTGGATTTGTGATGAGGGCCTTCCACCATTCTTGGCATCGCTCAGCAACAACCAAACAAAGATGTAGATTAAACGACCTGGTAACACTACTTGAGCATTTCAAAAAAACAAAAAGTGGCTCATGATCTTATTAGAACGAATTTAATTTTAGTTCTTTTTAAGAACTAAGCTCACCGTTTTTTCGTTGCATTACAAATTTATTTAAAGTAGTGAAACAGCGCCCCCCTGTTTCAACGGTACCCGTCATTGTGGCGAAGGTGGGTGTAGCACCTCTAGCTGATTATCGTCAAATAAACATACGTACTGTATATACAGTACTTGGTGCTCTGGGACCCGGACCTTAAATTCAATGATTTCAGTCTTCAGCGGGAACATTTCAATGTAACAACAAGCCAATTTAGCTCGTTAAGCTAATTTTGAGCTAGCTGCCATTTAATTAGCTACTTTGAGGAGTGAGTGGCGTCTCTCTCAGAAAGCAAATACACGATTTTGGCCTCTCTGGATATTTTTCCATCACCAGGCCCGGATGGCACAGACAAACCAACAAATGTGAGAGGAATTTCAATCTTCTGTCCGTGTCTGTCTTTGCTTGCTTTTCTAATGAGTGAATTAGTGTGGATTTGGAACATCCTGTCGCTTTCGGACGGTTTGTCCCGGAGCCAGACGTTGTTGCTGGGATTTATTTGCCCTCATTGTTGTGGCCTTTTGCGTGGAATAACTTTATTGCTGCTTGAATAAATTCCCGGATTTCACCAGCATCTATTTAGGGATGCAGGGCCCAAATTATATGCGAATTACCTAATTTAAGGGATCATTTGTTGGAATTTAATAGAAGAGACAGTCCGAACTAGAACTTCTGTGTATTAAACTGTTGATTAAACTATTGAGTTTAATTTAAATTTGCTTTGAGCTGGGATTACATTTCTATAGAGGGTTACGGAGTAACTAGTGGCTTTAATCAAATTTTTTGCAATGTTGTGTATAAAAGGATTCCCATGTGAACTCGTTTATGTGCACACTATATTTAGATTAAGGTCCGGGTTCTGATCAAGGCAATAATCTGATTAATGTGTTTACATTCACTACAGCTACTGGAGTAGTCCTGTTGACAGCCAACAAGGAAATATGGAGCAATCCTGTGTGTGTGTGATGTTGTTTAATGGCAACAAACCCAACCAGGAAGTGGTCCTGCTTTCTTTTACATTTTATATGAGTGTGTGTCTATTCCATCTTGTGTTCTTGCCACACTTTTTGTCCTTTATGCTGCATAAATGTGGCACAAAACAGCATGTGGGAATGTTGGGTCTGATCGGTTAAGAGTAAATTTTATATATGAGCTGCTAAATTCAATACTTGCTTATGCAGAATTATTGTTTACTTAATTAGAAGGAAGCCTCTGACTCCAGTTTGATCATAAATCAGCATTTCGTGGTTGGAGGGTGAACACATGGGCTGCCGAAGTCGTTCAGAAAGGCTCTTCGTCGTTTTCAGGGATTTTTCCTGGAAATTCCACGTGGGCTGCCATGCACTGCGCCTGTATTTGTAATGCCTGTGCTGGATTTTCATTTATATTTGTGTGTGCAGACCTGGGTGGGGGTGGGGGTGGGAAGATAAACATCATCGGGCTCTGTAGGTGGGGCCCTTATAGCGTGGGTTTGGGTGGATTTAGTGGGGGTTGCTTTGGCTTGTTCTTTGTGTGTGAATGTAGCCTGACCTTTGCACTTTAGGAATTATTTATTCTAATTAGAGCCCCCACCCCATTGAATCCGTAAACATCCTGAAGTAGATGTGTCTGGAAACCACAGCGTTGTTTGGAGGATCCTATAGATTCTATGCAGTTTACACCTATTGGGGTCAAAGGGGTGTCTGCATTGTCCTTGAATTTGTGGCGCGTGGCGCTTTAAATGTGCGTTTGTTTACGTCCCTACTGTAAATGCTCTGTTGACACCATGTCGCCTATATCACGTATGGATGCATGTATAAAATCCTCATCTGCACCAGTAGACACAAAGCCAGAATCCCCATCCCCCGCTTCCTCTTCCCTGGGGGGAGATAAGACAGTCTGTCTATCTGCTTATTCCCAGGAGGGGGGCGGGGATGGGTGTGTGGGGGGGGGGAGCTGGGGTTCTGCATAAAAGGTTATGGAGGTGGTGGGGTGGGGACAGTGCAGCCGTGTTTACAGGAAGGTTAGGTCCACTTCAGGAACTCTGATGGCCCCAGCCTGCCCCATGGTTTTACCGCACATGCATAATAAAGGCAAGTGGCTGGAACATATGGGTGCACACAAACAAAGCAGGCATGTTAGCCACCTTTGATGTTTGCTAGAAATAACACGTTCAGCGTTTTACCTGAAACGAGCTGACGGTGGCAAGAGCGCAGCTCGGTGATGCCTTAAGAAAAATGTCTCGGGTCCTTGATCTCGCACATGATGAATATCGAGTGGGTATTGATCAAAACCCCGGGTGTGTGTGTGTGTGTGTGTGTGTGTGTGTGTGTGTGTGCGCAGCTGAGATTTGCAAGGTTGGACCTGGGAACTTTTTGTTAGCGAGCGTGCCAGGGTTGCAGCTGCCTCTGCGGGGGGAGTTTTCCAGTCTGGAGTTGTTAATAGTTAAACCTGGTTTGGTGAAGTGGGAAAACTCAAGTTGTTTTGTCCAAAATAAAGCACAAAGCAGCTGTGCTAAAGATCAAAGCGGTTAGCCGTTTAGCGTTTCCATTGCTAATATAGACTGTAAATAGTTTGAGCTAGCCTGGAGACGCATCTATGGACATTATTCCATATCCAAGCTTTAACTTCAACCCTCAATAGCAACAGTTTTTTCAGCTCAACCAGCGATTGCATCTATGTGACCATCAGTTATCAGGTGATTGAATTGTTTGGAGCTGATCCGTTGCCTTAAGCCCATCACTAGACTGTCACACTCCTACTTTTTGCTAATTAGGATGTATTTAGAATTTCCAGAGTCTTTCATATAATGCCAAATCTCATTTATTGTGCCCTCTCCACACCCACACACTTCACATCACATTAAATCATCACGTATATCTCCCTCTCCGAAGCCCCCTCTTGTTCCGTATACTTATACACCCACTATAACGTAATATTACTATTATAAATCAAGAGAAATGTCAGTGAACACGCGGAACCTTCCCAGTGAAATATGATTGATAGGTGCAATATTGGCATAAGACATGGCTACAATCTCCTCTCCCTTTTCTTTTTCAATTATGTTACACAAGAAGAAACATTTCCTTCCTCTTGATTATGAATGTTATCTGTCCTGGTGAGCGTTATACCCTCGCAGACCCCCCACCCCCCCCATAGCAACAATGTCCATGTTAGACTCACTGTCACTGACGGAGTTGGATTTAATAAAGCAATGTAAATTCATTTTCAAAGGAAGGAAGTCGGCACGAGGCTCAGGGCACGGCACCCACCAGGCACGGCACCCACCAGGCACGGCACCCACCAGGCACGGCACCCACCAGGCAAGGCACCCACCAGGCACGGCACCCAGCAGGCACGGCACCCACCAGGCACGGCACCCACCAGGCGGGGCACCCACCAGGCACGGCACCCAGCAGGCACGGCACCCACCAGGCACGGCACCACCAGGCACGGCACCCACCAGGCGGGGCACCCACCAGGCCCGGCACCACCAGGCCCGGCACCACCAGGCCCGGCACCCACCAGGCACGGCACCCACCAGGCACGGCACCCACCAGGCGGGGCACCCACCAGGCCCGGCACCCACCAGGCGGGGCACCCACCAGGCCCAGCACCCACCAGGCGGGGCACCCACCAGGCACGGCACCCACCAGGCCCAGCACCCACCAGGCTCAGCACCCACCAGGCAAGGCACCCAGCAGGCGGGGCACCCACCAGGCACGTCTCTGCCACACACCACACGTAGATAAACGCCACCAATGAGACGGCGGGCCCTGAAACTCTGTAACCCTGTGAGCGGCTGGATGGAAGCCCCGCTCTGTCATCAGTAATGGCATTCCTCAGGGCAGCAGGCGGGGTTAATGGCGAGCCCCGCCACATTACCGAGCGCTCCCCCTCACGGTTTGGTGCGAGGTGACAAACGCCTCCATGTGGATTACAGAATTTCTGGCATTTTACAACCAGGTTAGCGCCACAGTGGCAGCGGCCACCTCAGCCCCGGAGCCGCGGAGCGCCGGCGTGAGTTCATTCGGCGGTTGTGCGTGTGAGTGGGCCTGTATGTTTATTCTGCGTGTAATTCAGACGGGGAGATTGTTGTGTAGACTGGAGTAAATGGGGGCTGTGGAATGTGAATGGGGGTAATCACAGCAGACCTACAGGAGTAACCAGATACGGAGGGCCAGACTTCAGAGGAGTGGGAATCCCTCCATGTTGATGACACCACCTACTGAAGGAGACACTTTGGCTGGAGCCTAAACACTGCGCCCCCCCCTCCCTTATCCCAACCCTCCCACTTTGATAGGGTTCTGATGCTCAAGAATGCAGGAATTTGACTGATTCTGGATTCCAAATGAGTCTGAGTTTGTTGCTTCATAAATTCTCGATGTGCAACACGCTAGCATTAATACAGGTTGATGCATTTTTCCTTTTGTGTATTCAAGGCTTATAAATCAGGCCTGTAATTCTCTCCACAACTCCTTGTTTCCTTGACAGCATTGGTCATAAATCCAGACTAGCTGTGTGAGCCAGTTGGAACATAAAAAGGTGACAGGATCTTCTGCACAACAGCAATTCGGCCTACGTGCAAATCCCTTTTAGCATTTAGCTAGCCGCGTTTTGTAAGCTGTCAGCCCCCACCCGCACCAGTATGAAGGCATGCGTGGCTGCTATGACCCTCAGACTGAGAGGGCACATCTCACATGAATGCTAATGCTAATACGCTAACACTATCCTATCATCGCTCCCTTCCGCCATCTTTTTTTTGAACGCATTTCCCGTTTCGCTAATCTGCCGGGAGAGTGGACGCACACAGGCGCACAACATACACAAACATACTGTATGATGCAAAGGAAATGGTTGATCTTTATCGTTCTTTCTGGAACCGACCGTGACCCCGGCGTCTTCCTCTTCAAAACATCCTGTCTGACAGAGAGAGAAGGAAGATGGAATAGACGATATCATTCTTACACCTTACTGGTCGCTCTGAGCGTTGCTCCACCGCTTGCGTTAGCGTTCCTTTAATGGACACGTCCCCACCTGTCAGTTAATCTATGGGACCCAAATGTAATTTATCACTATAAGAAACGGCCATGTAGAAACACTTAATTGGCACTTTTCACGCCAATTAAGCATCCTCGGGAAAAGAAAAATCATTAATAGCTCACAGTATCCATTACTATTCACAGCAGATTGAGCATTTAAGGAGGGAAAACCCTCATGAAGGATAAATCCTTCAGGGAATGTTTGGCAAGTGTCTGACACAAGCAAGATAGTCAATGCATACACAGTGAATTATATGCATATGCGCTCATGCGTGCACGGGGCGTGCACAGATGCACACACCCGTTTGGACTCTTTCTAGTATTGTACTGTAGAACCCCAGGGCCTTGTTATTTCAACAGCAGGATCAAAGCCCTGGTGTTGATCGGGGGGGCAAAGAGATGACTTAACATTTGGTTTTACTCTAATTATCTTCTTGCTGGATGCGAGCAGAACACAAGTGGTACAGGCGCCGCTGTCTGCTCATCCTTAACGGCAGCCCGAGAGCTCGTTAATGATCCGCTTTTCTTCTGCTGCTGACTGAGTCGTTATCTACTCAGACTACAGTAACAACAGCGGCTCGCCTCGCGAACACTTTATAGCTTTTTGCCCTCCAGCGAAGACAATTGAGCTGAATGGATTTTCTGTTGTTGCGCCCCCATCATTGATGGCTGATATTTAGAAAAAAGTCTCCTCTATACTGAGCCCTGGCCCTTGGGTTCTTTTTCACCTTTTTACTAAGTGTGTGTGTGTGTGTGTGTGTGTGTGTGGTGTGTGTGTGTGTGTGTGTGTGTGTGTGTGTGTGTGTGTGTGTGTGTGTGTGTGGTAATGAGAATATGACTTGAGGAGTACAGGACGTGGAAGTTGCAGTACCTTTTCTGGCCACACCTTTCTGGACCCGACGACATTATTAAATTTGCCTCTTTCTTTTTTTCTTTTCGGTGGTTTTGGTTGCTATAGAGATTAGTTGGGTATCCTGCTGAATTCAACACGAACGCGCAGCGCGAGTTGCGTAACGCCTGCAGCCGCAGCGCACACGCACCTGCCTGCACCTGTTGGTGGCTGGTTCAGCATCCGGGGAGACCTTTGTGATGCGTGATGGAGCAGCGTGCACGCCGCCACGTCGTGTTATATTACTTTACATCTTCCGGGTCGCTGTAAGAGATATTTTAGCGCTGGTACCTACAGGTGATTATGCATGCTGCATGTCCCTGACTTTGAATTATTTAGTCCGCCCTGATCATGGAGCACATTTATATGCACAGTTGGGTTGAAGCTACCAGCCCGGCGAGGCACCGAACCGCCGTCCTTGCACGGACGCATCAATCGAATGACCCAAGTGTGTCGGGTTCCTCCCAGAAGGTGACACCTTCTAAACTTTCAGGTTGTTGAAGCCGAGTTGGCTCACTTCCTGCTCACGTTACCGATCAGAGCGCGCAACAAACCTGCTAGCTAGCAGCAAACGCTACACAACCAGTCTGACTTTAAGATTTTCATCTAGGCCTAAAGAGATCAGGGCCATCCAGAACTCCTCTAATGAGTTATCAGTGTTCTTCCTGCCTGTGTGAGGGAGCTCCACCCTTCTCTCCTTCACCCCTCTCCCATCTGTCTCTGAGTGGTCCTTTCCTGTTGTCTTTCGCTGAGGACAAACCAACAGCAGTGACGTACTTCCGCGTCATTCCGGGCAAGCTGCACATCTGCAAATAAACACGCAGATGCTTGAAGAAGCAAGAAGATCAGCACAAGAGGGGAAAACTAGAAGATAATGAGATAATGGGGAAGGAAAACTTCCTGAAAGTTCTGCTTGGGCTGCATGGAGCAACATTGTTTCCATTTAGTAAAAATAGCCAGAAAACATTTACTTAAGTCAACTCTGGTCCTCAGATACTTTGTGAGCCAAATATTCTTCTTTCTTTCACACCTCTTGCAGGATATAATGCATCAGTTCACGGCTGGATTCTTCTGATCGCCGCTCCTGAACTGGGTCTGAATGAAAATGGTGGGACTAGTGAGTAATGGGAAGCAGATGCTGGGGCTCATCCAGTACCTGCCGGCAGTCATCTGGGGGGGGGGGGGGGGGGGCGGACAAGCTTCACACGGGCGATGATGTTGAGGTCTTCTGCTGCGAGGAGGCGGTGAAAATGTTTTTTATTCTAATTTTCTGAAGCTTTAAGCCAACAAAGGGCAGATGTGCATTAAAGGTTTTCATCTTTTTATCGCGATCACTCTTCAGTCTAAGGAGAGTTGCTCACGCTTTATGTCCCTCATTTCATTGGCTTGCATTAAGTTGAAAAGATATGGAAATTAAAGAAATAATGTTACAAGATATCTTTTATTGCTTTTCAAGGCTGCAAGGTTCTCTTTACTAAACTGTGATCAAATGACAGGTCCAGTCTGTTAAACTCTCCTCAGATGATTGACAGTCAGGGTCTGTCTCCAGGCAGGGACGCTGCTTTTGTGGTGAGGTTTATTGCAGAATTTATGTTGTTAATGTTTAGGGAGCATTTGTTAGATTCTGCAGTCATATAGTACGGATGCTGTGGCCTTAAGATACAATTGTAGTTCTTATTTCTCTCAATTATCATAAGATTTCAGGATGTCTCTGAACCATAAACCAGAGATTATTTCCTCCATTATTTTCCACACTATAGAAAAGTGTAGAAATTACCCAGGAAAGCATCTAAAAAACACAAAATATTGATTTTAAAACACAATCTGCGCATTTAGGATATCATTAGCGTGCACTGATATTTCCTCTTTACATTAAAACGTCATTTGTGTGAAGATCCAATGCATTTCCAAAAAGCAGAAATATGTCGGAATTCAAATGCTTAGTTTAAGTCTTAGAGAAAGTCTCAATGTGCAGAGACACATTCCAGCTCTACTGTTGCTAAGCAACTGCATGCCTCAAAGTCTGTGGAATTTAAACAGAAGAAGGGATCCAATTTTCCCGGGGGCCGATTTCAATGTTGCGCCTGTCTTAGAGGGTCTCTGGACATGGGAGCAGAACCCATCTGGAGCTGAGGGGGTGTGTGTGTGTGGGGGTGTGTGTGTCTGTCTCTGTCTGTTGTCTGTGTTGGTGTGTGTGTCTGTCTGTGCGTGTGTGTGTTGTGTCTGTCTGTCTGTTGTTTGTGTGGGTGTGTGTCTGTGTGTGTGTGTCTGTTGTCTGTGTGTGTGTTGTGTGTCTGTGTGTCTGTGTGTCTGTTGTCTGTGTGTGTTGTGTGTCTGTCTGTTGTCTGTCTCTGTGTGTGTCTGTTGTGTGTGTGTGTGTGTGTCTGTTGTCTGTGTGTGTGTGTGTTGTGTGTCTGTCTGTCTGTGTGTGTGTCCGTGGGTGTGTTGTGTCTGTCTGTGTGTGCGTCTGTCTGTCTGTGTCAGTCTGCGTGTGTGCGTGCGTCTGTCTGTCTGTGTGTGTCTGTGTCCTCGCTCCGCCACGGTCGGCGTGCACGTTGAAACGGGTCACACTCACACGGGCTAATTCACGCAGACGTGTTTGAACCAGACTCCGATCCTAATCAGGTAACCAACTTACCTGATCGGGACAAATTGTGTTTCCACCTGCCGGGGTGGGTGGGGGGTGGGGGGGGGGGGGGCTGTGTCTGGGTTTAGGCTTCAGTGGACGTCTGGGTGTGTCTTTGGTGAGGGCAGCAGAAAGCAGAATGGCAGGGCGGTGCATTATTCATGGGCGGTAGTGCTCTCGTGGATTTGAAAATGGGTCACCAAATATTTGGGCGTTGACCAGGATGGAGCGTTCCGGTTCTTCTGCAGCTTGATGTGCAGGAGCGATGGAGGAGGGAGCCGTTGGGTCTCCACCAAGAGCTGCACTCTTCACCTTTCAGGAGCACGTGTTAGAGTGAGTTCTCCTGCATATTCATGACGACGGCCCACATTCAGCGTCTGACCAGCTGAGACACACACACACACACACACTCACACACACACACCACACACACACACACACACACACACACACACACACTCACACACACACACACTCACACACACACACAGCGCCATTTACTGTGGCATGCTGAACTCTTCCTGACCCGTTACATTTCTGTTGGAGCCGAAAAGCTCATCCAGTTCACGACATTGATTTCACTCAGCCAGTCAATTAGCTAGCCGGTCAGTCATCCAGCTCACCGCCCAGGCGGTCGGACTCACCCTTTTTTTTTGGGAACATTTCAGCTGGGTGTTTGGGTGTGAGTGAGCATTAGGGATGAGATTTGAAGGAGATTACCAAGGACCAGAAAGCTGCCTGGGGGCTCCGTGTGCTGCTCAGCAGAACTGCTGCCATCTCTGCCGCATTACTGCTGGAAAGCTGCAGCGTGTGTCATTCCCTCTTCCTCTCTGGGTCCCTCTGATTCATTAAGTGGTTCAGACATTGAAAAACATGACTGCAGGGTGCCGGGAGTGATATCTAGGTCTCCTCGTCGTGTCTCTTCTTTTGAAGATGTTCAACCATTTGTGGACTGTGGTCACCAGCACCGCGTACCGTTTTAGCCTTGGACCAGCGTCTCACGTGGGCGAGGCGTGCCTCTGATGTTCAACTCTGGGGACGGAGCCACTACTTTGTGTCCCTGAAGAGGACGTCTGCCCTAATTATTCATGTTGCTAATGCGCTCATGTGGTTGTCTGAGATGGTCGCTACGTTGGTCGCTACGTTGGTGCCAGGGTTCTAGGACAGAACACAATCTTGTTGTATTTGTTGTTTGCACATGGTTTAAACATGTAGATAAGCAGTTTAGCGTAGTTATGGGCAACGTTCCCTCTAATTTCTCATGTGTCTGGGCAGACACACAAGCTCCCCGAGCACACTGAGGACCACTGAGCAACATCAGAGGGCCACGCTGTGGCCACACACCAGCATCAGGCTTGTTCAAAACCTCGGATCATAGCAAGTTACATGGTTAATAAAAGAATCAATTTCTTTTTTACTTTGGCTTGATGAGTGGGTGTGTCTCTGCCCGCTCGTTTCGCCATGATAAGGGATTAGCCTTTGCGTCTCTTAACTCCGCTGCACTGCTGTTAGCTAGCTAACGTGCACGGCGAGTAAAGGCAGGGCACGTACGCAAACACTGTCAATGCTGATTGGCTGCGTAGCGGAAGTGAACTGTATCGGATTATTGGCTGGACACCTGTCGTCATTGAGTTACGTTGCGAAATGGTACAGAAAACAATATTACTGGTCTAATTAACCAGATTATACCAGTTCTAAAATTAGATATTTATTAATACGTTTCTGTTGAATTTTATTTTGTGCGCTGCATAGATTTTCTTGTGCGCTGAGTATGTGCAAGCAGTGCGGGATTGCGCAAGCGCGCAGCTTAGAGGGAACATCGGTTATGGGTGTTTCTCGTTGCACGAGGCGTCACCACGGCAACCACAAAGTGTATAATTAGAGCCACTGAAATTGCGGCACATTTCTGGAACTCACTGTTGCCAGAGGAGTGCACTTACCTGTCCTGTCTTCAGATAAGACCACTGTTTGGGGGTTTAATGGACTGGAAGTAAGGACACTTGGGCAACATACAGGCAGCTGTGGGTGGAAGATACCCTCTTGCCCCTGTGATTTACGCGTCACTTGTTTATGGAGCTGTGTCTTGGGGCAAGTATTCAGCCTGTGTGTCATCAGACTATTTCTTAAGTTAAAAGATTAAATGTGGGTGAGTGAAGTGCAGGAGGGCTCCTGCAGTAATGTATAGTAATGTATATCCTCACAGGGGGGGAGGAGGGCCAACAGGAGAACTGGAACATTTTTATAGTTTTATATTTATATTCATATTCTATTTAATTTATTCTATTTTATTTCTTATTTTATTATATTTTTATTATCTTTAATAGGTTTAATGGGGTGTAATGGTGGTGGGAAATTTTGTAGATACTTGTAGATCTTTGGAGATGCTAATTTCCCTGGTGGACACCCCCTAAAGGGATCAATAAAGTACTCTTGAATCTTGAATCTTGTATATTCACTGTGCTTGTAGTCATTTTTACTCATTTTGATCCCATAGTTGCACATCAAAGATGCCCATAGCAACATGTGTGGCTGTTGCTGTGTATTCAGCCTCAGCACGTACTAAACCATCAAATATGTCTACCCCGAGAACGTGCAGCTGCCCTTAAAAGGGAAAGGAGCAGGAAATTGGAGCAAACGTCACAATCTCAGGAAGAATCTGCGTGGACCGGCAGGCCAAGGCGAATCACAGCTCGTCTTTTCCTTCAGAAAGAAAATGAGCATCTCCGCGTGGTTGTGGTCAAGGCAAGACGGCGGTCTTTTCAGAAAGGTCCAGCTGGTACGGCTGGTATTTCTGCTGGCTGTGATCAGCTTCTGCAGTAGCGTTCTGATCATCTCACAGGGCTGGAACGAACGTAAAACGACCCGCACGCACAAAACAATGATGTGTACCATCATGTCCTGGCAGCGAGGACGTGATGTTTCTGCTCTCATACGAGCATCAGCACAATGAGATGGAGAAGACTTGAGTCACGCTCAGAATACAGCCCAAAATATCAAAACATCAGCGCTTCCCATGGATGAATCCATATTTGTGACATGCCAGCTGCGCTGTGCTGATGCGTGGAGGCACGGAGTCATATGTGTGGACACGACTGCCTGCTGGGGGGGGGGGACAAAAATCAGTCTGGTCCACGGTGGAAAAAATCATCACGTCAACCCAAAATTGAACGGGAGCGTGAGAGACGGGAGGGGGAGGGAGGTGGTGTGGAAGCACAGAAAAAGCTGGGTGAGAAATCAGCCGCGTGTGTGTGTGTGTGTGTGTGGTGTGTGTGTTGTGTGTGTGTGTGGTGTGTGTGTGTGTGTGTGTGTGTGTGTGTGTGTCCCCGTGTCACCTCTTTTCTCTGCACCACAACTTGTGAGGGTGACAGCCTGTGAGTGAACAGGACGCAGAGGAGACCGTGGAGGTGTGAGAGTGTGTGTGTGAGAGTGTGTGTGAGAGTGTGTGGTTCCAAATGAGTGGGATGTCTCGCAGCTAGCTCGAACACACTGACACTTTTGTATTGTAAGCACTATCTTTCAAATCTCTATAAATATTTCTCCTTAATTAAAGCACAAATCTTAGGACATAAATATTTATTTAACGATCTTCAAACATATGAAGGCATTGTGGGAAATCTTTATCTCTCCCCGTCTCTCTCTATAGTATATGGCCTTTAATCATTTGCTGGTTTTCGCTTTTCTCGACGTCTCAGCAGTTTATTGCAATAACTGATAGAATTCTCTAATTAATGCAATCAACCAACTGCTAATGAGGAGTTCTGTGAGCTTCATTTGCTTTTGCAGCAAATTAGCAGTTTGATAGTGGCTGATGATGAGATCGGCCACTAAAGAACCTGTAAGGACAAAAAATCCTGCATTCATGGACTGAATCAAGGAGCACAGCTTGTGTGTGTGTGTGTGTGTGTGTGTGTGGTGTGTGTGTGTGTGTGGTGTGTGTGTGTGTGTGTGTGTGTGTGTGTGTGAACATGGTTGTCGCATCTGAAGCAGCCCCAGTTGTATACTCATGGCACCACGATTCAATTATAAGGAGCCAGTGCTTTGCCTGAATATTAATCTGGGGGCCCAAACTTAATTTGTCTGGCGATGGGGGACACGGGCCCATATGGCTCCCCGTGCATCGGTGTGGCTGCGTGTGCGGCTGCGAGGTGGGGGATGTGCGCCGATCGTGAGCTACCGAGGGACCGTCGCTACGCTGATTAGTTTGTTGGAGGCAGTCATCTCGAGGAAAAGTGTAGCCACGTGCTACGTCTCTGCTGGAATATATACGCGCATAGACGTACGCTGAAAACCCCCCAGCTGCTTATGTAGCTGACACCCCCCTCCCCCATCCCCGTCCCCGCCCCCCTGTCCTCGCCACATTGACTCCAGTCCTCCGGGACAGGAGCAGCAGCGGCCCCAGGGCACCAACACAACCTCTCCTTGACCTCCCCGCGTGCGAGCGACCTTCCTGTGACGTGTGAGGTGAGCTTTCCTACTGGCGCCGAGGTCAAAGGCAGCGGCGGAGGGGATGCAGACGTGTTTGGGGGGGGGGGGGGTGTAGGAGAGATATGGAGATGGGGCAGGGAGGGAGCTGGCACAAAGAGTGTGCGTGAGTAGATGCGAGACGTTGGGGAGGGGGTGGGAAACGAGCAGCTTATCCAGGGTCTCGCACATTCTGCCTCACGGGATTCTTTCCTTTTTCGTCGCTCATCAACAGGAAGCAGCAGCACATTAAAGACGCACACGTGGAGCCTACACGCGTGGCTCTACCCCTGTTTATGTGTGTTCTGTGTGATTACTTCAGTGACCTTCATGATTGAAGGTCACTGAAGTAGCTTCAGTGACCTTCATGATTGAAGGTCACTGAAGTAGCTTCAGCCCGGCCCGGCCCAGGTTCGCCGGTCTGGACGGGACGCGTGTGCTGCCATAAATAGATCAGCCGTGACTGCGGTTCTGAAGCTTTTCACACCTGCATGTTAATTCTGACATGTGTGTGTTTCCCTTGGCTCTGACGGGAGTGTTAAGACAAACCCGGTGCTTAATTAGCAGCCAGGCCGTCACCACACACACACACACACACACACACACACACACACACACGCACACACATACCCACACGCCCGGCTGTCCTGTAAACACACACGGAAGGAAAAGGTGAATCCGAGCGGCGTGCAGATTAAAGTGAGTCATGTGACTTCCAGAGAGGCTCCATCACCAGCCTGTCCTTCCTCCCTGCCTCTCACACCATCCCCCACCGCGCCACGCGCACGCATCCCTGCTGTAAACTGCACACATGTGCGGGCCGTGTGCTTTATTAATAATTTAGATGGATGGATCCACCGTTGGAACAAGGAGGAAACACGTTCCAGCTCTGCGGTGGCTCATCCATAGTCGGTGTGTGTGGGAGAGCGACCGGGTTTAATATGGTCTCACCTTAACCAGCTCGGGCGTATCGATAACGGCCCGATCCGTTTGAGGAAACGGATCATCTCGATCTGGCGGCCGATGGCTTTGTCGATAACGCCATATTAGTGAGGACGCTCCAGCGATGGAACGAGTGCTGCTTCGTTTTGGGATCAAAGGGGTTTTCTGTCCGATCAATTAGTAAATATTGATGAACAGATTAGGTCGGGCGTGTAGAAGTGTGAATGGCGTGCACGGCATAACCCCTCCCCCCCAGGCTTTTGTGCAAAGAAGCGAGCCTCTCACCTTGAGTAAGATTGGAAACATTCAGTTACCACGACAACATTGCTCTAAAACACCTACTGGCCCCGGGAATGAAAAGCAGCACGACCATCACAACCGCTAAAAACTTTCAGAACGCGGTGTGTGGGCACTCGATCGTAGGCACATCCAGCGCACGCGCGCGCTCGCTCACGCGTGTGTGCGCTCAGTCTTCCGAGCCGGAACCACGCGTCACTCTTCCCAGAAGCGTGGCGCAGCCGCGATGACACCAAATGTCGCTCTTGTCTGGCGGCGGCGTCGCCACGGCGTCTCCTCCAGAGGCTTGAAAGGGGCCATGAATGGCTCTTTGTCTGCGGCCCCCGTGTCTGAAGTGCAGCCGCGGAGGCACGCACACACACATCCGCCTCCCATCATCCAGTTACTTTTAATTGGGAGGGGGCTCGGGGCAGATTACATTAAAGTTCCATTGACTGTTGAATGGACAACTTGGCAGCTTCCCAGAAGCGAAGCCAAAACAACAGAATCTTTGTGGGTGGGCACAGTTCCGAACACCCCCCCCCTCTATTTTAATAAATGAGACAATCCAATCAACACTTGTATTATTTCAGATAAAACCCGGCACTTTGTCCCCTGTCTGACCATGAGCGAGGGGTCTTCTTCTCTGGGGGCCGATCATACAACCCTCGCTGTGTCGGTGTCGCAGCGAGGGAAGACCAGCACCTGTCAGCTTCCCTTCCTGATTGAAGGAACGTTCTTCCCGAGCCCACGCCTAACGAGGTGACCCCCCGACGACCCTCTGACATCAGCCCAGAAGCATCACCGGCTGACGGCCAACTCCGGCTCTGAGGATGGCGTGGGAGGACGCGGAACGGTGGGATTACGCTGACATTGTTCCCAAAAGACGCCTCCACGTGAGTCCACAGCAGGGAAAACCGATGGCAGGAAGTGAACCACGCGCGGCTCCTATAGATGATTCTATAGACGGACAGTGATGGGCGGCTGGCGGCCCCCTCGCGCCCCTGCCTAACATGTCCTGAATCAAATGTGCGCGTCGTATCATCGGATCAGCGTTTTAGAAGCCTTTCTGATGGGATCAGCAGTGAATCCTGCGCTGGCGTAACCAGCGCTCCGGAGTGTAAACAGTAAACAATGTTTCCATTACCAGAGGTAAAATTGCCCCGTGTTACACGCCTGTGTTGTTTTTTCCATGAATATATTGCTGAGGTCGGCAGGAGGCTGTAGACTCCAGCATTAGCATTAGCGTTAGCATTATTGGACGCCATGAAGCCATCTCCATTCTGCTCATTTGTTCTGGTCCTGGCTACCAGCCGTGCACGCAGACAGGCTGAGGCAGCGTCACGCCCGTGGCCGTGCAGGTGACCCGGGGAAGTGGCGTCCCGCGTGGTTGACGGACCCGTCGTGTTCCGATTGGGCCGACCGTCTACAGGCCGTCATCTCCCCGAGGCCGGTCTCTGACGGGCAGATTTTAGCTGATAGATGTTCAGTCCACAAAGTGTGAACGCGAGGGGGGGGGGGCAACAACAGCGGCACACACACGTGGTCGTGTGCGAGGGGATGGAGGCGGGGGGGCTGTGCATGTACTGGAACATGAAAGACTTCACAGCGGTTAACCTGCTGGGGTGGAAACAGAAAAACTAATGAAGACGTTGTGAATAATTCACACGCCGGCCACTTGTTTGTGATGATTAATTCACTTTCTGTTTTCCTGCTCTTTGTTATCAGACTTCAAAGCTGCGAACAAGCCCAAACTGCCGCCAACTGACACCAGCGCGCTCTTAATTAGTCGAGTTAACCGGGCTCTCGGCTCATCGCGCGCGGCGAACGCGTTTTCTGTGTCGGCCTTGAGCGTACAGATCGCTTCCTCTGTTGTCGGATGTTCCCACCGTTGTACTGGCGGCCGGGCGCCGCTGTTAAATAAACATGGAGCGCAGAGGGAGGGGGGGGGGGCTGGAAGTTGGGGCGGTGGCCGGTCCGGATGGCCGATTTGCATTTCCTCCATCTTCTGCAGACCCTCTCTTCAGTTTTGCTGCCGCAGAACTTTGATTTCCCCCCTCGGAAGTTCATGTTGCCTAGCGACAAGGTCGTGCTCGTGGCTGCAGGAGCGGCGGTTGTTAGGCGTGAGCCTGGCAACAGAGATGGCAGGTGTTGGTTCCCGCCACGCGTCTGCAGACACTTCGTCCTCCTCCTGCGACGAGCAGGAGACATCCTGCCCCCGCAGCCTGATGCCTCCAGTGTCTGCACACACACACAGCGTGCACGTGTGCGTGTGTGTATCGACCGACGTGCACAGTGCCGACCTGTTGGCGGCTCAGAATGTTTAAATGTTGAAAAAAGGTTTCCTTCTGGGTGGTTTACCTTCTGGGGGGGTGTTGTCGCTGCCCTGTCTGTCAGTGTAGCTGGTGGCGCCTTCAGGTGACCCCAGACTCGCACCTGGCACAGCTGCGCCGCCACATCTGGAGCATCTGCAGCCGTTCACCGCGACACGGTTCCGCCTTTCAGAGAGAACGCGAGCGAAGCTTCCTCCCACGGCCCCACAAACCCGGCCCGCTTCGTTTACCCACACGGCAGGCGTCTCGTCTGAACCCAAACATTCAGGAAGTGAGCAGGTCATGACATCACTTCCTCCGCCGCAGGTTCAGGAAACAAATTGGGGACTTTGTAGTTTCCACTGCGCTGGAGCTGATCAAGATGGTGCCGACGTTGGCACATGAACCAGGGCGGCGTCACCACCGGTTCGGACCTGGTCGTTGCCTCAAACCAGCTAAAACAGAACCTGCTTTTTGGGCTTTGGAATAAACTCCAGCTCAGTAGCGGGCGCCAAGATGGAAAGGTCAAAAGAGCGAGCTAAAAGCACCGCGTAGCCCACAGATATCGATCTCTCCCACAGTAGGAAAACATCTGGGGACGCTGCTGTGTGCTTCAGCTCCACTTTGTTCTCAGCAGATTCTGGCCTCGGCACCTTTGGACCCAACACCGCAAACGTTCAGCTCCGGTTTTGTTTGCGTCCCGATCAAACGCTCTTTGGACGGAAGGACGCGCTAAAAGAAGTAAACACGATTTGCGAAACCCCCCTTCCCGCCAGACGAGACGCATCCACGCGGAGATACCGGAAAGTGGGACGCGCAGCCCCCCCCCCTCGCCTTTGATTTGTCATCAAAGCGGTCCCCGCTTTTGTCTGGTAGCGGCGTGAACCAGTGGGAGTCACCACACTGACAAAATGTTGGGGGCGGCAGACAGAAATTGATGTTGGCAACCCTTTCCTGGCGTTCCGGCTCTTCCTCCCAAAGACGCGTGCTTCCAGCAGGTCCCCTTAGCGTTTCACTGGAATCTGGAATATTGATTAGCTGAGCAACGGCTTCCCAACCCAGTTAATTCCATCTCATTCATGATGGTAACGCCTTTGTAGGAAATAAACCCCTATAGCGGCGATGTGGTCTGCCTATAAATCCTATACGGTGCTCTTTATGTTATGGTTGCTCCCACCACATTATGCAGCCGGCAGGGCGCCATGCCCCGGGGGCGGAAAAGCCTGTTTGGCTTCCAGTCCCGGGCAGTTGCCAGCCGTTCCTCAACCGGCTGTTAAAGGCTTCCTTATTTTTCCTTAATGTATACATGCTTCATTTTATCTCCTCCGACGGCGTTACTGCGTTACCTCGGCTAGAAAACACAGCCTGAAATAGGTTTTGCGACACGAGATGCATTTGATGTCGCACCGGCGCCGCTCATGTTTATGGAGCAGCGCTGAAGGTCGTCTTCTCCGTTCCAGGGACGGGCCTCTCAGCAGGGAGCCAACCCTCGCTGCTCAGGGCTCCTGGTGGGACGGGAGCCCCAGGCGGGTGTCAGGGTGGACCACGGGACGGGCTGAACACACGCTCCGCACGGGACGCCTGATATGACTCCAGCACGCACGTGTCGCTGGCACAGGGGCGGCTGGACACCCCAGGTATCAGACCAGGTGCCCCTGAGCACTGGCTGCTAGTTAGTGCTGATACTCGACCAAGTCTTGCCTGAAACTGGGGTGAAAAGGTTTAACATCAATGACCTACAGAGGTCATTCAGGACTAGTTCAACCAAAGTAGCTCAACCTACTGTCATTAAATGACTTTAATGTCATGAGTTTACCTTTGCGTAACAATTAGACTGCTCGTTTTCTTTAGCTGAGGTTGTTCACGCTTCAAACAACATCTTTGTTCTTCACATACTGTTACATTTAAACGAGGCGTGTTTATTTTACTCTGTTTTATCCTGCTAATTTAAATGTGTCGTCGTCTCTGCGCAGTCGTTTTCAGCCTGTCATTATGTGATGATAGAGTTTGGGGACCTCAAGCATTAACGAGCAGCATCGTCACGGCAACCTAACATGCTGGTGCAGTGAAACGTCTCAGAACCGATGAGACGGATCAGACCCTCCACAATCTACATGATGCAGCGTCTGCAACAGCATTAAACTAATGATGTCATCCATCGGCTGGGTGAACACGCCAACGCGGCCGATCATCCCGATTTTAGAAAACATGAAATCAGGGCCGATCTTTTTCATTCCCCCCCCCCCCCCAACAATGACCCCCACGGGCAGCAATATGACGAGGCCACGCCCACTTCTGCTGTCAATGGTGCAGAAAAAACCAAACCGAGCCTTTTTTCCCCATCAGGTTTGAGCGTAACTTTATTTTTCAGTTGCTTAGAAAAGCAGAGCGAGAGCTCAGCGACGACCCGCCGCTCCCGCTCCGTTTTTCCAATCCATGAGAATATGCTAATGAAGGTGCGTCTCATTCAAACGTCAAGTGAGTCATGTGACCCCTGAGCAGAGGGGTCTAAGGGCACACGGGGGCGGTGGGGGTGGGGTGCTCCGCTACCACAGACGACGGGGGCAGTTCCCACCTGCCTCCATCTGCTGCGAGAGCGAGTTGCTCTTTGCATAATGGAAACTGGAATTGCTTCAAATAAAGGAAAACATGGCAATACCACTTCCACACCCGCTCGCAAGCTAGGTATGGCAACCCCCGCCATATGGTGAAATATATAAATGAGCTAAATATAATTTAAATAAAAACCTAGACATAAAGACCCCAGCTCCTCACATATCTGATCTAAAAAAAACCTTGGCGAGGTTTAAGTCGCCTTTCTCGGGTAACCAGTTTAACTTGGTTGTGTTTTTTTTCCTTCCACACATGACCTTAATTCTTGATGCAAGACAGAATACGATATAAAAAAATTAAAATTGCTTTAAATTGCCCACAGAGATCCAATGGGAAGCTAAATATGCGTATGCATGAGTGTGTGCGACTACATCCAGCCATCTGGATTCTGAGCTAACTGCACAGGCAGGCTAACGTCTAGCCGCAGTTTCTGTGGATGTAGTCGTCGTGGCAACTGCCCCATTCCTATTTTTGTTTTTTAAATACATGTAAATACACCGTATGCAGATAACATATCGAGCCCATAAAGTTTACACGTTGGCTAAAATAAGGGTCACATGGGACTAGCTAATGATGTTTGAAAAGTTGGTTTCCACGGTTTCCATGGTCGCCATCGTCAGGTACACGTAGTTAGTTGTCAAAAACAAAGCAAGCCCAAATATTAAACACTTACAAACTGTCCACGGCAAAGAATGGCTTGAATTGACATATTTAAGCATTTTGTGTGCCGAGCTTTGCGTCGTGGTCACATCGCTGCTTTTTATTTTTTTAAATGCGTGTTTTAATGGAATGAAGTCAACAATTGAGTCCTCAGCTCGCCCATGGCTGCTGCAGGGCCCCAAAGAAAAGGGGCTTCCATAAAAGCGGATAATGGACAAGGCCACCATTCTATTAAACACTCCTAAAATCCACCACCTGTCTCTCTCACGGGTCTGGAATATTCATCCTCAACGCAGGCTTCTGCTCCTCCTTAAACTGCTGCCAAACAACTCAAACTGTGCAATAAGGCTATGAATCAATACCTCAAATTCATCATAAAAAAACCTCTGACTTCAAGGTTAAACAATAAAAACACTAAATGATGAAAAAAACTAGTAACTAAAAATGCGCCTGCATGTTTTAACACATAAAGGATCATTTGCCCGCAGGACAAAGATAAAAGATTTATCAGCGGTTTTAATGTTATTCTAGCACTGCCCCCCCCCTCCCATATTTCAAATGCTTCTGTTGACACTGTCCCAAGCCGTGGGGGTGCCAGAGGCAAATGTCGGGAGAGTGTCGTCTCAATTGGGCTCAAGCAGCCATCTGCCACCCTACTCTAGCCAGCCTGATCCTTATCCTCAGTCCAGCCTGGCCCAGCAGGCCCGCTGTCTCATCCTCACAAGAAAGGGTTCCTGCTGGGGGGTGTGGCGATGCTGGGGCAGACAAAGGCAGGGAGGGCAGAGGGAGCTCCACAGACAGGCCCTTTGACCTGGTCCCCGGCCTGGCAGGGGCAAACGGGCCCAGACAGACAGCATCGTGTCTGCTCTCCTCCTCCTCTTTTATCAGCCACACAGACCCCAGGGGCTGACGGAGAGACAGAAGAGGGGGGAGGAGGAATAGGCGGCGAGGGGGGAGGGAAGTGGGCAAGTGAACACAATGAAGAGACTGACACGGAGTACCCAACCCCCCCTCCTCCCCAGCCCTCCATTGGTCTCTGGGTAAAGATCTGAATTCCCTGTGGGCAGGCTGCTGCCCTGTCCTCTCCCCTGTTTGACCCCTGCCCCCCCCCCCCCCCTCTGTCCCCCCACAGCAGCGGCAGCCAGCCCGTCCCCACACTCCTGTGGCCTCTCACGCCCCTACTGGCCACCAGCACTGTTGTCTCCTCAGATGGCGTTCATCTTTTAAAATGAACTTGGTTTGGCCTGTGGTGGATAAATAAGCTGACAGCTGAGTGACATGACAGCTGGGTCCATTTCTTTTAACTAGAGTGGTCATTTCATGTTCACAGGACCACGCTGTTGCTTTGTTTTGGGCAAAAAAACCGTCTCTTTGGGCATCCTGCCCCTCCACCTCACGGGGGAGCCGACACTTAGGTGGTGGTGGTGAGCTTTTGGATGGTGCGGTTGTAGTACTGGGTCGTCAGAGCCTCCAGAGGGTTCCAGCAGTGTGCGTGCAGTTCGATGACCTCCATGAGGAGAGAACGGGTCAGCTGGGACTCCGCCGGACACAGCATCTTGTCCCTGACAGCCGCTAAAAGCTCCGTCATCATTTCTGGGAGCTGCTCCTCCAGAAGACGCCCCATGCTCTGCAGCTAGAGGAGGGAAGAGGATGGGAAGATGTCAGGAGGGTGGAGGTTAGAGAGAGGGGGAGGGAGAGAGAGAGAGAGAGAGGGAGAGCGCCCTTGTTACGGCCAGACCAGAGGCTCACACTCTTGGGCTGTAGTGGTGTTTCTCTGTGGAGAAGCTGTCAGTCCTGCCAACTCAACTGTAAGGTGTTGTGTTGTGTTGTGCATCTTTTCACTTGTGCGTCTGTACAAAACAGTCAGAACTGTAAATGTCGGCCCCCCCTCCTCATATTTTACAGCCCCCAGAATAAAGCGAATGAGCGATTTAAAATAGTTGGCCTGTGTGCTTCTCCTACCTCCATGGAGCAGCAGATGACGGCGTCCTCCTTCAGGTCTGTGGACTGGAGCAGCTGCAGGGAAAATGGAACTGAATGAGTCCACTGGGTGGCTGGGCAGCGTCTAACTAGGGCTGGTTACTGAGTAGGAGTACTCGGTGATGCTGATTACCAGTAGTTTGATGGGTTTATATCTCAGTCTGTGATATATCTCCTGTGTTTCACCCTGAGGAGCCTTAAACTGCCTGAGATGAAGGTCAAACACCAATGACCTCTAGAGGTCATCCAGGACCGGCCAGATAGAAGTTCAAAGTTCAATCAAGACCAACCAAAGTAACTTGAGCCAGGAATATTGGACCCAACAACTTAACTTGGTGTAATCGAGTTACTTTAAAGTCATAAGAGAACTTTTACGTAACAAGTATACTGCACATTCCACTTGTGTGGATATATAAGCCACGTGAGTGAGGAGATTAAGACAAACAACCCCTTTTATTAGTTTAATCAGTTCAGTGGAGGAGGGAGAAAAGACCTAATCCTAATTGTAAATATTTTGGAGTTTAGCATTTTAAATCTTGGAAGTCAACACATGACTTTAATGCTGCCAAGCTGGCTAACGACCATCAGGGCTCGTTGGATGTGGACATGCGCTCACAACGGCCAAAAACACACTGTAGTTGGTAGCCATGCTCGCTGCTTCCTCCCCAGCACCAGTCCGAGCGCAGATGGGCAGGACTGGGAGGACTGGGAGGGGAGGGGAGGGGAGGGGGGGCCACTACAGGAAGACTGGGATGAGGACGGAGACACAAAATGGAGTTGATAGAAATATGGATATTCTGCTGCCTCGAAGCAGCGACAGGAAGTGAGATGGAGGCTTGGAGGTTAGTCTCATTCTGCTCTCCAGCTTCTTCCACTCCTTCAGCTTGGCTCCCTCAGCCTCCGCCAGCAGCTGTTTCCCTGCACATTTCACATTTGCAGTCGGCGCGTCTCGGAGGCCGACGGACGCAGCCCACCTACGTGCATCTGACTGCATTTCATTTTAAGGCTGCCAGTCAGCTCCAAAGGAACCAGCAAAGGTCTTGGGTTCGAGGCTGAAAAAGAAACCAGCAGCAGCAGCAGCAGCAGCTGGGCCTGTTATTTCCACACTGTCGGATTAACGGCATTCCGCTTAACATTCAGGCTGGAGCAGCGCGCGGCCGCCGGCCCCTCGGCACGCTCAGACAGCTGCGGTGACGGCGCGGCTGTTTGATGTGGGAACTCCGCTCCTGTCATTTCTGCAGCAGCACAGTTATGTGACGCGATGGTTCGGCTCGTAATGAGTCCTCGTGGGAGCGCGGGGAGTTTTTCTCCGGTGCATTTAGAACAGCCTGATCTAAACTCATTTACCGTCCACTGCAGCCTCCCGGAGCAGACACCGCACGCTCGCCGGCGAGGCTGAAATATGCAGACGGGCGCATCAACGCGAGAAGAAACCGGGAAACCTTGAGATTCTTTCAACTCCATTCACAATATTTTTCTTCTTCAGACATAAAAAGCAGCAGCTCCCCCCCCCCCCCCCCCCCCCCCGTTTCACCACGATTAGATGCAACACGCTGACGCCATCAGGAGTTGATCAATGAAGTCGACTGGGGGAACTTGCTTGTTTTTGTAATTTCCTCTTTCCTCTGAAAGAGATCACATTTAAAGTTACTACTTCAACTGTAACTGGCTATTCAGGCGTTGCATAGCAACAGGAGGTCCAGCATTACTATTTTTGAATTGTACTACACTCAGAGCTCAATGAAAAGCCCCTAAAACCCTAAACATGAAGCAGCTGACCATCAAAAATATTAAACATTATAAAAAGGATCCGTAAGTAAGACATCTGATTTGATAGTAGATGACTCGATTAACGGTCTATCTTCTCGTCTGTGCCTTATCAGGCTGGGATTGGCATACTTATTTGCACAGTTTAATGGAAGTGATATTTTTAAAAGGCTAAACTGGCTGTGAAACTTCATGAGGTAACCACAGAAACAGGCTAAAGGTGCAGCGAGCAGCGGTGAACAGGCAGAAAAAAAAGAGACTTCCTCTGAAGGTCTGCTTCTGCACGCCTTACTGATCATCCCCGACCGTGCTGGGACTATAGAAGCACCGGAACGGTGTGTTCTTACGCTCTTTGTTAAGGCTGGTCTCATTCTTTACCAACTATAATGTTTCTCCTCCACCTTTTACGTGAAGCACTTTGTCATTTGATCCCTCATTTGCTGTAAATGAAACTTTGTATTGCAGCAACCTAAACAAAAAGGCCAAAAGGCTGTTTGTGGCTTTGTAATCTTACACCAGTGCCACAGATGGTTGAGAAATCATCAATGACTTTAATAAGCGGAAGAATACAGCGTCGTGCACCGCCACAGCTTTTGTTAAGATCGTTTTCTGGATCGACACTTAGACAGGGCGTGGATGGTAGTTATGACCTGTTGTGTTTGTGTGGCGACACAAAGGGTGTGTGTCAGACTGGCAGCGGTGTTGGCATCAGAGACGTGCAGAGAGATTAGAAGACTGTCGTCTCCCCCTTTTTTTGTGTCTCCCTTGCAGGTGGTGAATAAACTTCCCCTGCAGCAAGTGTGACTCGACCGCAGTCTCTTCTGCTTCCTCTGCACTCTCCTCCTCGCTTGCTTCCCCTTTCAACATCCCATCTGTTGTTAACAACCTCTGTGTCGTGTCCGCCGTGGCTCTGCGGTTACCGTCGCAGCGTGTGTATAAGCAGCTGATGGGAACTGAACCTAGATTCACACATCTTCCTGGAACTAATGGCATTCGGAGCGGTTGCACCACTAACCAACCCCTAATGTGGTGTCTGCAGTCTAGACTTGGGCAGAAACAGGAAACTGGAGGGTGCACTGAGACTCATGCACGTGGATACCAGCATTTGGGGTGAATTGAAGTGGATGAGGGTACAGACCTCTCGCAGGCAAGTGTAGATGGGACACACCAGGACCCTGAAGGGCTCCCCCGAGTTACTCCTCATGGTGCCGAACACCTCGCACAGGAAGGTGATGAAGCCCAACCACCTCTCGATGTCGGCCTGCTGGAGCCGCTCTCGATGACAAAAATCCCTCTGAGTCAGAAAGACGAGGAGAAAGCAAAAAAAGAGCGGAGGTTTATTTTAGAAAGGAACAGTCAAACTCTGACAGCGTGTTAACGTGGGCTCTTAGTGGGCAGTAGGTAAGAGGACACGAGCGGAGCCATAATCACCATTACCGTCTTTGCTCCGTCCACGATGGGAGATTTTGAACGCGACACCCGTATTAACCTCGCAGTTTAAAGCACCGCGCTTAAAACCGGGCAGCAGTTGAAAAACACATTAAACAAATGGTGAATTTCTTCAGCGTGCCAGGAGAGGGGGAGAATATGGTAATCTGGTCTGGCAGCGAGTGGTGGGGAACCGTGTGAGAGCTGCAAAAGCGTTGAGGTTAATATGGGTTAATGCTTAATGTGCACTTGTGAAGATGTAACAGCAGGTTTAAAATCAAACTTTATTAACAGCCGGTCGCTTCACATTGGTCTGCCCGTTAACGTGCGCCCGCGATCGCCAGAGTGACAAGTGGCTCGTTTGCATGTACGTACACAGAATGTATAGCCTGACGACGTCAGAAACGGGGCCCCCGCCATATTTGGAGGAGGAGACGTGCGAAGTGTCGCTACGCCGCTGCCGTTTGTGTTGCAGTCGTGTTTAGGCTCTTTGAGATCGAGGCCACAGCAGGAAGGATGGTGGATGTTCTCTGTTCAAGTTTTACACCTGAATTTAAAATGCGAATACAGCTTCATGGTGCCGATTTTTAAAACGCCGCGACCCCGCTGTCCTGTCAGTATTTTGCTCAATAAACAGTATATGTCTGGAGGAGATCACAAGATGGGGGAGAACGGGAAGATTCATTGTTTCCTGGGATAAGAATGGTAAAATCTGAAGGAAGACTGGTTTGAATGGAAAAAACATGACAGAAGTAAGGATGAAAAGAGTGTAGGAGGGTAGCAGAGATCTGAGGGAGAAGGCAAAGCAGGAGAGGAGGAGGAGGGGACGAGAAGGAGACGAGTTGAGGCAGCAGGTGGTTTAACATTTAGACTTTGAATGCCCGCTCAAGGCGTTCTGGTCCACCTTCTGCTCGGCTCTCGGGGAGGTGCAAAGGGTGAAAGGCTGGAGCAAGATAAGGAAGAAAGACAAAGAAGAAGAGAGGAAGTGTGTAGGCAAAAGAACCAAGGCACTGGCCCGTGTTGTTCTGGGTGAGGGGAGGCGATAAGACGGGGGAGCAGAGTAACAGAGCTCATGAAGGGATAAGGAGGGGGCGAGAGAGCCGCTGAAAAATACAATGGCTGAGAGGATGTTTTCATCATGTGTGCAAGGCTGGAACCGAGCAGTTAAGTCAAGGAATGGGGGCTGGAATGGGGCGTGGGGCGCTGGGGTCAGGTCTCTCTCCCCTGGGTGTTTAGATTAGCTGCTCTGCTCACTGACATTTACTGTACCATACATCACTCACAGCAGGCTTCCACCTCAGTCAGGCTGGAAAAAGCCTCCTGGAAAACCAAACACCCAACGCAGCATTGTCAGACTAGATGTGCTGTTATGAAAGTTTAACAGTCACTGAGGATCAAAGGTTTGGTCGTTCCCACTGGTGTTCAGTGGACGGCGTCGGCTGCAAAGATCTGACACTAATGGAGGGGAAAATGCAAAAACTGAAGCAAGCTGATGTCACCAGGCAGAAGGTAGCAGCACGATCGGGGTTAGTTGCCGGTAGTTAACTTTCAGAATAGTGCCAGTCCGGTGAGGGACCAGGCTGAAACTCTAAACCTGAGCCAACGCGCTGAATCAATGAAACGTTTTAGAACTGGAAAAGTGATGAGACAAGACTGACTTTGGAGTTAATGCTAACAAGGTCCACTGAGATTCAAATGCGGGCACCGCGGGGGGAGAAGAAACGGTTGCTATGCTGGCTTTGTTTAGTGGAACCGTAATGAAGCGACTGCGCCGCCTCATTACCTCAATATCAGCAGCAGGACAGTGGCCAAACTGAGAACACATTTATTAAAGTTGTCCCGTTAGATAAAGGTAAAGATCTCGGAGGGCTGCTGTTCTGTCCTGGCGTCTCACCTGCAGCATGTTGAGCAGCAGTGACCTGAACTTGGTTCCGTCCACAATGAAAAGGGCCATCTTGTCACAGAGTTTGGCCGCCGTGGCGGCGAAACTCCTGTCCGACACGGCTTTGGAATAGATGGTGTCGACCACCTGAGCCAAGGTCTCCTCGGAGCGAGTGGAACACTGCGCCTCCTCCATGAAGGAGATCAGCTGCCGCTCCACCCCGCTGCTGTTGCTCCTCATGCTGTTGAGCAGGTCCACCAGCCGGTCCATGCTCTGCGGATCGCCGCTCGCCGAAGCCTCCTGTGCATCTTCCTGTGGTGACGGACGGTACGTTGTTTGAGAGACACGCTCATGACTGACAAAATTAGGAATGTAGATCATATTCTACACATCTGGTCTGTTAATGGCTGATGTTAGCATCGCCCAATCTGGCTGAAGCTGGCAGTTGTTGAGGGTAGGCTTGTAAATTTCTGCTCTAATGGTGAGTTAAGTCGTCAAATCGAAGCACCCACTGGTGGTGGTGGTGATTTAGCTGTAGGGAAGCAGTGCACAGCTGGCTAACTGTGCCCGTGTCAGTAAGTGTTGAGCTAATACTGCTTTAGTATCTCCATTTCGTCTCTAAGAGAGCATAACCTTCTGCAATCTGTCTCTGTGTTAATCTGAGTGTTAAATCACCACCCAGGAAAATGAATAAAGTCAAGTAATGTGAGAAAAGTGTGTGTGTGAGTAATGAGACCGAGCGGTTCTGTGTGTTAGTCCTGATTGCTGTAATATGCTGTGACGGGCAGTAAGCAGCTTTTCAGTACCTTGTCCTTTAGTCTCCTCCTCAGCCGCTCCCTTGATGACTGCAGCAGGCTGATTTTGGGCTTCTCCAACTGGCCCTCACTTGTCTTTTTACTTCCTGGTGGCAGCTCCTTGTTAAGCATCGGATCTGCAGAAGGGTTTGTGGCAGGTGTAGACTCAGACGGGGGTGACTGGCTGGGACTCGTGCCACCGATGTCCACAGGTGCTCTGCTGCCTTCGTCTCCCGTCACAGTTTCGGTCTCTGTGTCTTTGGCCGATCTGGAGGACTCTCCTCTATCGGCTGTAACGTTTGTCTGTCCGTGTACCTGACCTTTCTGAGTGACATGCCAACGCCGGTTCTGGCCTAGTCCCAAATGGTGTGGCGGTCCTGCCTGGCGTGGCCCATGTCCTCCTGGATACTGGCGAGGTGGCCGAGCAGCGCCGCTGTTTCTGTTGTCCCCCAGTTCTGTTGAGTTCTGCTGCTGTTGGTTGGGAGACTGCTGTTGGGTTTGATCCCTCTGGTGTTGCGGTGACTGTTGTTGGATCTGCTGAGGTTGGTTCTTTCCTCCTCCTCCTCCTCCTCCTCCTCCCCCCTGAGGTCGCTGCTGTCTCCTGGAATAAGAGCAGATTTTATTCAGATTTCATGTGATGTAGAGACATTTGTCTTCTGACCTCCCCACTGGTACCACGGTGCCCTGCAGCTCCTTCCCTCCTTAGTTAATCCTTTAGAGGAGCAGAAATAAGCCATATTTTCTCATCTACAATACTAAACAAATCAAATGCAGGGCTGCTTACATTTGTGTGTGTCTGTGTTTCCCTGACCAGCATAGCTCTGTTCTGTTGCTGCTCTGCTCTGGGCTTGACAAGCTGCTGACATATGGTCCAGTGGATTAGTCGCCCTGGCACCGAGGAGGCAACCTATTATCTGCCTGAGCCTGTGAACCTGCAGATAACCGACTAACACACCTTTTTTTCCCAGAGAGCAGGTCGTTAGAAACTCAATTCACTCTAGGGGCTGCTTCCTACTTGCCTTTTTAATATGGCCAGATGCATCCTGGGTAATAAATCAACCCACAACACATTACATGGATACTCGAACGATATGAAGGGAAAGCAAAGTAAATATTAAAACCACAAAGCCGGGAAGACGAGCGTAGTTTAAAATAATGTTCAGAGATGGCGTGAATGTAAATGTGTGGAGTCCGCTGGACTGAGGAGAGAGTTTAAGGCTGAATTCATGCGCACAGAAAGTGGGAACTGCACGAGTTCATCGGTGACAACAGGAATGTTTCATGGGCTCTCACAAAAGCTTCTCCTTGCACTTTTCTCTTTGGCAAACACTCAGCCTTGATTCTCTTCCAGTATCAAAGCGGCTTTGCAAAAGCAAATAAACGGTTCTACCTTGTGAAAGAAAACTGTAGCAAAACATATAAATCTTCTTTTTTTTGGGGGGGGGGGGGGGGGGGTCCTTCCATATCCATTAATATGAGAACAGCCTTGGAAATATTCTCTTTGCCTCGCAGAAGCTCTCTTTCTCAGAGTTTAGACAAACTGTAGAGCCGTGCGTGTTTGTGCTGTAATGCTTGATACACTGAGTTGTGCGTCTTTGTGCACCACACGCATCCATTTTCTCCCTAAATCAAATTTGGGCGTTTCAAAGAAAAATTGCCTAACTGCTGTCTTCCAGAGCAGGGGGCTGCCATCTGCAGCCACGCCTCCCGGTGGTAACAGGACCTGGTTTCTCCTGAACCTGCATAGCACCGAGGAGCCGTTTGTTCCTGTCGGTGTTTCTGCTGCCTCGGCTGTGCAGATGGTCCTTTTTAGCCCCGGCTCTGGGTTTGTGGAACAGCCGTGAACAATGGTGGATGTGCCGCCTGGCTCCTCTGTTCCGCTCCCTCTGGGAGGTTGAGAGCCAGTTCTCCTGGCTCTCTTCTGCCTGACAGGCTGCCTCCAACTGTGCAAAACATTTTCAGCCATCCGCCCGACATGTCGAGAGTCACACGGCTCAACTCGGCTTTGCAGAACAGGATTTTTTTTTTTTAATGAAGATTTCGAATTAGATTTTACGGGTTTAATTTACATCTTCAAACAACACGCAGAGAGGCCGGGCGCCTCCGCCTCAAACCACCACCTTCATCTGTCGATCCATCTGATCTCCCACTAGCTGTTGGTTTAAGCTCGGCTCCTCTAAGCTGGTCTGATCTGCTGCTGATGGAGGTGAAAGCGAGACAGTAATAAAATGTTAATCACGCATAATGACCGCCAGCGCTGCAGTAGCTGGAGTGTTGCCGGGATTGACTGTGCAGGGAAATGTTTGCCTTCGGGATAAACGATGAGACCACTGATGAGATTCTTGTCATCTGGGCGTGATCAGTGGCAGAATGAGATGAGAGGCACTTATTTATTTTCTACATGAATCAGTCTTAAATGGTTTGATAATGTCCCAATCCCACCTGCACACATGTTTATTTTCATCTGCTTTTCCCCCACATATTTCAGGATTCATTAAAAAATGTATTAAAACCCTTCGTATTTGCTAAATTGTAGCTTTTCAAGCGTGAGCTCTGTCCCGTTCCTATGATCCAGCTTGCACTAACCTGGCTGAGACTTGCCGCTTCCCCCCAGGACCAGCAGGAAGAAATACTGGTAACTGGTCACGGGTCAACTGACCAACCAATCTACAAGCAGGAGAGGAAAGTGGGCAGCAGTGCAGGAGACGAATGGAGGAAATGATGGAGAAGTGACGGAACCATCGTAGAAAACGTAGGGAAATAGATGGGAATTACAGGGGCAGAGCAGGGCAATACAGGGGAGGGGGGGAAACAAACATGAACAACGACGGCATTGTTCTTTAAACTACAAGAGGAGAAAACCGAAAAAGGGAAATGAATTGGGAGATGTGAAGGCGGGATGAAGGTGATCGATGTGAGCTGCTGCTGTGGATGAAGCCCTCGTGGAACCATTGAATCACTGGTTGACCCAGACTGGCAAATCAATTGGCCCAGAGGGGACGAGAAGCTTGCAGGCCAGACAGTCAATAACGTGGCCGGAGCTTCACACGGCCAAAACACACGGCTTTAATGGAGTGTGCGGAGACTTTGAATGCATCGCTGCACATCTGCATAGACGTGCTCACAAAACTCCAAGAATGCATAAATGGAGATTATTATCAATATCTTCGAGTCATCGAGGGCAGGAGCAGGAGCAGCAAAGGGTTGGTGCAGAATAGCGAGCTGCTGGAGCGCACGCGGCTCCTCCAGGGCGTAAACAAACGGCAGGTACCAAGCACGATAAAACCAGTCTAAACAGGTGATTAACCAGCAGCCTTCCCAGACCATTCTAAACAGGTGATTAACTAGCCACCTTCCCAGACCAGTCTAAACAGGTGATTACCAGCAGCCTTCCCAGACCGTCTAAACAGGTGATTAACTAGCAGCCTTCCCAGACCGGTCTAAATAGGTGATTAACCAGCAGCCTTCCAGACCAGTCTAAACAGGTGATTACCAGCAGCCTTCCCAGACCGGTCTAAACAGGTGATTAACTAGCACCTTCCCAGACCAGTCTAACAGGTGATTAACCAGCAGCCTTCCCAGACCGTCTAAACAGGTGATTAACAGCAGCCTTCCCAGACCAGTCTAACAGGTGATTAACCAGCAACCTTCCCAGACCAGTCTAAACAGGTGATTAACCAGCAGCCTTCCCAGACCAGTCTAAACAGGTGATTAACCAGCAGCCTTCCCAGACCAGTCTAAACAGGTGATTAACCAGCAGCCTTCCCAGACCAGTCTAAACAGGTGATTAACCAGCAGCCTTCCCAGACCAGTCTAAACAGGTGATTAACCAGCAGCCTTCCAGACCAGTCTAAACAGGTGATTAACCAGCAGCCTTCCCAGACCATTCTAAACAGGTGATTAACCAGCAGCCTTCCCAGACCAGTCTAAACAGGTGATTAACTAGCCACCTTCCCAGACCAGTCTAAACAGGTGATTAACCAGCAGCCTTCCCTGGTACTGGTTTTTATACTGGTCTTTATTTTTTTAAACTGGGAGTGGCGAGTAGCACATTCCAGCAAATCACAACCAATTTGAGTGCAGCTTTGACGTGCACACTAAAGCAGAAATCCATGCACAGCTCCCCCCACGCGTCTCTTCATTCCTGCCACAGCCAGCCTACACTTTCAGGACACACTCGGACCCGACTCCTCTGCCCGCCGGGCTGCGTTTCACACAGCAGGAAGTAGCAGCAGATGCAACGTGTCCGTATTTATTTCCCACCGGACGATTCTGCCCCATCAAGCAAGTCAGCGATCTATAAGAGGATTAACACATTTGGAAACGTATGGGAAGAGTCTCTGGTTAGCTCCAGTTACATAAAAGACGGCGTGGAGTCATTACAGCTGTGTGGGCTGTTTTTCCCTGTTCTGATCCATTAGCTTGTTGCTACGTTTGGAGCTCGGTAACTATGGGATAGTTCTCTTTTCTAGCTTTATTGGAGGTCAAAAGGTCAAATGCAGCTTTACACAGCATGCATCTCCCGCGCTGATCACACACTTTAATTAAAGAATTAATCCACTATCCGGATCTCAGACAAACATCAATCAAATTATCCTGGATTATGGCCGGGCCACATGAAAATGGATGCTTTTGTCATGGACACATGTCACATGCTGGTATCACCACAGAGAGTGAAAGAGAAATGATGATGGAATCAGAGTGGACGGCTCACGGTCCAAGTTTATAGTTGTGTTCTGTTCCTTTCTCAGGTTTTTTTTTTTTTAACGTGAGCTGCAGTTCGGAAAAGAACACATTATTCTCTGGACACAAAAACAAAGATAGAAGTGCTTTCGTCCATTTAGCACAGCTACCCCTCCTTTCAACTACAAATGCAACCAAAATATTTTCTCTTTGCCTGTCTCTTAGCAACTGAAGAGCAGTTTTCCAGTGACATCAGGGCAGGAAGCGAGAGAAAGAGAGGGGCAGAAATTTTAGCTTTCTCTGAAGGAGCTGGTTTGGCTGAAATTAGATTTGGAGTTAGAACAGATGTGCCATTCTAAAATTCAGTGGCACAGTGGGGAGTTTTGAGGCAGGATGCTATTTAACAGTAATTTAAAGAATGTAAAAGCCTCTTTAGTACAGTTTGGATGTTGTAGGTGGCCGAGAGTTTATTTTTAACTGATTTAATATAGAGTAAAGAAACAGTAACTCCATTGTCCATGGGACAACAGAACCTACATTCCTTCCTTGACTTTGCTTTGGTTGCAGAAAAATGTTGGTTTTATCAGACAGTCTGGGCTCTGACGTCTGTCAAGAGGAAGAAAACAGCATGTGTGAGCCTACCGCCGGTCGTTCCGCCTGCGCCGGAAAAGCTTCTTGGTGTGTGCGATCTCGGCCTCATTGGGAAGAGGAGGGAAGACCTGGAAGAAACATAATCGGAGAGTGAGAGACGCTGCTGGCAAATGATTGACTCTTCTTTTTCAGCTGAATAAAGTGATCCAACAAGCTGAACATAAAGGAAGTACTGATTGTTCTAATCGTTGTTTTTTTCCCTAAAGTTGTACGGAAACCAAAGAGCATCTGTTAAGCTTAATGGCCTCAGTCCAAACAAAGGTCGAGCCCCCGTCTCAGCAAACGAGTGCTGAAAATGTGAAATCTCGGCGTTTCGGTAAAAGCAGCGTTTCACCGCTCAAGACAGCTGTGCAGAGGAGCACTTTCGCTTTCACTTTCACAGAGGAGCAAACACCAATTAAGTTGCATCGCCCCGAAAATCTGCAGCCCCGGGCAGATGGTGTGGGTTTCTAAATTTTTAGAATGATGATGGGATTACAGAAATATAAAAATAGACCTGATGAGCGTCCTCTGCAACAGTCACTTGTCATTATTAATCAAGGTAAACACAAGGCTGAGCAGCAACACTGCACACAAATTACAGGCTGCAGACCCGTCAACCGTTCTGTCCTGCTGATGTAGATGGATGGAAAAGCTGCGGGTTTAACTCTGCGTCAACATTCTGGACAGCAGTCTGCAGCTAAAGCTAACGAAGGCTACAAACCTTTTACAGCAAAAGAACGATATTTAGTTCTGATGCCGAAAGTGGAAACAGAAGAGTTTTCCCCTATTTTCTAAATGATGGTCCCTACAGTGGTCCCATAATGACGCGAGGGAATAGAAAACACGCCTGTTATTTTCTCCAATGAGAAAATGAAACAGGACCATCATTCAACCAACATCAACCCTGTCAATCATACTGCACACCCCCTTTGCTGAGCATCGCTGCCCGTTACTATGGTTATAGGGTATCTTGGATCAGCTCTGTTATGCATACGTTCAGTCTCCCGGGTGCATGCGGGAGAGTTTTGTGCTACTGTTTTACATTGAGTGCAAAAATAATGTTGCAGACATATTTTAACAGCATGTGTACCCACCCCTCACATGAAGAAGCAAAACTGTTCAGCATCAATGTCAACTGCCAATTAGGGGTGTGTGTGTGTGTGTGTGTGTGTGTGTGTGTGTGTGTGTGTGTGTGTGTGTGTGTGTGTTACAGCAGACAGCTGATGGAAAGCAACACGCATAAATATCGATCGAACGCATCGTGACAGGAGGTTTTTTTCATCCACTTGACAGGAGGTTCTTGATTTTGGGTGTAACCAAGTCCTTAGGTGTTACTTCATTCTGCTGGTCCAAAACGCTGATGCAACAGTTGTGTGTACAGTCTACAGCGCTCCATAACACCATCCTCAGGATGAGCATACATTAATAAAAATACGCTAGGATTCACTCTCAAACTGCCTTTGAGTTTGAGAAGAGAAGCTGATATTTGACACTTCTGCTCTAACCTACTTCTCTGCTGTGGGATCGTGATTAAATCCAGATGTTAGAAGCTGAGCGTGAGTGTGTGTGTCTGTGTACTCAAGCCGGGAAGGCAGACCAATGTTCTAAAAAGCAAACACAGACATAAAACTCATGTTTGTCCATAAAGGGAAAGATGTAGAGATTTCCCCTCAGACCAAAACGTATTAATATGTATGTGATTCTGCTGGCCTGACCACAAGAGAAACAGGAACCGTCACGTGTTTAGCTACTGTAGTTTAACTCCAGGATATCATTAGTTGCGGCACTGCCGCCAAATGGTGACCAGATGACAGGTAAACAAAACCCCAACTTCATGAAAGACTGTTAAAGGATGTATTTGTTCCGTACAGTCTGGGTAATTAAAAAGATAAAGATAACAGCACAGCAGAGAAACGCTGAAACGAGAAAAATGCCTGTGTGTGTGTGTGTGTGTGTGTGTGTGTTGCTGTTGAGGGAGCAGCCAGTGTGGTGCACATCAAAGCGATGTGTGTGCTGACCTGGTCCTCTGCCAGAGGACCTCTCACCTTGTGGGAGGCAGCGTGAGCACTGTGGACGTGACAAAGGTAGCGAGGCCGGCTGGCTGAGAGGAGACTGAAATGTACGACCGTGGGTGGTGTTTAGATTTGTGTCGGGGGGGGGGGATTCTCGCTGATAAGAATTAGACTTTAGGGACGGTAGCTTTACTTGTTCGTGTGGATGATGCCAAGGGAAAAAAACCCATATCTTTTTTTAATTGCAATTTAACCAGAATTGAAATGTTATACTGTAACAACACAGGGAGTAATCTGCACGATATGAGTGCAAACGGCAAAAATAAGCTCGTGAAGAAGATCAAACATGAATTGTTTGATTGAAGTGTACACCGTGATTGGGTGTGGACCTGGAGAGGGAGGGGGGCAACTTGACATACTTCACAGCATTACGTGGCGAATGATTGGAGAGATGCTAATTTGGGACGCTAACATTGGTTTTTACAGTTTCCTCCAACATTTTAACAAACCCTGGTGATTTCCAAAAATAAGTCATTTTTCAAAGGTTTTGCCACGAAGGTCCCGACCCGGGTCGAATGCCATTGTCTGTCCATTCATAATAATGACGTGAGTTAGTGTGAAAGAGGTTTAAGTAACAAGGAAGGAAAGTAAGGAAACGTGAAAAGCGAATGGGGATGGAAACTTGGGGAGTAGAAAAGGAGAAGAATGATTACACAACTTTCCCTGCAGCAGCATAGAATGTGGAGTGCACGTCTTCCTGTCCCTTCTAGCATAAAACAATTCTGGTGCGATGCTCATTTAGCCAGGCCATTGTTTCTCTCAGGCTTATTTATGTTACTGGGGGCCCTCGGCCAAAAGCAATAAATCCAAAAGTGCCCCAGGGGTGGCATTACAGAACAGGTTGTTGAGAGCACAGAGGAGGGGGTGGCCAAGTACGACAAGAGGACTGACTGTAAATACAAGATAGAGCACATAAAACCCGGAGAGGAGAGGACAGGAGTGTGGACATGCTGTCTGGAAACACTGCACCAGATACGTGACGCTATAAAATATCATTTGCCGTTTGTTTAAGCGCAGGTCAAACAGATTCAGTCGCCAGCGTTTCAGATGCTTTATGGGTGACAGGCTTTAGCTGGCGGTCTTCTAGACCCCCAATACGTGTGCACCGGTCCCGGGCTGTCATGGATGTGGTTACAGCTCAGAACCAGGGACCCCAGTGGAAGCTGTATTCCTGTATACACTTCAGTACCAAACAAATGAGCCTTTCCTACTTTGAAGCGTCTACAGATTTCCATCCGATAGGTCGGCTGATCGGTGATGAGAGTAGGAGAGATCGGCCCCGACATCCACAGCTCATTAACCAAGTGGTTTTCCGAGGCGGAGGCCACAGCAGAGCGCTGGCGGTTGGATAGGTGCATCAAAGACCTCGGAGGTTCTCGCTATAGGAGCCGGAGCCATTGTGGGATCAAAGTGTCAGAGAAAGGGAGGGAAAACTGTAGTCTCCTACAGATGTAATGGTGCAACGGCAGCTGCTGCAGGGGCAGCAGTGGGAATTCTGGCTTACACCTGACCTGTGACCACGTCGGTGATGAGAGAGACTCAATCATGCTTGGACAATGGGAGTCACCGCATCTTCTCAGCAGGAGCCGTGCCGTCGTGTTTTCCTCAGAATTGGTAAAGGCTGATGTTGATGTTACAATATTATCAGGTTTAATTGAACAGGAAGGAGCAGCCGAGGTCTCCTGGAGGCCATTTGGATAATTAAGCAACTGAAAGCCAATTCAACAGCTTTTTCTTTTACTGACGTTTGACAAAATCTTTCAGTATTAAAATGATCAAATTGTCCATATTAATTGATTTTGCTCTCTCTACAGTTTGTCAAATGTGAACTGGTTTGGTCCAACTGGGTAAAGGTAACATGTAAATAAAAGAAAATGTGATTAATTTATCATTCATTCATTCAGAATGCTGCATAAACGCTGATCAAGGTCGTTCATATAATGGGGAAGGGGGGGGGACTAATTTCACTACCTTAAAAGAACCATAAAAGTGCCTTTTTTAAAGACTTGATATAAATTCTTCTTTTAGTCTAATATAAAAAGGCAGTCATGAACATCAATTTAAATTCCTGGATGCGCGTTTCCCAGGGTTCCCCACTTTGATGCATGAACTTGAGTGTCCTGTTCTCCCATGATTGAAGCCCCAGCCAGGCAGTGGGGACTTGGCCAGCATGTCTGCTTAATAGAGTGCAGGAGCCAGGCAGCAGTAGGACCAGGAACAATAGCAGGAAAAGACCACAGGGAGGGGGCTGCCGGTCACCGTGACCCCCTGGATATTGTTCTTCTGCCCACCGACATGTGAAGGAGGAGGGGAGGAGTAAAGGAGGACACGGGGAGAAGAGCGGAGCGAGGCTGAGGCCAGTGTCGGTAGCCAGGATAATAGGAAAAGGGAAACCAGCAGAAGACGACAGCAAACACACGCACGAGTGTTTGAAGAGAGCAGAGCAATGCAGGCAAAGCATTGAACCACGTTAGAGAAAGCTTTGACTTCAATGTAGACAAACTGACACCTGAATGACAGGCGGGCAGACACTGTGACCCCGCCCCCTGCGTCCCCTCTCAACCAGGGTCCTGCTCTCCAGCACGTACACGTCCAGACACACGGGCTGACCAGTTGGGAGCTCCAGTCTCCTGCTTTGTTCCCCTGCTGGATGACTGTTCACACACACACACACACACACACAAACCGGACGTCTCCTGAATGACTAACCGCTCTCTCCGCCTCGCCGGTTGTCAGCCTGACCTCCCCCCTCCTCTATTTCTCACACAGTGACCCCATGACGTCTGTGGGCTTTCACCTTTAGGCCACCAATAACATGCCAAATGCATTAATGATATAAAACCAGGCTGAGATCATAAATTGTAATATTTCCTGAATGCAGAGAAGATTCTGTCCATGTGACTCGGCACCTCTGGTTCTTTCTGCCTGACCCCTGAATTCTGGCTTCACAGCAGTCTGGGTGTGAGGGCAGGTTAACGTGCACGCCGGCTGACATTCCACAGAGGCCAGCAAAAGTACAGCAGAATCTCAGGCCAGGACCAGGAAGCACAGGCGCACGAACACACACACACACACACACAAAGATTTTTTCCACATCCCAGGGCTACTTGTAAGTCTATTCTGGCTCCTGGAAAAGGGAAGTGAATGTTGGCTGAACGTGTGGAATGCAGACAGGGATTACGTAGCCCTGCAGTACACATCAGAGGGTGACGACTGTGGAAAAGGGACGCTGTTGCTTTTGCTTGGTTACAGCGAATTATGAATATTTCAGGGAGGGGTGAGAGTTGGTAATGTTGTTTTGGAAACTAATCAACAGCATTATATATGGATGTACCCAAAACTGGTGGTCATTTGTTGTCTGCAGGATTGAAGCGGGAATCTGAAACAGCCAATTGTGACAGACAGGACGCATCACGACGGGACATATGAGCCCGAAACCAACGAACAAACGTGGCCGACTGTCTGCGCTGCTGATTGAATGTGCGGAAATGGGAAATCACGGCTCAGGAAGTATACAGCGAGGAAGCCACGTTGGTGGTGCAACTAAGCCCATCTTGACTGACATACTAAAGGGGATAATAAAGAGTGCTGGAGCCAAGAGGGAAGGAAAAAGGAAGACGGCAAAGCTCATACGCGCTGAAAAATGGCTCAGACAGCAGAGGTTACACGTAAGGCAAGGGCTACATGCTATAGGTGATTTAAAATGAAACCCTCAATCCCGCCGGGAAAACAAGCTTGCAGAAAGATGGAGAACTGAATATTTTATAGTTTGTTTACCATTTACGTAATACTGAAAAATATAACAACTACCTTTGGCTGTAAATCACATATATGCCAAGATATAAGACAGAAAAAACATTTTATGTCTGCTGAGTTCAAGGATGATTGTGTCTCCTGTTCAGCTTACATTTTCATAATGAAGGTGAGTTTGTTTTGGTTGATATGTAGAGAAAAACCAATATTTCCAGCACAAAACTAAAGAAAATGCAAGTACGCGTCTGATAGCAAAGCAGTGATGTCAGTGCAGCATCTGTCCACTAGGTGTCACCGAACACACATCTAAACTGAGCGCGAGTATTTCTCATTTTAATTATTTAAACTGTATACATGATACATTTAAAGTGACTTTTATATATATATATATATATATATATAATATATATATATATATATATATATATATATATATATATATATATTTTATATATATAAAAAAAGCATGCCATGTTTTGTGCTCGTGTTTGTACCTTTGTTTTCATTTTGACGCGTCATGTTTTTTCAACGTAGATGTGATTCAACCATTATGTCAACAGGGGGCAGTGTTAAACAACCAATAAATGGATCAAGGTCCCAACGACGCAGCCCACAGGATAATCTACAAAAACAAGATTTCATTTCACCAAAAAAGGAAAGAAAAAAATCCGACTTACGGAGCGAAGATGAGGTAGAAATCTTTCTATGTCGTTCATGTCGATGCCGTCATCCTCCTCGAATCTGTTCTTGTTCATCCTGATGGAGAAAGCGTGAAAGACCATCGAGCTCAGTAAGATTCCAAGGCCTGAATGATCAAAATACTGCTCCAGATCGTACCCCTCTCTGTCAATGTGGGGCAGGTGCTTTGGCGTTCCTCTGATGTGTTTCCTATGGAAATGGCTGAAGTTGAGCTTCTCTGGCTGCACGTCCCAGCCTGCACCCCTGCAACCACAAAAACCTCCACCCATCAGTCATATATGGCGGCATAGTGGTTAAAATGCTCTGGTGGCATGGCGAGAAGGTTGTAGGTTCAATCCCCAGTTACAACAGTGTAATCCTCAGGAAATAATGAGTCGGGGCAGGAGGTCTCACTCCTCAATCTGTCATATGAAACCACATGTTTTAAACTCAGCCTTGTGTGAACCTGCTTCAGAAACTCTCTGACCCGTGTGAGTCCATTGTGTTGGCAGCCCAAATGTCCGTGCCCAGGATGTCCAAGGAGCCGTCTCTGGTCCCGTTCTACGTGCAAAAGAAGACAAGTTCAGTGCGACGACACCCACCCGGTCTTAAATAAGCCAACTCCAGCCGAACAATCGAACTCATTTTAGCGACGCTGCTTGTTGCTTGTTTACAGCCCGACTATCAGCACGATGAGAGAACGATCTTCATGCAGGAAATGGTGAGAAGATCAGACATGGACCTCCTGCAGCACCATGAGACGCTTATTCACCTCAGGCTGACAAACCTCGATTTACAGAATTTTTTATGCCCCAAATAATCTGTCGAGCTGCAGACAGACTGAAGGATACCCCCCCCCACCCCAACACACACACACACACACCACACACACACACACACACACACGGCGGCTTCAGTACCTTTGCGGGGCCCTTAAACTGGTTGTTCCTGCCTCTGCTGCCAGAGCGTGAACCAGATCCGGGTCTAGAACCAGAGCTGGGCCTGGAGCCAGTGCTGCCATTGCTGCTGTATTCCCACTCATCCTACAGAGGATGGGGGGAAAAAAGCATTCATCTTTACTTAAAACGGAAGCATGGTCGAACATTTTAGAACATTTACAACAACCTGCACTGATGTGCCTGTTTCCTGGATGCTGATGAAACTAATTTCATTCATCTCTGTGTCTTTAATCCCATTTCCCTCTCTAAACACATGCGCTCTGCACTGCCAGACTGAGAGTAACTCGTTAAGGATTATTCATTTACTGGCCAGAACCTCAGTCGGTGGTTAAGGACACACTTTATCCTGGCTGCGGATGAAAAAGGCTCCCGTCTCCTCTGATCTGAGCTGACAGGAGGGGGAACGTGCACATCTGCCGACCTCTGCCCCATTAAATATCACACTCCAGTAGCTCCAGCAGCAGTTGACACAACACAAACATTAAGCGTCCAACTTAACTAATATCTACAGAATACAACTACAAAATCTGAATGATGCTCAGGATAAAGCCCTGACACTAGTGGAAGAACTATTTATTCTGTTGCCCAAGAATGAAATCAGCTCTCAGCTTTTACAGACGAGCAGGACGTTGATGCAGACTTACAGGCCTGATGGAGCCCCTCCCCCTCGAAGACGTCCAGCTTCCATCTCTTTTGTTGTTCAAGTCGTCTGTCCACTGGGGGGAGAGAGAGACGTTGGGGACAAGCTGGTCAGGTTCCATTCATAAGCGTACGGGACGCCGTCCTGTTCAGACGCAGCTCAAACCTGAGGCACTTTGCTGCCGTTGTCCAACTCTGCGTCCGCCTTGTCCCCCAGAATCCCCTGCACCTGATACTCCAGCACGTAACTGTCGATGAAGCGCTCCAGCTCTTCGATTTCCTGCGAGCGCGTGCTGCCAGCCTCGGATGATGCCGACGCTACCGAGGAGTTCTCCATGGCGACCTGTGCCGTAATAGGTGGGAAGGGGAGGAGGGGGAGGGAGGACGGGAAGTGTCCTGGAAAGGACAGAGGGAAGTGGAGCAGAACGGGATAAAAAGTCAAGTGCGGCGCTCATTGGGGGGGGGTTAGCCCACTTTTACAGTATTTATGAACCTGTTATTGTTCTTCCACACATCAAAGCTGATGACTTTATGGTTTTTATATGACACTAAACACTTATTGCGTAACAGCCGTTCAAGCAGACGGGCATGAATGCGAGTTACTCTAAATTGTAAAAGAGGATCTTGACCCTCCATTACAGGATGAATAGCTTCAAGCTTTCTGAGCTTCCTCCTCTGTTGTCACTGCTCAGGAGCGTCTTCTAACCTCCATCGGCTGCTGTCGCGCCTGCGTCTCCAGCTTTATTTACCCATATATTAGCTGCCCTGTCCCTCCCGGCACTGTTGTGACAGGCGTGAGATCACCTGACGCTCCCCACCCCGACACCATCCCGCCTGCATGTCTGTGGACACTAAGCTCCTTTGCAGCGTGGCTTGATCACCAGCCATGCAAAGAGGATTTATGGCCCTGGAGCACGCAGAATGATATCTGCTGAGGTCTGGGGAACCAGGGAGAGTCCGACGAGTTCAGGGCTAAGTCTTTGGTGGTGGTGGGGGGGGCAACATTCCAAGAAAATACCTCCAATTATCAACAAATACTTCCAGGGAAACGCACCGAGTTGGAGATACCTGACCACCAAAATATGAGACCTGAGGGTCCGTGATGAACCTGCAACCGTGTCTTGCCCAAGGACACATGAGAATCCCTCATCCAGCAGCACCAGCGTGTACCTTCAGTTAGAAACGTGCGTAATCTCCTCCAACGCCGCAGAGTCAACATGTCCTAATCTACGCTACTGTAGTGTGAGTGCTATAATCTGTTATACGCTGTATTGATGTATGGGTAGATGACAGCGGGCAGATCATCAGGGCATTTGTCTAATCTATAACCCACACTGCAGCTCATCTGTTTATCCTAACTAGCCATTAGCACGTCTGTGCGGGGCATTTACTCACTGAACGTCGTCCACAGATCAGAGACGAAGGCTGAATTTAGACTGCAGAACCAAACGGTTCTAATTTGATGCCAGCCCGGTTGAATCTGGCACACAGGTGACTAACGATCCAACATAATCTACTGTATATATCATGATGCTACACCTGCATATTCTGAAGCTCAGAATAAAAAAGCAATCGATGTCCCACCTCAAACACAGGCCCCGTCTCTCTGTCCTGATGTGCTTCTCTTCAGTTTCAGGAGGATGATAATAAAACTGTGATGTGGACGCCGCGTGAGAGTCAGCGAGGAGGCTAAATCAGGGAGTTCGTCGCGTGTAAACAAAGACGGGGCCTCACAACTGGTTTATAATGGTACACATTAAAGTCCAACATGGCCGACGGGCTGTGCTGACTGAAGGCAAAAGAATAAGTCAGAGCTATAAATGACACAAACAATCATCCATATGGTTTAAACACACACCTGAACGTCACCCAACGGCCTTAAACATTGATGCAAGTGATGACAGAGTGGTGCGGAGCAGCCAGTCCATATAAAAACATTGGTCTTCGTCTCTCCGTCTACATCTGACCCAACTTCCCCCTGCTCCTTCCTGTTGCTTTGCCTGTCTCTCTCCTATTAGAGCTGTTCAAAGAACAACTTGACCTTCGTGATTATGTGTGATTAATATTGCATGACTGAGTTAGAAAACTTCAATATGGACGTTTATTATCGCCACGTGTCAATGAGGCAAATGTCAAAATAACAAAGTTTGGCTCAAAGCAAAATAACAGGTTAACATCCACCATCTTGCGGACCTGAACGGGCCATCGGCGATTTCCAGCCTGTGACATGGTTACGTAAGAGCAAGAACCACCATAATCCACACAACCCAAACAGAGCAGGACGTGGGACCTGGTCTCCTGGGTCGTAATCTAAATCCAGGTTCTCAGCCCATGCAGAGAAAGATCCTAATATGTCTAATCTAGTCTTCTACCGACTGCTGGCTTAATCTGAGATTTGTGAAGAAAATAGTTTGATACAGGAGAGCAGTGAGTTTGAGTTGATATAGTGTGTTTTCTCGTAAACACAAGTATATTTGTATTACCAACAGTTGTCATCTGGGGGCGCCTGTGGTTACATAACCTATAGGGGCATAAATGTATATCCTGACGTAGAATCATCCTGATATTATTTTAAAGATGCATCACTGTGCCTTTGCTACAAAGCCTGTATGTTAAGATTACATTTTAGAACCTTCTATTTTCACCCTTCTGCCCCCCCAAAAATGTGTTTACTCATTTGGTGGGAGCTGAAAGGTCTAAAACCAGATTAACAGAACAGCAGAAGGGGGTCCAAGAGGAACGTGGACGCTTGTACATGAAAAACAATGGCCCCATTGTGCCCCTATAGCCCCATGGTGACCTAATGGGACACAACAGGGTAAACGTAGAACTGGGACAAAAGCCCCCACAATGTCAGACACAAACTCAAAGAGAGTCCTGGAAAACAAGCCGGCCTGTGGCCGTCCTGAGGCCTCAAAGTGAGCAGTGACTGAGCTTAATCCAGATAGACACGGGATGCTGAAATTAAGTTCACACTGTAAAGGTTCAAATAAAACCATAACCCGAGCTTTTGGCTGCAGTGGTTTATAACCCGCTTCTCTGACCAGTTGTCCTGTTACTGATACATCTGAGGTCAGAGGTCACGTGCTCATTCCTCATCCAGTTCAGTGTTGAGTAAATCAATGCTTTTCTGTTTAAAAATCACTAAAATGTCACAAGACTAACTTGTTGCTATAGCATTGGTTATACTCTCCTGGAAGCAAAGGCCTTCAGAGTACATCAGGGCTGATTTAAGATCAATATGGGGGTGCACGATTAGGTTAAAACTACTGACATTTCATTACTGAGTGACAAATGGCTTAGCTGTCTGAGCAGATGCCAGGAAAAGCATACAGATAAATGACCATTCAATGCAAGGGTTCCTGGCTCAACCTGATTTGCAAGTCAGGGTGAGGAATGAACACAGACGCGCGATTTCAGAGGAATGTTACACATTTCCTTTGCTGGATCCTCATTATTCATTAATGTGTTGACACGTATTTAAAGATTAACCATCCACCTCTATTGAGGAAGGCTTTAATGGGCAGCACGTGCCTGCACGTTAACGTACACTGATCTTAATTCAAGACAGTGAATTCCAAAAGGAATGTCGGGAATGTTACAAGAAGTTCCGAGGCTGTGACTCTGCACAAATCTTGTGTCAGTTTTCCTGAAGGACCAGGGGTGTGACATCAGCAGACGGTACCAACCGCCGGTTCTGCCAGCAGCTGGGATCCACGATCTGTTGCGCTCAACAGCTGCTCAACTGCAGCTCAACTGCAGCAGGCTCGGCCCATTTTCGCGATCTACCACCAATCTACCAAAGTAAACTGGCATTTTTTGCCATTTCTGTCCAGCCCATTCAACCATGCGGAAAACGAGCCGACTGCATGCGTGACCATAACAACTCAAACCTTCGCATCCTGTGTTATTTGTCTGTAACCACGCCCATGCTTTCATGCATGCTAGCTCTGGATGAGCCCGTTAGCCCTGCCAGGATCCTGCCAGGGGGGTTGTGCCGCTGTTAGAAAGGACAACCCAGTGAAATCGATGGTAAATCAAACAAAGGAACAGCTGGAGCCGCCTCCATTCCCTGGCCAACACGTATGACCGGCAACATTAGTGATGCAACGTTTCAGGCTACCCAGCCGGCGGCTAGCATGCGCTAGCTCCAAGTTGAAACTGTAAACAACAGCGCGTAAATTACAAATTAGGTCCGTTGTTCGTCAAATGGGACGCAGCAACAAGTTTGGTGGTTGTGGCCAACACACAGACGAGCTACTGACAGGTACAGCCAATTTGATCAAGCGCATTTTGGGGGCTTTCTATGCTGACCACCACCAGGATTCCAATTCACACATTCATCGACTTATAGACGGATAAATCCTCACCTGAGTTGAGCCTCCGACTCCTGGAGAACCCGGTGTCACCCCCGTGATATTAAATCCACCGTGTCATGGGTGACTTTTTCCAAAAGAGAGGTCGGGGAAGAGGATTAGCCGTGTAGCGGTAGCTTACACTGACGTCCCAGTTGAGGAAAACGGGAATGCAGGAATGTGACGTTCAGCCCGGTCTGCACTGACACGTGCGCGACGCAGCAAGGGACTCTGGGAATTGGAGTTCCGCTATAATAAAGTTTATTATCGGACTGTCTGACCATTCTAGAATTATGCTATTCCTGTTTTTTTTTTAATTTTATAACAGACATTGTAGACTGAAAAGCCCAAAATTAAATGGTAGATATACTAAACATGCACATTGGAAAGTTTATTGTCGACTTCTGTAAACTAGAAATAGTATAGCTTCGACTACTCACTCCTAAAATGCGTGCTAAGATAAACATATTTGAACTGTCTTTGCGTTTGCCCCCTGTTAATATATTCATAACTGAGTGAAAATATTTGAAGCCTTAATTGTTAATATTGTTAATTCCTCATATTAGCCACAAGAGGGCAGGGTCGCACGTCCGAATGCATGATATGAGCTCGAAACTTATTCTTACTATTTTCCAGCAACGCTTAAACGGAAAGCAACATCCTCTTGCCAGATGGTTATTATCTGAATCTTGTGCTGCCACGCAATTCTTAAAATATGTGTTTGTGTAGCTCATATTTTTATATCTACACACGGTCAGTTGGTGTAAAAATCCCGACCCTCTGCGGACATTAAAAGAATTACAGATGCCTTCTCTAAGCTTTTTGTGCAGTATGAGCAATTTATTGCAAACATAAGAAATCTTTTACATACAGAGAGAGAGAGAGAGAGAGAGAGGGGGGGGGGGGGGGGGGGGGCACTATCAATACGAAGAACTACTTAACTAAAAATCAAACTGTGCCCGAAACCTCCCTCCCTGGTCCAGATGGCTCCAAAATATGCTCTCTATCACAGGGAGAAGCTAATTAACTACCACGGTGTGATGAAGACTCCAGCAGGTTACCACACCCCCACAATCAGGCCCACTTCCCTCCTCACTGAGTCTTGTGTCTGTCCCAGTCAATAATCTGTCCGTAATCTTCCAATAATTCCAACTGCACATTTTTCCTTCTGCGCAAAGATCCAGATTGCTCTGCCGTTCAACTTAGCACTAAAGAAAAGGCCAAAATAAATTAAGTCCATCTCGTAAATGCCTATTTAGCATTTACGAGATACCATTTATGAATATATATTTTTTAGTTTACTGTTAAATTTACTGTTGTGGCTTGTTATAATTCTGAAGCCTGCTGATAAATGTATTATAGTAGCGAGTGCTGTATAATAAAAGTAATAGATGAAAATGAATAAAATTCCCTGGGAACATGCGTAAAAGCGATTCTCCACCAGAGGGATGGCACCAAAGGCACCAATTAGCAGCGGACAGGGCGCATGATGATATTTCCGTGTGCTTGTGGCCCGGGGCCGCTCCGTCTGTGCGTTATAAAAGGCAAAAACCATAAACATGGAATTAGGCACAGGCCCCACAGCTCCAAAGGTCCCAGACTCTCCACTCCTGCGGCCTGTGAGCGAAGCAGCGGTGGCACAAACGAGGCTGCAGCAGAAACCTGCGGGACTGTGACCGTCTGCGGGGCTTCTGACGGGGCGGCGCATCACCTGTGGTTTCAGCCTTCAGGCCCCGGTGCACATGGACTGCTGTGTGTTTTTGTTACTGGACAAACTAGATGGAGAAAAAGATGGATACGTGGGCGTAAGTTATTGAACAATGCGCACGCACAAAACGCGCACACCCAGAAATTTGGCCCGAATTCAATCTGTTGAGTAACAAACACACCATGACAGCTAGGTGGGGGCAGTACACAGATTTCTGCTTTATATACAGAACAATTATAATGCTAAGTCAGAACTCTTGTTACCAAGGATACCTGCCGGTAGAAAATACATCATTGGATGTATTTTACCAGCAGATTGGAATTAATTATACGATCGCAGGTCCCTTACTGACATGGGGGGGTTCACAGGCCTTCCTTCATAGGCCGAGAGACCACCGCCCCCAGACTGCTCTGATGAAAACAACAGAGCTCATCAATTCACTATTATTCTGTACGCTATTTCAAACCCTCACTTCTGGACATGCGTGAACACTCACACTTTTTGTGCACAACTGATTAATGCCCATGATGGTGATTATGCTTTTATTTATTTCTTGATCAAAAGTTGTTTATAAAGGGGCCAATAGCGCAGAAGAATCGTGTCCAAAACAGTGTCTGCGGTGGCCTGACGCGCCCCCTGCTGTCGAGACGCGGTAGTGTCGTGGCCGCGCAGCGCACTGACAGAACTCCGGGGCCCGCGTGTCTGTATGGTGAGCACCCGTTGAGTGGGTGGGTCTGCTGGAAGGGAGTGGGAGAGGTGGGAAAGGGGCAGATGGAACACAGAAGGAAGTTCTCCAGCGACACGCAGTGTGTCAGAAAGTGGAGAGAGGGACAGAGCGGGAGGGGCCTGTGAGAGGTTTGAGGGGGGAGAAAGGTGAGCACAGGATGGCGGGCAGAGAGGTGGAGGGGGGAGAGGGTGATGGTGAGGCAGAACGGAGGGCTGGGGACGTGACAGAAGCACAAACCACCGACAAACAACGTTACATAGCTGGGCGTGATCTTTAAAAGGAATTTCTATATTTAAAGAGTTCCTTATTCTTGAATGTGGCCCTAAAACGCATGTTTTAAACTTTTAAATGCCATAAAGCTGAGACCTACGTTGTGAACAATGCACACGTTAAATCAGCGGGTTTGCTTGCAAGTGGAATTTACCCAGGTGAGCTCTGACAGCGTTGCCATGGCAATCACTTGCATTTGTCTTTATTTTTAAAAATGGCGAGTTATTAAAACCACCTGCGTCAACAGAGATAATTCCCTCCGAGGCTGTGGTTTAAACCCGAGTGACTACGGAATTGGCCCCCCCACACCATGAGCCAGGTTAGGTCTGATGGCTCGCTGCAGGAACCCAGGCCAACAAGGGAAGAGGCTCAAACAAGCAAATGCATTAATGACCAATAACGAGTGCTTCCAATCAGTTATAGAATGTGTGTGTGTGTGTGTGTGTGTGTGTGTGTGTGTGTGTGTGTGTGTGTGCGTGCGTGCGTGCGTGTGTGTGTGTGTGTGTGTGTGAGTCATTCTGGAACACGCTTGCATTTTAGATTGCTGAGTTTTTAGTCACGTTCTGGTGGTTGGCAGAACTGACAGTTTCACCACCACCACCACCATCATCATCACCATCGTCATTGTCATCTTCATCACAAACACGCGCGCGCGCTGTGCAAACGTCGCCAGGCTGCGTGTGCACGCTGCAAATCGAAGCTCATCAACACGCAGACCCTGAAGATGGTTTAAGTCAAACGTTGCCTGTGGGGAGGAGACAGGCCGCTGATGTCCCCCTCCGCCGGTGTTCCTCAAGGTCAGTTGGACAGAACGTTTGATGGGACGTCTCCATTTTGTGTTCAGCAGCCGTCCAGCCTCGTTTGTTTAAGACACAACACCCAAGGTTACAGATGTGGTCATATTGTGTGAATTATGACTGGGGTGGGGGGGGGTCAGCAGCCACTGGAGCGCCACCCACCGTCCCCAGGTCTCCAGTCAGCCTCTTGTGCTGGTTTCTGTGGGTGGAAAGTGGACAGCTAATGAGGTGACCATGGTTACACACGTCCCCAGACCTGGACCGACCACTTTCTTTCTAATGGAGGAACAAGTTTTTCAAAATTCCGCCTCTCCAAAACAACACGAAGGCCGCACGCAGCCATTGGTTAGAATTCCGAGGGCCGGGCCAGCGCAAAAGGGGAAAAAAATAAAAATGTGAGCAACGCTTTTAGCCCGTGAGTGACACACTCAAATATTTCTTTCACTCCGGGTTTGTGGAGTGTTTTTAAATGTGCAGTTGAGCGTGCGGCTGCTGGCCGAGCGGCCGCTGCGGCGGGAACGCTGCAGTCCAGAGTCCCATTTTCATAACCTGTTTGGGCGAGGAGCTCAGCGAGCACACAACTGACATTTATGTGCATACAAATACACTCTTCCACGGACACACCCGTGCACTCACGTGCGCGGCCTGACACTGACGAGCGGCGTGCAGATAAAACAATTACCGGTACAGCAAATTCATATGAACAGATACACATACACACATGCTCGCCTCCCAAAATCTCTCTCTCTCACACACACCCACACACACACACACACACACACACACAGTATTTATTCTAAGAGTGTATCCCTCCCTGATGACTGGTTAGGTTGAGAAGTGCTGCCGGCAAAGCAGACCAATCCAAGTCATTCTCCAGTTGATTTACTGTCCCACCACCAGTCCACTACTGTATAATTATCGTAGCACGCACGTGCACACACGCACGCGTGCATACAGACCAATTCTCAACACCGACACAAATGTTTTTTTCCCTCTGATCTGATTTACAGGTTTTAATCGTTGGAACGCTTTGACCAATCGATCAGATTTGATAGTTTTGACACCACGAAACAGTGGAGAACTGAGGGAAGATGCTGAAGGAATGTTGGTTTTTTGCTTCGTGTGGCCCGATTTACCATTTTTAAAGCAAAAATGTGACTAAAATCCCAGAATCCATTAAAACCCAATCAAGAGCTGAGCCTGTTTTGTGCTTTCTCGCCGTGGCGGGGCCTCGCTGGTCACGGCGATTGACGACATCGATCCGCTCGCTCCGTATTTTTAATTCCGCTATATAAGACGACTCCTCCACTATAACACTGTTTCCTGTCCTGTATAATTTTGCTCTCATCCTCGGGCCGCCTGTCTCAGTCTGATTTGTCACTCTCAAACCTGCAATTGTATTCAAGGCCAAATATAGGGGTGGGAATGCTGGGGTGGGCTGTCTGTGTCACACAACAAAGCTGCGCACAAGGGTGTAGCCCTCTCCCTTACATCCTCCCACCTAACCACCCGGCACGGCCAAGTTGTTTGCATGGAAACGCATCTGTGTGTGTGTGTGTGTGTGTGTGTGGAGTGAGGTCCAGACTCTCCCCACCCTCCTCTCAGGCAGAGATTACTCCCTCCACCCTCCCGTCTTGGGGCTTAATTTGGAGTGTTTGTCAGAGATTTGCCTCCCGTCACTTTGCGTGACCTCCGCCGCCGCCGGCATCCTCTCCGCCTCCCTTTCCCCCCGTTAAGACATCAGCTTTATTGAATCAAAATGGGAACGTCTCCGGCTTTTTGGTGGCATGTGATTTTTAGTTAGAACGGTTGTAAGACATGAAATGGAAGCTCCCTATTATTACACGGTAGAAAACATAAGTAGCCTTTAATGCTCAGAGATGGAAAAGGGGGGTGATTATGGTTTTGTGCTCAGGCATCCCGATTATATGACCACATGAGCCCGTGCTGAGTCACGGAGGTCAAGGAGGAAACAAACGCCCGCACGGGAACACGTGCGTGCTCCTCAGGACGTGTTTCTGACATGAATGGACTTTTTACTTTCAGCGTTCAAATCAGCTGTTTTTACGGCCACGGATGAAGAGAATCCAACTTCTGCTGAATCATCTTGTTTGTTTTGGCCCACATCTCTGCTGTTGCACGCACGGTGGCGAAGAAAGAAGAATATTGCCCCTCGCAGAGTGAGAGAAAGGGGGTTTTCTTTGGTTTTACAGGTGGTTTTCCCTCCTTTTTCCTAATTTCTGTCCTTTGGACCAACCTTGTAATTGAAAAAAATCACGAAATAATCCCCCCCAAAAAGATTATCCCCATTTTTCTGCTGGTTTTAACCCAGTCTAGATCAGACAACATTGCCCTTTAGCAACAGCGTCATCAGCGTCGCTCCATACACACTTCTCCCCTCATTCAAATCACTGTCACGTATAGAAGGTTTCCCGCCACCGTCCACAGTCTCCTAAACATTTTCACGAGGGTGCGACTGCTCAGTTCAGTCAGCAGCCCAACCTGCACCGTTTGTGCTCGCCCTCCCAGATCCACACAATCAGGCGCCACAGCGGTCCGTGCGGCGTGTTTCCCGCACCGGCCGCACCACGCCCTGTGATAATACGCCAGAAAAATGCCGTCTGAGTGACAGCGGCTGCACCTGTGACACAACTGAGTGCACATCCCCCCACTACACACACACACACACACACACACACATAAACACATCGCAGTGGGCGGGAGAGGGTTCAGCCGGGGTTGAGGTGCAAGACGCCACCTGTGTGCTTTAATTTGCACTTCCCCCACCAGGACCCTCTGACACATGGCCTCCTGATGTCTCCTCCTGCTTCTCTCCTCTCTAAGCCCCCTTGTTTGGTTCCTCTAGTTAGAAGAACACGCGTGTGCTTCGCCGTGTCGCACGAGCGACCACTCATTCGCTCCGATTCAGGGGCGCGAAGCAACATGACAATGACCCCCATAAAGGGTAATTCTGCACAAACACACACACGTTTGCACTTTTAATGTAAATCTGTCACAACAGTCCAGTGAAGATCATCACCTGAGTCTGTGTGTGTGTGTGTGTGTGAGTGTGTGTGTCTCTCATCAGCTGATGAGGTGTTTACTAGCTTCTGTCTCTAGCCTGGAGGGAGCCCCGGCACAGCGCACTCCCAGCCTCCACACACTGGTCTAATTGGCCTTTTTGCCCCACGTCAGCTTCATTACCTCCACCTCCATTTGCATCCCAGAAAGTAAAGGTGTCGCCAAGCATATGAAGCCACTGCATAAACAGTTGGGCCTCATTTCGCCGCTGTTTTAAGATTTAGGGGCTCACTGAGAGGGGAAAACTGGTTTCAGTCATCATCATTGTTTTTCCAAAAGTTCTGGGCTAAACACAAACTGGCAGAGTTTAGCCTGATGTTCGCTAAGTTAAAAACAACTTGTTGGCACACTTTCAGTTTTACCGTTGACAGTTGGTGTTGTTTCATTAGCATTGCACCAGTCTTCCTTTAAAACAATGGTGGGGGGGGCATTCGATATGTGACTCATGGGCCGAGGATGTGAGGCTGACTAGCCGATGCTATTTCAGTCTGAGGTGGACTGTGACACAAACTGGGAGGAGCTTTAATGGTCCGCGTCTCCTGGGGGGTCGAAGGGTGAGGTCAACGCCACCACACCTCGCCTGAGCTTCTCAGGCCAGCAGGAAAGATAGCGGGGGGGGGGGGGGTGTCAGGGATGAGGACATGGAAAAACTAAAGGGAAACCAGTAAAAGTGCTGGCACCTGCACACACACACACACACACACACACACACACACGCACGCGATTTCTGGTGAATTCTATTCTTACATCTCTTAAAATTATCTCAAGTGCTGTTTGCAATGACTGAACCTCAGCGTCCGGAGTCATTTGAGACGCTGGATGAGTGACATCATTTCCTTCACTTGACATCATGCAGTATCCACCTAGCCTTCCACTGGCTGCTTCTGTCAACAGAGACAATCTAAATGTGGCAAAAGTTGGATTAAAACACACTTTTTTCTTTGGCCTGCCTGTGCAGTTTAAGATTATCAGCAATAATCACCAAAAATGATTCAATCTGACTTCACAAAGAAAACAAGTGAAGTCGGTAAATGTGAGTAACAACCTCACGGACGTCTAATCAAAAGGGGTCATCACATATCCTTTTTGTCTTCAACATTCATACCAGTGTGTAAGAAACATGATCAAAAGGCCCAGTTCACCCTGGCCAGACACAGTGCTGACCCAGAAAATACAGATTCCCATCAGTTTTGTTCCATTAACACACAAAAAGCAACAGATAAGAAACTTGCTCTGCTAATTCTGTCATAAAATGACGCGCTATCTCAGCCCCAAGCTGAAACCAGGTAATGTTTGGACATCCTGAAAGCTGAAGTGTAACGATAACCATCACACATTGGCACATTCTTTCTTATAAATACACATTCTTAGCATTTTGCTATCGTCTTAGCTCCCTCCACCAGTTCAGCATGAGCGCAAAACAAGCTAATGAGTTTTGAGTAATTGGCAGTAGTTGTTTACAATAGCTGATCAGCTACTAAATGATTTCTCTGCACTTGAATAAAAACTGTTGCAAAAATCTGGCTGTGAAATGTGTGTGAACGCTGTTTACATGTGTTTTTGTGTGCAGGCTGATTTAATGGGGTGCTGTGAGAGGTCCGGGAAGGATTTTGAAGGTCCCACTGTGGCCTCTTGTGCCGTCGGCCAGAGGCTGGTGCCCAAGGAAGCGAGCTGATTAGAGTTCATGTCACAACATCTAGCCGGAGCCTCCACAGAGAAATGTATTGGGCAATGTATACAGGCTGTAAAATTACTGCAGGCTAGTGGAAGGAAATAGATGCGCTGTGAAACCCTAGACACATTCAGCAACTGTAACTGGCTGTAAAATGCCGTGAGATCTGGAAACGCAGAGGAAAAAGACAAAAGTCAAAACTCCTTGTGCTCATATGGATGCAGCATAAACGGAGGAAAGCGACCTTTGGCACGGTGAGCACATACTGGCCTTCCCGCTGTGATAAACACAGACTTTCACCACGTTGATCAAACTTCAGGCCCTGCAGGGGAAGTAGGGATTTTAGTCTGCGGTTAGTTCGGTTCAAATATATTCATTCATAATTCATTCGCTCCGCTCGTCTGACAACAAGCACCTTTTTTCCAGCCAGTATGTAACTACGCGTATTACATAAGTACAGCAGAAAGTTTGATATTTTCCTCGGAGGTGAAGGGAAGGGTGGAAAAAAAACCCTGAAGCGGCAGCGAGCGGAGCTACAGGGCGACACAACTGTGACTTCCTGAACTCTGATGTTCTGACTGAAGGAGCCGCTCTTGAAAATCTGAGCCTTCCTGCTGAGTGCGAATTTTGTGATTAGCAAGAGCGAAATACCAGAGCCATCTGTCGCCCCGCCGAGCTACCTGACAGTACATGACGTGTGCCTCCGTGGGCCGACTTGGGGCCTTGTGGATGACTGAACGCCTCTCTGAGAGCTCTTCTGAAGACGTCCAGGGCGCTCTCTGCCTGGTCCGGCGAAGACCTCCCTCCCGATCACCTGGAAGACACGCACGCGGCTGACCTTCTGGGGAGCTTCAGCATGAACTTAATGCTCTTTCATGATGTTCCTGCTCACAGCGGAGGACACAACGAATCCACACCGAGCTGCGATCAACCGCCTAAACCATCGTGTCAAATGTGATGTACGTTAACCATAAGTTCATGTCTTGCTTCTCGTCAGAGTCGCCGCGCAAAACAAGCCCAGAAGGTGAGTAAACTGTTGAGTGTTCAAGAAGCACAACAACCATCTGCGATGCAGTTTCCTCTCCACCTCCCCCAGTTCACACGTCTTGCAACTTCCTTCTGTATATGTGAAAACGAGGGTGATCGATCGAGCTGGAGCCGAGCGCAGGGAGATGTTGATGGTGTGCGGCTCAGCCCTGAGCGAGCTGCTGCTAGGTCGCGGGGGTCACACACCCACCCACTCCTCATTTCCCATACTGCACTGCTGACACGGTGCAGCTCAAACCAGTGGTGGGCGTTATTTTGAAGGTGAGGTTTGGGGTTAAGGCTTATCTTCATTATCTACAAGTTATCGGTTCCAGTTTTGTACATATACAAACGTCTGCTCAGCCGCGGCTCTGTTTCACATTTTGTCAGCGCGGTCGTTAGAAACGGATGCAGAGGGACGTGTGTGTGTCTCTAACGAGGCCAAACTAGGATGATCCTCACTGTGGGCCCATGAACGTACGCAGCTGTATATGTTGTGCCTCCGCGGGTGTCTGCTCGCACCCATTAAACCGGTTAACCTCTGCTCATGCAATTGTTTTCTCTTCTATAATTAACCCTCAAATAGCTGCAGTCGACTCCCAGCTGGGCCAAAGGATGGTTAAAGAAGCAAAAGCACTCAGCTGACATTTGTTATAAAAGCTGGCAGGAAGACAGTATGGAAACTAGGTGACAAGTTCTTCTTTTTTGTCAATGAAAGGCTGATAAGGCGCAGGTTCTGGAGGACGGAGCACAAGCGCTGTGCTGGTCTCTAGTGTGAGCTGTTACTGCGTGAGTCAACGTCTCTGTTCTTGTGGATGACTTTCATTTTCATCGCTGAGTCATCCTTTGATTATTTATACAATAAGCTCAGAAAACTGATGAGTTTTGAAGACGGCCCAACTTCAAAATCCTGTGATTTGGTCCTGCAGTTAAGAGACGTGCTGCAGTACCGAGCGCACGTGGATGAGCGGAGGGGTCGCTGCTCTGCTGCTGCTGCTGCTCTGCTGCTGCTGCTGCTCTGCTGCTGCTGCTGCTGCTGCTCTGCTGCTGCTGCTGCTGCTGCTGGCTCTGCTGCTGCTTGCTGCTGCTGCTCTGCTGCTCTGCTGCTGGCTGCTGCTCTGCTGCTGCTGCTGCTCTGCTGCTGCTCTGCTGCTCTGCTGCTGCTCTGCTGCTGCTCTGCTGCTGCTCTGCTGCTGCTGCTGCTGCTGTTGCTGCTCTGCTGCTCTGCTGCTGCTGCTGCTGCTGCTGCTGCTGCTGCTCTGCTGCTGCTGCTGCTGCTGCTCTGCTGCTGCTGCTGCTGCTGCTGCTCTCTGCTGCTCTGCTGCTCTGCTGCTGCTGCTGTGCTCTGCTGCTGCTGCTGCTGTGCTGCTGCTCTGCTGCTTGCTGCTGCTGCTGCTGCTGCTGCTGTTGCTGCTGCTGCTGCTGCTGCTCTGCTGCTGCTGCTCTGCTGCTGCTGCTGCTGCTGCTCTGCTGCTGCTGCTCTGCTGCTGCTCTGCTGCTGCTGCTGCTGCTCTGCTGCTGCTGCTGCTGCTCTGCTGCTGCTCTGCTGCTGCTGCTGCTGCTGCTCTGCTGCTGCTGCTCTGCTGCTGCTCTGCTGCTGCTGCTGCTGCTGCTCTGCTGCTGCTGCTGCTGCTGCTCTGCTGCTTGCTCTGCTGCTGCTGCTGCTGCTGCTGCTCTGCTGCTGCTGCTGCTGCTGCTCTGCTACTGCTGCTGCTCTGCTGCTGCTGCTCTGCTGCTACTGCTGCTACTGCTGCTGCTGCTGCTGCTGCTCTGCTGCTGCTGCTCTGCTGCTGCTCTGCTGCTGCTCTGCTGCTGCTGCTGCTCTGCTGCTGCTGCTGCTGCTGCTGCTCTGCTGCTGCTGCTCTGCTGCTGCTCTGCTGCTGCTGCTCTGCTGCTGCTGCTGCTGCTTCTGCTGCTGCTCTTGCTGCTGCTGCTGCTGCTCTGCTGCTGCTCTGCTGCTGCTGCTCTGCTGCTGCTGCTGCTGCTGCTCTGCTGCTGCTGCTGCTCTGCTGCTGCTGCTGCTGCTCTGCTGCTGCTGCTGCTGCTGGTTGGGGCACGGCCAAAAGTTTGAGGTGCAAAAGGGGAGAAGCTGAGCCTCCAAAAGAAAGAAGGAGAGATGGATGGATGGATGAGTGGATGATGGATGGATGGATGGATGAGTGGATGGATGGATGGATGGATGGATGAGTGGATGATGAATGGATGGATGGATGAGTGGATGGATGGATGGATGGATGGATGGATGGATGGATGGATGGATGGATGGATGGATGGATGGATGGATAGACAGATGGATGGATGAGTGGATGGATGGATGAGTGGATGATGGATGAGTGGATGGACAGATGGATGGATGAGTGGATGGACGGACGGATGGACGGACGGATGGATGGACGGATGATGAGAGATGCACAAAGAGAAAACGGAGAGAGGGATGAACATGAAGTGTGAGCTTGGCTCAGTGAGAGCAGTTGTATAGAGGACACTGTGGGTGGAAGTGGTAGAGTCGTGGGTGAGCTCAGAGTTTAACTGCCAACCCTGCCTGCTTTCACAAACTGTCCGTCTCACACACACACACACACACACACACACACACACACACACACACACGATCGTATATACATATACAGTACGTGTGTTTGTTGACGGCCCGCCCTGGCTGTATGGCAGCTGGGTGTTGCCAGGTCAGAATGAGAGAAATGTTACGGCGCGCATGTTTTGCTGGATGTTTTGAACAGTTTTGTGCGGAGCAGCCCGCCTGACTCGGGGGGAGGCTGCGGGCGGGGTGGGGTTGGAGGGGTTTGCTCAGCTTCTGCCCGTTTCCACCAATGTCTGCAGTCAATTGTAGGTTGTTTCCTCGCAGCCGAGACTTCTCCTATGATAAATAATGAGAGCAGCCGATCCTGAAATAGAGTACCCCCCAGTCCCACCCCTCCTCCCTTGTCCCTGTGGTCCGCTCTTGTGAAGCTCCCGTCCAGCCGTGACTTTTCCAAGCGATCCCCTCCCAGCTGCCTCCTCCGTTATGGTTAGCATGCCGGCTAAATCTGTAGCCGTGCATCTGTAATTAGGCTCTGCCTTTGCTGGATTGAGTGCTAGACACTGGCAGCTGGCAGGCCGTGGCACTGCGAGCACACACGCACGTACTCACGTACACACACACACACACACACACACACACACACGCTAACATGCATGTTACTGTATAAAGGGTATTCCAGGACAAAGCTGTCGGAGCTAAAAGTTCAGAATGGAGTTCGAGGTGCACCGTTCTTTAAAATATAAAGACAGTATCAGCAGGTGCAAACCCAGTAACAGTGTGTATGACTGATTTTAGGGGGTGTTGACGCCTGTTCCTTGAATGGATGGCTGTGGCCTTTTCTTCCTATCTTTCACCCTCCTTTATTTCTCCATCATGTGGCGTCAGACCCCCGACCTGCCATCCTTTTCTCCGCTTAAATCCATTCCTGCTCCTCCTCCCTCACCTCTCCACCTGCTCAACCCAACCCTTCCCAGAGCTGTTGAGTGTAGAGTGGGCTGGTTGACCTGGCAACACTAAAAAAAACCACAACAGTTATGAGAGCTTTTTACATCCAGCTATATATAATACCCAAAAAGCCCCCCCAAAATAAAAAAAATACAAAAGGTGTGATGTTACTCCAGTCCCTCTGCTGCCCTGTGGGGGGGATGGGGGGGGGGGGCACCATTGCATGATGCCCACGTGCAGCAGCACACGGCGAAGCAGGTGCACAGCGTTACACACATACAGGCGGCCGAATGTGGCGTTTGCTCTGTTACGTCTGCAGATACGGTTCAGAAATGCTAAAAACAAGCGTCTTCCTCAATCAAACTCCCACTGAGCGCTTAAATAAAAGGTTTCCCATCCTCCAGCCCTGCGTGTTTTTCTGTCCTACTAGCCTGGCTCGTCTGCTGTAACTTGTGCTTTTGTGGCCCAAAACGGTGCACTTGCTTCCCTGTTGTGATGAAAGGCATCGAGGCCAGTCATTTGTGTCAGCCTGCGGTTTCGCTGACCCTGCCAGGACGCTCTGGAGCTCGGCTGGTCCCTGTCGTCACATGCCCAGCGAGTGTCTCGGCTATTTTAACTGCTCCGAAACTGCAAAACCCATAATCCTCTACTGACCAGCACCCTCTCCTCTCTGCTAGCCATAATGATAATGTGGATATTGATAGACTAGATTATTATAATACACTGAATGTACTGTTACACTGTTTTGCAGGTGCCCGGGACAGTCTGCAAAATAGTAAACAAGAGGCCGTAAAGAGGCGTTTTTTCAAATGTCCTGTGTCTTTGCTCTCACTCTACAGTGGGTTCAGTGTGAAAAATGGGTGGAAATACACAGTTCCCCAAAAATACCTGCAACAAAGGCAAAGCAGCCATGTTCTCCACTGCAAGTCAGCAGCATTCGCTCGATTTAGACGTTTTTAATCAGCGTGCCTCATGGTTTCTATAGTCTACATGAGGCAACACAGGCGGGAAAAGGCCCAAATGGTAATTACAGAATCACAGAAGGACTTGCACCAAATAATTAAAGGAAAACTTAATGCAAAGAAAGTATTTGCTCCTACCACCCTGGGTAAGTGTTTTTCTCTTTGGTATTTAACAATTTTTTTTTTTTAAAAAACATCTCTGAAGCGGCAATATTTCACACTGCTGACTAAAATATCAGGAATTTTCCAAAATGCCTGAAATCTAATCAATCTATCCGGGTGCAGAGAAGAGGAAGGAGCAGTGGCTCGAATCTCCCGCAACAGCCCGGATGTTTAGGGATTTAACGGTGACAGCCAGCAAATCTGCATGTTAACTTGACAATGAAGAGTTTGAAGCACGTGTGTGTGTGTGTGTGTGTCGGGGAGGGGGGCTGAGTCTGCAGAGATGGTGAATGCTGCTCTCATTTAAGTGCCCCACTGAGAAAACCACAACAGACTGGTGGCGGGTATTGAAGCCTGCTGATAACAGACATGTAACCTTTACGGTCGGCTTTTTCGCCCTGCGAATGTGTGAGAGTCTGTGTGTGTGTGTGCGCGCGTGTGTGTGTGTGTGGGGAGGGAAATGAATCCTACACCACATCCTGTTCACCCCACATCATCGCAGCCTCGGTGGGACAGCTGCAAACACAGCACATAATCAGCAGAACGAAAAAGAAAAAAGAGCCCAGAAGTCAGAAAGCGCCAAAAAAAAAAGTTGCTCTGTGGAAAAAAAAAAAAAAAAAGTGTCCTCATCATTAAAAGATGTGAATTGAATGAATCAGCCAAACGGTGGGGCCCACAGCGATGGCGTCGTTGCCCACCCGCTCTCCCACCCCCTCTCTCGGTGGGTCAGCGGGGCCCAGGGTGTGTGGGATGCTGCTGTACGTTGAGGGAGAGTGTGTGAAAACTGTGTAGGAGAGGCTAAGAAAAACACTACGGCCTGGCAGCAGTCGTAGGGAGTGCAGGATGAGGAGGAGATCGGGGGGAGCACAGGGAGGGGATGGCAGAGAGGAAGGTGGGAGTGTACCGTGCGTGTGGATAAGTAATAAGAAACATCTCTGGGAGCGCGGCGAGGGTCATCTTCTTCTCATGCTGTGGGTGGGGGCTGCGTGGCGGGATGGACAGACTAGAGAAAGAGAGGCAGAAAGAGGAAGAGACGAGGGGGAAGTGCTGTTGGAATGGACGTGATGAAAGGTGGGTGGAGGGAGGTTGAGAGACGGGCAGCGCGACAGTTCTCACTGGCGTGGCGCCCCCGGCGAGGCGGGACGGGTTCACACCAGCTTCACAACAGAGCCGGAGCTTTAACGGAAGCAGGAGGCCATTTTCTACACCCCTTCGCTTCGTTTAGCATCAGCTCCCTGCCCAGCACGCCAGCCAGCGCGAGACGCGTCACCAGGCGTTGTCAATCGTCAGGCGGTTACACCCACTGGGAGGTCGACTGGTAACAAGTTTTGAGCTGCTCGTAATAATAAGTGTTGCGTTAGCCCCTAATGGGACGTACAGTCTTCCTCCCTCAAGCTAATCCCATCTTTGTCATCAGCATTCACACCCCTGGGTGTGCATTCCGGTTCGTCTGTAAACTGTTAATACAGGTCAAGAGCAGCTACAGGCAGCGCCAGCTGGAATAACGTTTACATTAACCAGGAGAATAATTCAGAGACTTTCCCAGTTTCAACAAACAATAGCGGATAAATGCAAAGCGGAAAAGTGAAAATCCAAACTGGGAAGCTTCAGCTGATTTGCAAACCTGCTGAGAGGGTGAGATGTAAATCAGAGGTGAACACCAGGAAGTCCTGATTAATGGGATGGTTTACTGTTGCCTTGGGCAGCAACATCTCCTCGCAGAATGTCCAACCCGTCCAACCTGTTTGGCATCACAAAATCCCGCCGCTCGGCGAGCACTCGTCCACCAACCATCCAGGCTGTGGCGGTGTGGGACGAAACAGCCCAGAGTACACAACCAAACAGACACGGAGCAAAACACATGGACACACGCACAAGACCAGCTTTTCACCAAAGAGCACGTGTCCCACGAGGACGGGCCTGCTGGACAGGACGGTCACGCTGGCTCCACAGGTGGGCGTTCAGCCCGTTCCAACACCTAACGAGACTCATTTCCCGGCTCTGGATTAGACCCAATATTTATTTTGCTGGAGGGGGAAAAGCAATTTTACACACTTATTTGACAGCTTATTAAATTTGTGCTAATAAAAGTGACACGGCAACACTGTTGTTTAGCTAATACACGCGCTGAATCGCTCCGCGCTCGTCCCCGTTTCCTGTTTCCTCACTCGCTAAACTAAAGCCAACTCGGAGTTTAGGAGCGTAGAACACGCAAAGCGGCGCACGTTTCTCTGTCCCTTTCATGCTGAGCACAAATGAGGTTTCCACAAAGCAAATTTGATCAAGCGGAGGACCCAGAGGAGGAGATACTGAACGGGAAACAGCAGCACAAGGATCAGAGCTCCGCTGGGCGTGTGCTCCACTTGTATCTGCAAACAAAAGCCATGACGACGTCATTAGACCGGGACTCGTAACTGCGCTGGCAATTGCTTTAAAATGAAAAGCTGAACTTCTTTAGCTCATCGCCCGGCTCTCTGCGGGGACTCTGGCAGTTTTTACGAGCAGATCCAACCCAGACTACGAGATAATCTGGAACGCAGGCAGGAATGTGGAGCAGCTGCACTGTTGCTAAGCTGCTTCCACCGGTGGAAAAAGAAAAAGGCAAAATAACCCTTTTAATCCCATCACAAACACGCTTTTACGTCCTTGCTGACCTGGAGCATCTCCAAGAACCTTCCCATCATTTCAGAGCAACAACTTGTCCTCTCACAGCTCGTCTTCTATCAGACACCTCTGCCTGGAACTCAACACGGCGGTTCTTGGCTGACTTTATCGACTCCGGCGTTGCTGATAGTTTTAAAGTTCAGCTAAGTATCGAGTCCACAGTTCAGTTGGAGATTTTCCCTCTGCCTATACAGCTTCTTTTTTAATAAAATTAATTGACTGAATATAGCTCGCTAACTCGCTAACTCGCTAACTCGCGTGATTTCTTTGGTCTCCTTCAAACAGCCGAGCTGGTGTCGCCACACGTCCAGCTGTGTCCCCAGAGTTACTTGATGTGACCTGAAAGCACCATCCCAACATCAAACATGTCCTCATATGACTATTATGGTGTGGACAAGTCACATAGGCCAGATATCATGTGGCCAGAACCTTTCCTGCACCCTTTGCAATCAGCTTTTCCTTTGTTGCTATCTAGCTTCATCAGAGTCACGTTTGAGGTCACAGACACTTGTTGGCACGCCCGTCAGAATGTACACAGAACACACCGCTGAGGCTAAAACAAGTTAGCCAAACATACGACGGCCCAACGCTTATGAACGAGTATCACCTCCTGGCAACAACCACCCACCAGCCGCCTCCAGCGGACCATCCTACCGAAAGAATCTTTTGTGATTTGAGTTGCCGTCAAGATAACCCGCTGTTCCCTGTTGCAACGCTGTGATGTCACAACAGGTGACGCATCCACAGCCATCATCCTACACACCTTAGAGCAGAAACGCCACATGATCACGGCACGCTGTGACGTTCTGAACTGAATCAGATGAAGAACATCCTGCCCACTTAGAATAAGACAATGGATCCTATAACCTGCCAGACGCCACCCGTAACACTGAAACTGGTGGTTTAGCTTAGCTTGAAGGGCATCTTGCACCGTTCAGCTTTCCTTTTCTTTTCTCTCTCTCTCTCTCCAAAAAGTCTCAGCTGCACATCAACTGTGTTTACAGGAACAGCTTCAGTCTCTGAGCTTTCCAGACTTTGCATCTCTCTTGGCCTTTGCCCCGGCCCTCCAGGTCAGCTTCATCTCTGCCTCCAGACCTCCAGGCCCTGGTCAGTCTTTTAGCATATGTTACACCCCCCCACCCCACCCCCCGCCCCCGTCTCCAAGCACCAAAAACACCTCGGCTGCATTTGTTCCCAGCCATAACTGGGTTCAAGCGCCCAATCAGGTTTTAAGGCTTGGCCTTAAAGTGTGTGTGTGTGTGTGTGTGTGTGTGTGTGTGTGTGTGTGTGTGTGTGTGTGTGTGTGTCACTCCCCTCTCTTAGCACAGGTGGACTTATAGGGAACGCTGCCAAATACTTTTGGTTTACGGGGAGGGAGGGGTGTTGGCTGAGGCCGGTGGGTGTATCAGTTTTTGTTTTGTTGTTTCTTAGATAACCGTTTCGTGCAATGGTACCTTTCACTCCTCCAAATTACGGACACACCTTCACAGCAAATTTGAGTCTACAGCTCACCCACTCTCACTTTCACAAGTCTGACAGAGCCGAGGCAGCGTTTGAGTTTCCTGGCGAGGACCTAGGACAGAACTGAAATCAAAACTTCCTAGGTCAGTAACATTTAACCGTCTCTTTCGCTCTTTCCCCTTCACTCTTCTTCTATCTCATACGTCCTAAAAAAAAATTCGAGGTCCAAATTTTGTGTTTTGTGGCAAAAGCGACCCGCTGAGCAGCAGAATCACGAAGGACGGACCTCCATTATAAGCTTTTCCATTATAAGCTGCAAAATGGTGTTTAGCGCGTCAAAAGCTGCTCTGCTTCTTCTCTGAACCTGCCCGGGTGTCTTTCAACAGCAGCGCAGGCAGGGAAAACCACCCCATTTACAAACAGAGGAGGAAACAAGTGAACACATGACAAAGCAGAGCAGGCTGAAAGCTCCTGAACCCTCCCTGCAGGCTCTGGAGCCGTGTGCTGAACTATGGCTGCATCACTTTTATGTCTACATCCCCCGATGAGAGGCAGCCACAGGACGCCATCAACACTGATCGCGCCTTTTAGCTCAAACGTGCACTTTTAATCAATTAAAAGATGATTTGAGATCATTCCTGAGCAGGCTGGGAATGTAATGAATGGACTTTTATCAAACGGGGTGATTACTGGAAGGGTTAATGCAGAAAAGGACCATTTGCTCCTCAATTAGGATGGAATCTTGGTCGTCTTTCACCATTAAAGGAGAAAATGAACAAGCTGAAGCTATACTGTGCTCTTCCTGCGACAGCGGGGTTAGATAGGGATAAAATCCTGGACGGAACCACTCCTACTTCCCATACACGCCCTGGCTGCTGCCAGCGGTCTCAGATTAGGAGCTTTACATGACAGAGGTCACATTTCCCACGTGTGTCCATATAGAACCGTGCATCCGGCCTGGACAGAAGCAGAGAAGAGTGTTTCGAATGAACGGGAATGAACTTAGAATGCAACGTGTTTATTATCCGCCCGGGCGCGCCAACGCTACCGCACGCCCTCGTCCCACCTGACAGTGTGTGGGCCCGCCTGTGTAACAGCACTCACACGTGCACGCACAGTCTGAATCGTGACACAGATGTCACCCTGACGCGGCCTGTCGGAGAGCGCCCCCCCCACCACCAGCAGCTACCGTAGCAGCACCAAAGACAGCAACGGCCGCCCGTCCCGGTCATGTGCGTCCACGACGCGAGCGCGTGTCGGCCCTCCTCCGTACAGGACCCGGGTCCAGGTTTTGTTTTGTGTGCGGAGTCGGGCTGGGTGAGTAAGCCGCCCCTCACAGATGAATAGAGGATGGGAGGAGGCTTGAAGAGGCTGCCGTGGGTGGGAGGCCCGGGCCTGCCAAAAAAGCTCCTTCTGTGGGATTTGTGTATTTTTGCGCGCCTCACGAAACAGAGTGCCTGGCTGAAAGGACAAAGCAGTCAGTCAGCGATTGTGCCCGCGCTGTCTTTTAGCTATAATTATTTCTGTTAGAGCCCCCTCGTCCCATTACTTTACATAACTCCATAACTACATTTCAGATTTAAATATCTAGCATTTAGTCTCAGCTACACGGCAGTGTGATAACGCTTGCCTTTACATTTCATATATTTCTATTTAAAAATTAGAATGGTTTTAATGAAATTGTGGTTGTTGTTTTTTTTAAAAAATTCTGACACCAAAAAAATGCTAATTTTACAGAAAACCGCTGGGAAAACGCATCATCTCCCAGCGTGTTGGAATTTAGTACAATTGCTTTTAAAGAAAAGAAGCGAGTGTCATTTGGCATGGAGGGGGGGGGGGGGGAGAAGAAAAGGATTTAAAAAAAAGAGCACGATTTCATAATGTCTAAAAGAAAGATCTGGGTTGAATAAGTGGGTCCACCCACCTGTGTGTGAGAGGCAGCGAGCGAGAAAGCGGGGCTGGAATGGCAGTTTTAGAGACATGAGTGTGTGGGTTATGCTAGCTGCCCTGCTTTTGCTACCTAATCACTGAGAGAAAGGGAAGCGGCGTGCCTTGATCCACCCACCCAACGCAAATAGCAGTTAGCCCGCTAAGCGTTAGCCTGTGCTGTAACACCACCGGCCTCAGCTCAGGGGCCTCCGCTGTCAACCCAACCTACGGCGGACGCACACCCAGCAACGCCAGCGCCTCGCCGCTGCTGCAGGTCACGGCAGCGTGTCGGCCCGCTGGACGGCGGCCAGAGGTGGGGGATGGAGGAGCGACGTTAATAAAGAGTAATAACCCTGTTAGCGTTTCCTGATCCTGAACGCATCCTTTGCCTCTTCTCTTCAGGCAGATGAGCTGGTTACTGTGTGACACCTGAGCGGGTGGGACAGAAATAGCTGACCTGTGCATCACACTTGTGTACCAGCGTGTACGTGGTTCCGTGCAGCGTGCATGTGTGTGTGTGTGTGTGTGTGTGTGTGTGTGTGTGTGTGTGTGTGTGTGTGTCATGACAGGCATCTGTCTCTCCTGCCCTGCAGCCTGACTGGTTTTAATTAGGAGGTGCCAAAGCGCCCGAGGGCTCTCCTGCTGGCACACACACATGTACACAACGCGTGCAAACATGCATGCGCACACACAAACGCACACTACCTGAGGGCAGACAGAGGCCGTCCCGCCAAGGCCGACCTCCTTCTCGTTATCACCGCGAGTTGTTGTCCTCATTCAGTCCACGACCCTACCAACCAACACACACACACACACACACACACACACACACACACACACACACACACACACACACACACACACACACACACACCACACACACACACACAGACACACACACACACACACACAGTTGTGTGTTTTAGTTGCAGCTTTAGCTCAGGTCCAAGTCACAATGATTTTCTGTGGGCAAAGATGAACTGAAAGTTCAGTTGAAGATAAAAGAATAATGATGGATGTCCCTGAAATCCAGCGTTGGAGTTCATCGGGCATCTGTGATGCGGCGCTACAGCGTTTCCTTCTGCGATTGTGAATTAAGCAGCTCGTGTACTTTACCTCCCTTCTGGCAAGGAAGCCAAAACTGATTTGGGTGGTTTTAAAAAAAAAAAAGGAAATAAAAAAAAAAATGCACACACACATCAGCAGAAATTAAACGTCTTCCCCTTGGTCACCTGGCAGGTATCATCCACGGTGAGTTGTAACCACCTTACGGGCCAATAGCAGATCGGTGTGTGTGTGTGTGTGTGTGTGTGTGTGTGTGTGCAGCAGGTTTGCATGCACGACCACCTCCGTTTCTGTTGTAGCCACATTGCGTCTGTTTGTATGTGTGTCCTTGGAGACAGGAGATGTAGACCTGCAGTAATGTTCTATCTCTGCAGTGTGTGTGTGTGTGTGTGAGAGAGAGTGTGTGTGTATTGCCTCCCTTTCCTGCTTCTCTCCCACATCAGGCCACACCTGGCATCCTGAGAGCAGGGCAGGAGTAGATTAAGTCGTGCCTAAACTCCCATTTTTCCTTGTTCTTTGTTCCCATTCCTCCCGTTAAAGGGAGCGCGGGCGCTCTAACGCTCTGGTCCCTCGCCATGTGCCCCTGGTTGGTCGTGGCAGGTGGCAGTAAACAGGTACGCCGAGAAACCAGAGAGACAAAACAGATGACTCTTACTGGGCATCTTCTCATCTTGTGGCTGTTAGCGCGCTGAGTGACGCGACTGGTTAGCGCGGCCTCACACCCTGAAGGCATCGCGGAGGAGGGGGCGATCGGTATCTACAGGGCCTCTTCTGGGGGAATTCACTGGTTTCTGTTTTTCCTGCTCTTCATCTGATATCCAGCGTCCGCGTCAGCAGCACGTTTATAATAAATGGCCGGTGTTATATAATGTTTTTCTGGTCGTCTGGCCCGACGGCTGGCAGTTAGCGGCTAGCCCAGTTTATATATACACGATGCCAGAATGAGCTGACCTCAGCTCTGACCCTGAACACAACATCGTAGACCACCACCGGGAGGTGAGCTGAGGTCAGCGGCCGTGGCTGCGCGGCCTGTCCGAGGGAAACGAACCGGACACCTGTAGCGCTGCAGGCAGGTGGAGGACGCCTCTCGCCCCCGAGGCCGCTCTTGTGAAGGCGCGATGTCATGACATTCGGTCCGTCTGCGAACGCCAGCTAAACACTTCACAACGCTTCTTCCTGTCGCTTCGCATTGCAACATTGTCGTCGTGTTTTCATGTTTTCTTTCCACTCTCTGCGTTTTTACTGCAGTTGAACACTTCCCAGACCCTCCCCAGCACGCTTCCAATTCTGTACTTGAGACTTTATAAAACGGCTCATTTAAACTTCCTCCTACTCTCCACAGACAGGGTGAGGTGGCGTTTGCCTTACTTACCAACTGTTAAATTGCTCTGCCGGCGTTCTGACTCAAAACAGTAATCTAGCATCTCACTTCTGCTCTCTTTAACCTGCTTCTTTTTTCTTTTTTTTAAAATCTTGCTTTACTCAGCACGTAGCAGCGACTCGTGGTTTAATTACGCCTCTGATATTTTGGGCTTCCTGTTATTAAGATTACTGACATAAATGAATCAGACAAGAGTCGGTGAATAATGAGAAGCGCTCAGCGTTCACAGTGAATTCTCTGGAGCTCAACTTTACATTGCCTCAGAGTCTCAGCATTAGCCTTTAGACCCCCCCAACGGAGGCGCGTGGGACGGTTTCCTCACTTTTCGTTCCTCCTTTTCCCTTTTTTAGCATCTCCAATCTGTCTCCTCAAACAACCCCTTGAAGTCCCTTTGCCCCGGCCCCTCCATAGCAAGAAATCCGCTCGAACACAACTAAAAATTCATTTTGTCTGACCTAAATCAGAGGGTGTCTGCGCCATGAGCTTATTACACAGTGCACTTAAACTTGTGTTGTGGAGGAGGATGGGGTATTATTATCTTCCAGCTACCCACCCTGCTATAAAAACTAGTGGTGCGACATCTCCACGGCGCAGTGCTGCTGCCCTCCCTCCCTCCCTTCCTTTCACTCTCTCGCTCGTCCTACATGAGCCACGCACGACAGAGTCCGACTCTAAACTCCCTCCTGGCTGCGCTGCTACACACACCGACCTGAGACTCGCACTCAACTGTTGCACCGATCTGGCTTCTCCCCATTGGATATTCCTCCCTGGGTTTTTGTTTTTTCTTTTTCCTCCTTTTTTTTTTTGTGAATGGGCACCCACGGCCAGCGTGGGGAGCTTGTGAATGGACTGACCGCCCGCTTGACTGATTGACAGACCGGGCCGGGAGCGAGGCGGCTGCGATCCTGGTCACAAAAGGCGATGCTGAGAGGTCAAGTGAGGAGCAGCAGAACCTCTTAGCGGTCTGGGACTACAGGGACGCGCGAGGGGAATCGTGAAACTGGAGGTAGGGTGAGCGATGACAGCCGGCAGCTGTGGAATGCAGGTGAACGTATCAAGACATGCGTGAATTTATTCAGATGACTGAGGGTGTGTGTGTGTGTGTGGGTGTGTGGGTAGTTATAGTAATGCAAGAGTTTTCATGCATGTGTGTATATGTGTGTGTGTGTGTGAGTGGACAAGCTTGTACTTGAGCGGTCTGTTACACGCGTGCATCCCGCCTATTAATGCTCGTTTATGAGAGGGCGAAGGGTCGGAGGTGCCGAGCGGCCAATACGGGCCCCCCCGACGTCCCTTCAACCCGGCGAGGCAGAAGTTTGAACGCTCGCCGACTCGTTATTTACACTCCCACTGGCTCCTTTACGTCCCGAGTAAAATCTCCGGTAAATCACAGTGTTGGGGAGATTCGTGCGCCGGGACAAAGTAAAAACATGTTATGGATTTGATGCTGAGCTGTAAATTACTATTTACAACCTGATAGTTGTTAGCAGGCTCGCATTTCTGACATCATATAGTTTTTAAAAAAAAGCTGCACAGGCTGGTTTTTTTATGTTTACGGTTAATGATCAATACAAGTATGATTAAAATAAACTAGATATATTTATTAAACTGTAATTAATGTGCTGGAATAGTAAGAGGGTTAATTAGACACCAACTCATCAAATAAGAGAATATTTACAATATTTACAACGTTTTATCAGAAATTGAATTTGAAGTTTGTTTTGTGGAAAAGTATTGTATATTTGTTTTATATTTTAATGTAAAATAGAATGTGTAGAGCAGCTCATCCAAATTTAGCATTTTCTAATGTCAAAGATACAGAAACGGAATCCTAAATATTTCAATTAACACCTAGTGTCGTCCTCTTTACTCTTTTAGCGCTGCTGATTTGCAAGTATCACAAGGAAAATAGAGACAAACACAAAACTCTCTCTAAAATAAACCTTTCTCACAGTATTATACTGAAAGGTTAAACAGGGGACCAGTCTGAGCAATAATGGCAGAAGTGCCGACCCCCCGAAGGCTCCTCAGACGCAGCAGAGCCGTTGATTTAAACCCCACAACCCTCAAGACCAAATCTTGGATTTTTTAAACTTTAGAAAAAATAAATCCACTCTGTCGTACTTTTTAAAAAGTGCCAATCAATGTTAATTGTGAGGAGGATAATAAAAAGTGTAATGTCAGGAGCCTTTAATTTTCCACATAAGAGTAAAGCTTCATTTTTGTGAGATATTCAGCAAAACTGTAACAATTAAAATGGATCAGTCACAATTTCCTGTGCAGATGAAGTGAATTTATTTTGTCCTAGATTTTGAATCAGGGCCCTTCTGTCCAGACTGTTACATGCCCGTGTTTATCATATCGCATTTACCTCTGTTAAATTGTCAGTAATGAAGATTCCTGTCACCTCCACCAGCAAGAGGCTCCCACAGGAACGGCTCTGCTGGGGTTCTACCTGTGCTAATGGACTCATTACCGCCCCCCCTCAGCTCTAATGACCACCTCCTCCTAATAGGGGGGCAGATTTTAGCTGTCAATATGATAAACTGCTGCCTGTGCAGTTGCGAGGGCAGTTTGCTGAGGGCTCTGGGCAGTTGTTGACAGGGGTAAACTTCAGCAGGTGATTTAGTGAGCAGCTCAGGTGGATCACCCAGAGTCTGGGTGTCTCAGATTACCGGCCCAAATGAGCGTCGGCCCCCGACGTGAGGCCCCGAGCGGGCCGGAGACGCGGTCGGCGCTCCGCTCTGGACATAATGATGAGGTGGCTGCAGCAGAGGCGGAGGAGAGAGGAGGGTGAGGAGGAAGGGGGGAGAGCGGCGGCTGGAGGTGACACAATGTGAGGTGGGAGTGCAGCCAGGACAGGCAGGAGGAGGGACGTCGGCATGACAACCTAAGTGTTAAAAAAAAACGCAGCAGGTGAAAGCTGAGGGTAGCTAGAAAGAACGTCTACAGCCAATTATTCAACAGGTAACAACCTGAACCACCAAAGACTTTTAAACAGAAACTAGATTGTTCGTGACTTCAAAGAGTCAAAAAGCCTTTGACAGAAATTATGGGAGCCCTTTCACAAGAGGTCCACACCCTGGCTGCTCTGATGGGTGGAGGGGTGCGCGTGAAGGGTTAAGGATGTTTGGCTGACGAAATGTCGCTCCAGGACCTTGTGGTGGGAACGCCGTGCCCTCCACCCCTCCCTGTCTATGTGGCACATCCTCCTTAGATCCTCTCCACATTGTAATTAGGGGCTGGCCACTAGCCAGTGGGAACTGAGGGGAGTGGCGCGGGCCGGGGCAACAGCAACAGCAGCACGTGTCCCATGGTCTCAGGGGTGGGTGGGATGGGTCCAGAGCAAGCCCACGACACCGGGTTTGCCGAGCCCTTCCAGGGACACTCGCTCTCTCGCCCTCGTCAGTGTTGTCGCAAGCTCGGCCCTATTGTTTGCCTTGGCAGGCTATTGCAAGGGAGGGGCCCCTCTGCTGGTGTTTGTGCAACCTGTTAGGGAACTTTTGGGCCATCTGATCTCCCACTGGAGATTCTCTCACCTCTTACCCAGGCTGCGAGTTTTATGACATCTGTACACACAATAAACTGCACGATAATACGAATTTAAAAGGAAGCTACGGCTCCGTCTTTAATATTTAACCACCCAGGCACAGTTGGAGAAAGTTTGAACCCAGCGTGCAAAACTCATCAAAAGTAATTCATTATTCCTCTAAACGACAGTTTGATCCGGCCCAGTGCTCACCGTCACTCCCCAATTAGTTTTCACCCTGATGCATTTCTTATATAGGTCTGACTATATTCTATACCACCCCCTCTATTGACATTTAAATTATGTCCACACTGTATCAATGGCACCAACGTGGCAACAGTTTCCTAGCAACAAGATCGACAAGAATAAACTTCATGTAAGATTGGTATCCGAGTTGTATACCTGCAGGTGAAATAGGAGATAGTCTGAAACGGCTCTATATGTTTCTGTTGCCTCCTGTGTTGCGATCCATCCCAACATAACAAGACGCTCGGCGTGGACGTGTGCGTGCGTGTCTGTGTGGCTTCAGCGAGTGCCCGTTCAGAGCCAGTCAACAATGTGGCTGCGGTGAGCGGCGCCGCTTTAAAGTATTTATCTACGCATGCCTTCAGTGACCACCAAGTGCGTATGGTTAAGCCTTGGCTCTATTCATAGATGCAAATGAATGAGAGGCCAGACAGAGGAGGGTGTTAGCGCCGTAAACAACGTGGCGCTGAATCAACAGGTAGGAACTCGTGCGGCGGCGGAATGGAGGCTTTAAGAAAGGGGAACAGAGCGACGGCGGCTTTACCCTGCAGGCTTAGCACTGGGACAGGATACGGCAACAACACAGCAACCTGACCTCTTTAGTCAAGGTTTCACCACATCCCAATCACGCAGGGAGGGTAAAATGTCACTCAGAAAGTACATTTAAGTGTAGTAACTTAATTTAAGTGTGTGTCCAGATTCCAATGCTTTGTTTAAATAAAGTGAAGCAGCGATGCCATATATCAAAGCTCACCATCGCTTTTATGAACGGTTTAAAGATCTTATCAGCCAACTGGCACTTCCTCCTCCTTTTATTACATTTGCTAAAGGACAGGAATCCCGTAATGTAAAGAATAACGTGCATGCAGCAAACACCAGTAAAATTACCAATGCAACAGCTGCCTGATAGGATTTGGGACTTCTTTTGAGTTAAAGTGGTGAAAATTCTCGGAGCTGACGATGGTCAACGCAGCTCGGCTCTGCTAACACTTTGTTTTTCTCCCCCCCCCCACACAGATAATCGGTTGAGAGATCGAAGAGGATGGTCCATCACAGAGAAGAGGACCTGATCGGGATTCCGTTCCCAAACCACAGCAGCGATGTCCTCTGCAGCCTCAACGAGCAACGCCGCAACGGGCTGCTCTGCGACGTGGTTCTCATTGTGCGCGACCAGGAGTACCGCACCCACCGCTCCGTCCTGGCCGCCTGCAGCCAGTACTTTAAAAAGCTTTTCACCGTCACCACGGCGGACGGCGGGGACCACCATCACGCCGCCGCCGTGTACGAAATCGACTTTGTGGCTCCGGAGTCGCTCACGGCCATCCTGGAGTTTGCCTACACGTCCACGCTGACCGTGACGGCGTCCAACGTTAAGGAGATCCTGAACGCAGCTCAGATGCTGGAGATCCCCTGCATCATCAACGTCTGCTTGGAGATCATGGACAGCGGGGGCGGAGGCGGGGGAGGCAGGGAGGAGGAGGGAGAGGAGGACGAGGATGAAGAGGAGGAGGCAGAGGAAGATGAGGAGGAAGACGACGAGGAAGACGAGGAGGAGGAGATGGGGTCGAGGAAGCAAGAGGAGGAGGAGGACAACGTCAGCGAGAGGTCGCTGCAGTCATCGGAGAGCAGGGGGGGGCGGACGCCGCCGGGGACGGAGGGCTCGCCACCTCCCAGCACCTCTGCTTATGAACGGCAGCTGGAGCTGTCCTCCCAGTCCCAGTCTCCAGGGGACACCAGAGACAAACAGGTAGCGTCCTGGGAATGTGCTGAGATCTAGGGTGGGGGCCCGATTGTTAGATTATTGAGAGTTCCGATAAAGGCTGGGTGTGTCTTGTTTTGCAGAATATGGAGAATCGAGCTTTGAAAGACTTCTCCATCGAATCTCTCCTCCAGGAAGGGCTGTACCCCCGCATGTCGACGCTGGACAGGAGGGCCAACTTCTCCCCATTCCTCCCAGGCTTCTACCCCTCTATGTGGGCCACAGACTTCCCCGCATTCCCCAAGCAGCTTCTGGACCCCCATCACGTCCAGCATCCACAAACGGGAGCTTCGCCACAAAGCCGGCTCCCCCACAGCCTCCCCGCCGCCCCGCTGGAGGGCTCCAGACCCCTCGATTTGGCGGTGAAAAGAGAAGTAATCAAGGAGGAAATGAAAGAGGAGGACCCCCTCGGCGTGATCCATGGCAACTTTTTGAAAGAGTTTGCCAACTCAGGCCTGGGCAGCGGCGTGAACGCCGGAGCGGTGACGTCAGATGGTCACGCTCTGGGAACGATAAAGGACGAAGCCGACTTCAGGGCCTACCTGAGCTTCCTGAGCTCTGCCTCGCAGCTGGGGACGCTGTTCCCGCCGTGGCAGCTGGAGGAAGAGAGGAAGATTAAGCCCAAAGCTTCGCAGCAGTGTCCCATCTGCAACAAGATCATTCAAGGAGCCGGGAAACTGCCCCGGCACATGAGGACGCACACGGGAGAGAAACCGTACATGTGCACCATCTGTGAAGTACGGTTCACCAGGTGAGAAAACCTGTAATCGCAACTTTTTCTCATTACAAGACCGCTTCATTTTCATGTGCCACCCACTTACAAGCTAAAGATCTGTAGGATTCTAGCACAAAGAAACAGTTTATGTAAAACAGCAGGCTTCAAAAAGTCCCCCCTGCCCATTTGAATGAGGTTAATCTGTTTTCAACACCTCGTAATATCAAAGAGATTTAGTGGAAAACCCCCTGGCTTGGTTTCTCTGCATTAGTCTGTTCAGCTTCAGCATATTTTCCACCTGTTATCGTTGCAGCGAGTTGTTGTTTTTGCTCTTCGCTCACCTGTTTGTGTCTAAGTTGCCACCTAAGCTAAAGCTGAGGGGGTTTGTTGGTTTTTAACAGGCAGGACAAACTCAAGATCCACATGCGGAAGCACACAGGCGAACGCCCCTACATCTGCCTCCACTGCAACTCCAAGTTCGTCCACAACTACGACCTGAAGAACCATCTGCGCATCCACACCGGCGTGCGTCCCTACCAGTGCGAGCACTGCTACAAGAGTTTCACGCGGTCCGACCACCTGCATCGACATATTAAGAGGCAGAGCTGCCGCGTCTCCCGCCCCCGGAGGGGACGGAAGCCCGCGGCGTGGCGATCCGCAGCAGCCAGCAACTTCTTATGCCCCCCCACTGCTGCCGCCACCCGCTTTGAGGAGCTGGGGTTGAGCCCGTCGTACCAGGCGGTCAAGAATCAGGGACTTGGGGAGGTGTTCAGCCTCGGCAGCAGGGGGGTGGGGTTTAAGAGCGGGGACAGCGGGGGCAGGGAGGAGCGGCAGGCGGAAAGGATGAACATCACAGAGGAGGAGAAGGCCGGAGCGGGGAGGCAGAGGGGGCTGTTTGCCTTCGCCTTAGCCGGAGATGGCGTGCTCACTCACTCCCCCTTTTACTCCATGGCCTCGGACCCCTGGACCATGAGACTGGAGCACACCCCACCCCTCTCTGAGCCAGCCAAGTAACGGGAGGTTAAGGGAGAAGAGAGAAGGTCCCCCCAGATCACAGCACGTCTGGTCTGCTCCAGGACGCACCTTTAGAAGCCAGCGGGAAACGCAGCCTGCTGATGTGGCTGTAGAAAAATACAGCTTTTTTTTTGGGGGGGGGGGGGGGGGGGGGGGGGATTTGAATTTGTCATGCTGAATAATGTTTCAGAGCTGTGAATGTTGACAAAGCATTTAGAAGGAGGCAAGCACGGAAAACCAGCACGGCAACAAAGAATTGGCAAGAGCCTCCGAAAATGCAACAACTAGGAGGAAATTCCGACGGTATTCAATTTCAAAAGGGAAAGTCGGGTCAGCGGCTCGATCTCGCGATGGTGAAGCAGCTTGAACGTTGCACGTCCACCATTAAACTTGAGCTAGTTTACAGCGGGGATTTGCCCTGCGGGGGCTGAACTCGGGCCTGTTTATTTCATATCCAAACCTATATGTTGTCGAACGAGTCGGAATGTTTGATGGCCTGTTTTGAACATCCACTGCCTTGTTCTGATTTAAGCTCGTCTGCACTATTGTACAAAACCTTTTAGATGTGGTGGTGTTAATTACGGTTGTGTTGCTGATGTATAAACATATATATATTGCTCTTAAAAGACTTCGAGGCATCCAAAGATGTGTACTTGGACAGAGCACAGACTTGAAGAGAACCTGTTTTAATGTTTCTAAGTGTGCGTCTTCAGACTCGGCGGGTGCTTATTTCTGACTAGTCGACTGCCGCTTCAGCTCCACAGCAAGCTTGTTTCGTTTTACCCTGCAACAAATCGAGAGGGTTTCAGTGCCGCCTTCGAATTTTTGATCTGTGTATAAAGGAAGTTAAAAAATGATTTGAATTGAAATGAGAAAGTATTTTCTTGCTATTTATGCATATTTAAATGAATGAGCCTTGGCTATATTTTGCAAATCTGTTTTATAAAGACACTAAATGTTGAACTTTGTTCTTGTGGGCGTTTTTTTTTTTTATCTCCACATAAACATAAGTCAGCCTGTGTGGTTCTGCACATCTTCCTATATTAGTGAGGATCGGATAGAGAAGAGCATGCTGAAGGTTTAAAATATATATAATAGGTTAAAATTAAGGCCCAATACAGATAAATACATATAGACTCGGTGTTAAAGCAACTCTGCCTTTAGAAAACGGATGTAGTGAATAATTAATAGGCATGTTTTCCCTGAAGTGCTGCATGGAACGATGTAGTAAAATAGTCTACGGTTGCATGACAGGTAGAAAGTTGCAGTGCTTATTGAGCTTAGAGACTACACCCAGAATGTGTCGTATGCATAAATGTGCACGTACTATTAAGTTGGGTACTGCAGGGCTGTGCATGGCAGACAGTGTGAATATCAATTATGCACCAGGTCCTTGAGTGCGTGGGTCTGCGGCAGCTGAACTATGACAGGTTACGATAATGAGTGCAAATGTAAAGGTGTCAACATGGCAGGCTAAAACACAGAAAAAACAAACCAACAAAAACCAAACTATTTACATTAATGTGTATCTTTAGAGTGCCATGATTCATAAACTACAATGAAAAGTGCAAATTAATATAAATTGTAACTAATTACATTAGTTTCCAATGAATTTGCATCGTGTAATCCAAACCCTTAATGCTATTTAGCATATTCAAATTCCATCCTTGCACTGACCTCTAGTGGACATTGGGTGGTACTGACACGAAGCAGATTGACTATTCCCAATAATATTAAATTAAAAGGATAACTTTGCCTGAGACAGTTTTCGGGAAATTGTTTAATAAATTCAATAATACATAATGGAAAACCTAAAATGACTTCGTCTGGCTGGTTTTAATTACTTCCTTTATTTAATTAGTTTTAATTAGTTACTTTATCGTCAGCAGCGCAGGCAGTACGATAATCACCTCCTCCCCCTAGAGGGCGCCAACGGCTAATGTTTCATGTCAACGCAACTTTAGGACGATTTGACCGCTTCTGCTAACTATGTAATTTCTTTCAGATCTCTAACTTGCAACACAAACTGCCGGCCACAGTTGCGTATTGGTCTGCGTCTTTACTCATTTCCTTCCCCAGGGTTTGCTCGTCTTGTCGATTATAGTCTTGTGCAACTCCTACAGTGCAAAGCTGAGCAGTGGTGTATCAAAACATTAAAAGATAAACCCACGGACATTTGTGTTCAACTAACCCAACTTCCTGCCTCCAGAAATTGAAGAGGTGTGACTTCCGGCCCCCTCAACCCACAGTCCCGCCTTTGTGTTCCTCTCTCTGTTTTTATTAACTGCCCAGAAGATTCACAGACAATGCTCCTTGCTGTTTCTGCCTCTGCCTCTGTATGTGTGTGTGTGTGCATACACAAAGTACCTCTAATGGGACATCCTCTGAGGAAACCGTGACAATGCAGCTACACAATGCTGTTCCCAGTTCCACGGCGGGACTGTTGAAAGTGGTGTGTTCGGGCCGTCTCTGTGGGGTTTCTGCGGAGCCCCTGAGGAAGCACCTTCAGGACAAAAGCTCCTGAAACAGCCCCATTTTGCCCCCGACAGGCACCTGCAGAGGTATTTTGTGGGCTCTGTTGCTGAAATCAGAAGAGAGCAAGCTCTGAAGAACGGCCTTCCTGGCTTTTCGGCCCCCTTTCGACAGCTGCTGATGAAATATGAGCAAGTGCACCTGACAGCTTTATCAAGCGGCCCTCCGTGTTCTAGCTCAACAGCGCTGTCGCCCACGCTGCCTGTGCACATACCGCAGCAGTCACAGCGCCTAAGAACGTGTCCCTAGAACCCTCACACACACAGCAGTTACTAATATCAAAGAAACCAAAACCCCCTGACCATGATCTCAACTTTGTGGTAAAAATTAGGCGTCAGACATCGAAAGCCCTCTGAGGCTTCTATTTAAGCACTAAAGGTCCCGCCTGCGTGACCGTGGGACCCGTTCAGTCTTCAACAAACCCTTCCAGCAAGAATTTGACCTCCAGTAATGCATCAACGCATTAGGTGACGCGACGGCCTGTCAGCTCCCCGGCCTTTTGTCTGGCACCAGACAACCGGTCCGACTTGCAGACGGTCGTCCCACAGTCGCCAGCACACACACACACACACACACACACACACCACACACACACACAGACACACACACACACAGACACACACAGACACAGACACAGACACAGACACAGACACAGACACAGACACAGACACACAGACACAGACACAGACACAGACACTGCGGAGGGCAGTCCCCTGATGAAATATGTATAAGAAAGGTTAAAACAGCTGGTGTGAATTGAAACCTGGCGTATTTGTGCACGATGCCACGTTACAGGACGAGACAACACGTCAAAAACAAACAGATGAAGAAGGATCTACTCTGCTTGCATATTCATATTGCACCTTGTTTGCTTCCTGTGGAAGGCCAATATTTATTTGGGCAGCCTATACATGGCTCTCTGCACACTTCCTGTGCATCTTAGCAGCTTCCTCGCTTCGTTATCGATTGGTACCATCAGGCAGCAAACAGATCGCTCGCAGGCCCAGCTGTGATGAAACTCAGCTGGATTCCACAGCCGGATGCATGAAGATTAAAAATGCTGCCTAATGTCTCACAGCACCAACTAAAGCGCCGCTGCAGCGCTGCCCTGGAAGAACGGCGAGATAAAGACGTTGATCGGAAAGATCATAAACAATCTTATTATGTGCTACTAATGTCGGACTGTTGCAGAAAAGCGATATAGCCCTGATGCTAACCTGATCCAGGCATGATTGTTTTTTAATATAATCTTTTGGTGATGCTTTAATCAAATGATAAAGCAATGAGGGGAGACAGGGAGATCGTTCTGCTGGGCCATCTTACATTAAGTACACAATCTAAGCCGCTAAGTGAGATATGAGATCTAAACTCCAAGTGTCTATTTCAGGAGCAAAGTGGATGCTAGCTTCCAACGTGCCGTGTGGTCGTTGTGGTGGTGACACCCACAGGCAATAGCAGCATTATCCTGGGGAGTAAGTGAGGGATCTGTAGCTGCTGCAGTGGGATAGTTTAGGTCAGGAATCATGGATGCCCCCGTCTGGATTTATCACCGCCGCGTTGTTGGGCGAAGAAAAAGACGTGACGGCGCAGATAAACAGAAGAATGCCAGTGTTTTTGAACAGTGTGTGTGTATAATAAGTGTGGCCTTTGGAGGCGCGTACCAGCGCACGCAAATATGCCTGTAGCGCAACAGCAGTATGAAAACCATCCCGTCTGTTAGACCACCGATGAGCATCGATACGAGCTGAGTACTGCACACCTAATGGGTCTGGGGGGGGGCTTGTGATCAATGCATTACTGTGTAGGCTCGCATTAACGTTTGGGAGACGATTGCACTTAACAAAAATGGAAAAGGAAGCGACCGGCTACCTGGAGCTGGGCAAACAACCGGCCGGGGTCAAAGGTCAAAACGTAGACAAAGCCTCGGGATTATGATGCGATCCACCGTCAGATAATCTCATGGCAAATGGCACTTCTTCATTTTTGTCCTCATGTACAAAAATAACACCCACAATTAGAGAAGCTAAACACGTCACTCGTCTTCTGAGAATATTATGTTTCCTTTCACAATTCTTGAAAGCCATCCCCAGTATTGGCAGTTCTCAGTAAAAGACCCTGAATCCAACTACACCGGGACAAATAATCCACTCTGTCATTTGTGACTGTGTGATTTCCATACCACAACTGCATTAAACTACGGCAAAATGGCCACGTTATGTCAGCGTGAGCCGTGGTTGTCCATCTGTTTGGAGATCGGTAATGCATCCGGGATCAATCAGCAGCCTGAGGGGGCTTACGTCACCATTTTAACATCGCCAGCTACAAAAGCCAATAAAACCCCGCACGAGAAGGGAGTGGGGTCGATGAGACAGAAGCATTCTGAAGCAGTAAATCTCCTGCTGCGCCTGAATGCACCGCGCAATTACCCCGCACGAGGAAGAGAAATGTGGCTTCTACAGTTTTTCCATGTTGGAGCGACTCTGTTAAACTTTACGCGTTTGGCAACGGCGGCCGGTTTGACACCGAACCGTCACCCGAGAGTCTACGGCGACATTAAAGCTGCAGATTCCCATCAAATCAGTGGAAAAGGCCCCCAACACCCAAAGGAGCGAAGGTGAGGGGGCCGAAGGGCCATAAAAAAGTGAAAGTGACAGAAGAGAAGAACTATTTCTGTTTGTGTGGCCTTCTAAAGTTGGCAGCTCCCAGACTAAACTGCGCCCCTGCAGGAACGGCTCCGCGGCCTCGTCCTGCTAACTCGCATGCGAGGGACCGCCGCGCCTCGAAATACTGCCGCCGCAAAAGCCACACGGCAGGAGGGAAGCGGCCTCCTCAGATTTGCAGCCCAGACTGACGGGGCGTGTTTTTCCCCTCAGATTGAAATTAAAGGCAGCGACTCCGTGTAATTGCACACGGACGTGCCCACTGCCCGTGGTTCTGACCCCGGCTCTCGCAACCTAATGAAAGGTTGAGCGCTTGAAGGGCAAACCCTGGCAAAACACTGGCTACAGAGACGCCTGCCAGCGTGTGTGTGTGTGTGTGTGTGTGTGTGTGTGTGTGTGTGTGTGTGCTCAGTCTTCGCCCTCATTCTCATGGGCAGTAACTGTTGCTCTCTGCTGTGAAATAAGCGCTGTTCGTTGTACTACTTACACGCCTGCCAATCAATTCTTATCAATTATGAATGCCAGCAGAGCATCATACACGTGCGTGCATTTGTAAACACGCCCTGCTCGTATATTGCGTTGCGATTAATTATTGATGCCGCGATAAGATATAAGATCTGTGACCGTCGCCGCGTTAATCGCAGTTGTTTCCGCTGCACGCCAGGGAGGCCCTGTCGCGCTGCGATGCTTTGATGTTCTTTCATGTCGCCGAAGCCCTTTCGCTTCTTGGGTTGCTCAGCAACACAAATCAAAGGCGGTGAAACCCGCTTTTAAGCGGGGCTGCGAAAGCCTCCGCTGGGGAACCGTTGGGCCACGTGCGAGAGGAGAGGGTGGGAAATCGCGCTAAAATAGCGTTAGCGCTGAACTCACGCGCGCTCCCACCGAGGTGTGCGGCTGCGGAACGCTGGAAAACTGCAGCTATGGAGGACTTCAATTACCGCGCTGCGGGCAAAAATGACGAGGAAAATTCAGCCGCGCTTCGCCCGAAGCAGCGGTTGCTAACAAAGCAATATTTTAGTGAGGGTGGTCCTGCCAAAGTGGAGAACCCTGCACCCGTGCTCGTCTTCAGCGGGCTATGAATACACGCAGGCACGGCCGCCTCCTCACCACTATATTATAGGTTTGCTCTGGCTGATGCCTTCATAGTTGACTCAAGAGGTCATGTAAATGGATACGTCGGACCAGCTCCACGGCAAAAAAAAAAAAAAAAGAAGCTTTTTCCGACCAGGATCCCGGCGCGTTCGTCCAGCCGCCGCTACAGAGGCCAGCTCAGGGACTGGTTTCAGGTTTGCTGTGGGTGCGGAGACCCCCCCCCCCCTCACCACTGCTGCAGTAAGGGTCTGAGAACTGTGACGCTAACAATGCCAGTGGAGCGGCACCAAACCGCAGCTGTTGATTCAACCACACGAAATGTTCCTCTGGGTTAATAACCACACGGCAGAGATCTGCTGTTTAATGATTGGGGCTGGGACACAGGACGCCGTGTGCTTTCTTTGGGGGGAAAACCCAAGCGGAATATTTAGCGTGGCGATGAGAGTTGCCTCGGCAAATCCCGTCTGGTCATTTCTGGACTTGAGTTTGGGGAGAACGGGTTTATTGTTGCAGACACGTGGTCAGATCTGCGCAGCGTCAAGTCAAACATTACCACATTTATTTCAAGGAGTCATCGTATGGCCTCCTCCTGTCTGCCAGCCCTGCCCATCCTTCCTGGATATGAGGTCACCGAAAGACCAGAACAAAGGACGGGCGGCGCTCATCTTAATCTCACCCCATATTGTGTATTTCTCTTCTTCCCTTCAAACACAACTGAGGAAAGTGGAGACTACAGGCCTAAAAAACAAGACTTTTGATCTGCCTTAAGACCCAAAGGGACCATTTACCATTTGGTTTTATCTGTTTAGTCTCGCCAAACACTTTGCATGTTTAAATTTGGGCACTTGGCACCTGCCGAATCAAACCACCGAAGCAAAAAGTTAAACCTGACACGTCTCACTGCACCATTAGAGGATCTGCTTCCAAAGTAACTGCCCTCAAACTCACCATTTTACAGCTGCATCTGGATACTTTAAAGGTTAACTCTGACGAGGGGTGGTCCTGATGGAGGGGTGGGCAGATAGGGTAAATAAACATATCACAAGTCACAAACAGAACACAGAAGTGGTTTTGTGGAAAACCACGTGGAAAACATACCAGGTGGTGTTTTGGGCTACAGCTGCACGATGCTGATAAACTTCGATCAAATTGCTCGAATGTGGCCGAACTTACGCCTTTTGGGGGCCAAGGACACGCTTGTAAAAGTTGCTTGAGGCCAAATCCGTCCAACACGTCCACACATTGCCACCTACCTCCCCGGCTGGGCGCTCCAGAAGTTAGACCGAGCCCACGGCACGTCCCGGCACGGCCCAGCCCGGCGCAGGAGGGGAGGAGGGGGGAAGGCGCGACTTCCAGCCAGAGCCTCCACAACTCCGGAGTCAGTCGAAGGTGAGGAGCTGCTCTCTTCCACTGGGGGGGGGGAGAGAGGCAAAGCGTGCGAATCTGCCCGCAGAGCGATGAGAGCTGCGCCGGCGTGCGCGTCGAGCTGTCAGCCCGGGACGCAGAGCGAGCGCGCCGCGACTGCCAGCCGGTCCTGTCTGAAGTAGCTCAGAGGTAATTCATCTGCTTCCCCCACGTCTCTAACACAGGACAAAAGATGAGAAAGGGCAAAGACTCGTTGGAAACTCCGCAACAGTGTTTTTTTGTTTGTTTAGTTTGTGTTAAAAGCGTAGAAAAAAAGCTCTTTGAAAAGATTTCGTCGCTTTTCCTACCCAGGAAAGACATTCTACATCTCTGTAGGTGCGGCTTAATGTTAATAATTTGTGCAAAATGTGGACAAAAGGCTGCTTCTTGGGTATTTTCCTTTTGCTGCTGGTTGATTCATCACCCTGACCTCCGCTCCACAGCAGAAGACGGGGATTTCCTGACACTGAACTCCCTTCTCTTGTGATGATGTTCAACCCTCTGATCCGCCTGCACTACAACTACACGGGGAAGCTGGATCACCGGCCCACCGTGGGCACAAGCCCCGGGACCGTGGACCCCAAGACCATCGCCTTCCTGGTGGTGTGCAGCTTCATCATCCTGGAGAACCTCACCGTGCTGCTCGCCATATGGAAAAACCACAGGTTCCACAACCGGATGTACTTCTTCATCGGCAACCTGGCGCTGTGCGACCTGCTGGCCAGCGTTGCTTACCTGGTCAACCTGCTCCTGTCGGGGGAGAAGACTCTGCAGCTCTCACCTGTGCTCTGGTTCGTCAGAGAGGGCAGCATGTTCGTGGCGCTCTGGGCCTCCGTTTTCAGCCTTCTAGCAATCGCCATCGAGAGACACCTGACGATGATCAAGATGAGGCCTTATGACGCCAGCAAGAACTACAGAGTGTTCCTGCTCATCGGCACCTGCTGGTTGGTTGCCGTGTTGCTCGGAGCTTTGCCCATTCTGGGCTGGAACTGCCTGGGCAACCTCCCCGACTGCTCCACCATCCTCCCGCTCTACACCAAGAAGTACGTCGCTTTCTGCATCATCGTGTTCATCGTGCTGCTGCTCGCCATGTCCGTGCTCTACGCCCGCATCTACATCCTGGTGAAGTCCAGCAGCCAGAAGGTGAGCAAGCATAGGAACTCTGAGCACGCCATGTCCCTCCTGCGCACCGTCATCATCGTGGTTGGGGTCTTCATCGCCTGCTGGACGCCCATCTTCGTCCTGCTCCTGTTGGATGTGGCGTGCGAGCGTCCCTGCCCCATCCTCTACAAGGCCGACTGGTTCATCGGCGTGGCCGTGCTCAACTCGGCCATGAATCCCATCATCTACACCCTGGCCAGCCGCGAGATGAGACGGGCCTTCCTGGGCCTGGTGTGCGGGGTGTGCTACAGGGGCAATGGTTCTGGCAACGACAGCGGGAACAAGCAGTTCCAGGAGCCCAGCCGCAGCAGGAGCAAGTCCTGGAGCAGTCAGACCCACCCCAACCAGAGCCAGCAGAGCTCCAGGCCGGCGGAGCTGGACAGGGAGCAGGAGACAGGACACGGGGAGATCTCCGTGGTAGCCGGGGGTGCTGCTCAGGCCTCCCAGAGGGAAGGAGAAGGTGGAAACGGAGGGAGATGAGCTGCAGAGGGAAAGAGAGGGTGGTGATGGCGTGAGCCGCTGGGACCGATGGATGGACCACAGGTCGAAGCTGCAGGGCAGTGTGTTTTCCTTTTTTTGTCTGGTATTGATACATGTACACCCTCAGCCATTGGAACCCGTTCCCAATAGTCCCATTTAGATGTACTGTATATATATAATAGCAGTGCACTGTTAGTTTAGTAGTTGCACTTGTACTCATCGTTTAGGACTCTAAGGCAGTATTTTAGTCTCATAGGTCAATTGCATGGTGGCTTGATTGTGTCTCTCACTGTAAGTCGTGTTGGACAAAAGTGTCGACTAAGTAACTGAAATGTACATGTAATGTATGAGGCCAGTATTCAAAAATGATGCCTTCAACTAAATACCATCATGTCAGTTTAATGAAGGAGCTCTTTGGTATGTTGGAGGTGCAACGCGTGTGTGAGTAGAACCCTCACTTATACTGGGATAACGGTTGCCTGTGTAAACAGCTCAGAATTTGAAGTTAACTGGCAATGAAATGAAGTGCAATTATATAGAAATATGATTAAGAATGATTGTAAACAACTATATTAAACTTGGAAAATTATTTATTCTTTACTATCCTGATACTTTGTACTTACGGCAATGTACTGCATATGGAAATGTAATGCTAATGAGTGAAGGCAGCGTCTAAAGCCTCAGATAAGTGGCGCTAGAGCGCCACCTGCTGGTCTATAACGGTAGCGGCCTTCTAATGTATTCTCTTCCGCTACCACTAGAGAGCGAAGTTCGACATGATTTCCATTCCAGAAAAAAGACGTAAAACTATGTATATTCAAGTCTCAAAACATAAAACCACGCATGCTTTTATGGGTCGTCCCAAAGGTTTACTGCATTGTCACAAGAATGTTTTGTTTTATGCTGCATCTACGTTCAGAAGGTTTGCAATAAACACGCCTTTTTTTCTTTCTAATTTGGAGTCGTTGCACATCACGTGACACGGCGTGACATGGTGGTGCCCACCGGGAAGCAGACTAGAGGTAAGATCGGGCCTAAAAAATCCAGCCCGACCCGACCCAGGCCCGCGGGTATTAAAGCCCGACCCGGCCCGAGCCCGATCAATTAACTTGATTTGCTGGCCTGAGCCCGAAACTTTATATTTTATTTGTGAGGATTCAGGAGGAGGAATTGTAGATCGCGAGGAAGGGCATCTGGGGTAAAGCCTCCAGGGCGTAGCAGGTTCACTATAGTCTTCGTTACTAAAGGCGGAAACAAACAGACTTGAAAAATCCTCCGCTGGAGACTGCGCGCACGGATGAATCCATTCATACATGTTTCTGGACCAGCTGCTGTTTGAGAAGTCAGACCTGCTGAGGTAGGTGGTCCAGAGCGGTCACCTCGGTGTAAAGTGCGTGTTATTCCTGTGAAATAAGGGAAATAAATAAACCCTCAGATGGATGGATGGAAAATTACAAAGAGGGCGGGACCGCGGCATTCACGTGCGCACGGCATGGTCTGGCTCTGTTTAGTAGTTAAATAGCAATTAGCATACAGCGCCTTCTCTGTTTTATCCAAATTATTTATTTATAATAAGTATTCCTTAGTTTAGTATCCACACATCGTTTTAGTGTATATTTTTATAAACAAATATTTATTAAAAAAAAGTCAGCGAGAGAGAAGCCCGGCCCGACCCGAACGTAATGATTGACATTTTACGCATTTTAAGCCCGAGCCCGACCCGAATTTCGGGTCGGGGTCGGGCTCGGACTCGGGCTCGGTCTTAAGATCTTACCTCTAAAGCAGACGCATTGATGAAAATTCTACACATTCACGGTTTTATTGCCAACAGTCATACAGAATAATGATAAACCCATACAACTAAAAGATTAAATCTGTAAACATCATTTGGACTTTTTTTTTTGATGATTATTTCCGTTTTTCACTACATCTGTTCCAAAATAGTGGGTTTCGTTGTGACTTCCCCTGACAAAGATTAATATTCAGAGTCTGGAAACATTTAGAATATAGAATTTAAAAAAAAAGGGGAAGGGAGGGACAGAAAGAGCTATAGAGAGAAAACAGTAGTCTTAAGCAGCAACACAGCAGGGCAAGACACAAACTATAGTGCAGACATGCCCCATCGATGATCAGCTATTGCACTTAGAGAGAAAGAAAAACTACATTTGTACAAATAAAAGGCACATTTTCATCAACAGAAATAGGGGAGAGGGGGAGTTTGGCTCTGGATTTTGTTTGAACCTTGCAGATAATTCCATCTGTTATCGGAATGTCTGCAAAGCTGATTCTGAATCTGCTCTGGAATAACCGGGGGTCTTCAAAGAATCATTTGGGGGACAGTCGCGGTTTACTGCATTCCTGCTCCTCGGTTTGATCCTACTACCAAAAGAACACAACGAAGTGAAGCTAAATCAATAAAGGCTGTCTGAATCCGTGTGATGTCTCATCGGGCTCGACCAAAACAACCCCAGACGTTTTGAAATGAAGCGCCCGTTGCTGAAAACATGTGCTGTTGCGAGATGCACGTCCTGTTCATGTTCACGCCCTCTTGCAGCAAAATACAGGCACAATATTTTACATTGCATCTGTCTCGTCTAAGTCATTGAACTCATGCTGATTTTGGTTCAACTGCATATGAAAAACAATGCCCCATTCATTTGGTTTCCATCAGAGAACTGACAACAGGGAGAATGAGAGCACTTTTCTCTTTGTCTTGAAGGAAAATAAATAAGTTTCAGGCTTCCACCAAAACCCCAAATAACATCTGCGTGCTGCCTTTGTTACGAGCGGTTGTGTTAGGACCCGAAAGCAGGCAGGACACAGTGGCGTATCGTCTTCCGAGAAGTTTTATTTATGTTCACACAAAAACGTGCAACTCAAAAAAGCGTGGAGACCACGACTCAGTTCTTCACCCAAACAGAAAAATGAAAACTTACAACAATAAATTCCGAGCGGAGTCAAAAGCAGACCACGAAGGGAATAGATAAACGATAGTCCGGGGAACGGGTTCAAAAGTAATCCACGAAGGACAAAGTCTTACAATAGTCCAAGTGAGTGTAGCTGGGGTCTTCCGAAACAGACAAAACACACCAACGCTGGCCACCCGTGAGAACAGTCCATAAATAGGAGGCTTGATTGCCGATAGTCTGCAGGTGCACCAGTCCCCGGCACCACCTGCGGCTGAGGCATGGCTCCACCACGCCCCCCGCAGGAGACACCCTGCAAAAGAGTTCCCAGAAACTGGGAACCTGACAGCCTTAAGACCCAAAGGGACCATTTACCATTTGGTTTTATCTGTTTAGTCTCGCCAAACACTTTGCATGTTTAAATTTGGGCACTTGGCACCTGCCGAATCAAACTACCGAAGCAAAAAGTTAAACCTGACACGTCTCACTGCACCATTAGAGGATCTGCTTCCAAAGTAACTGCCCTCAAACTCACCATTTTACAGCTGCATCTGGATACTTTAAAGGTTAACTCTGACGAGGGGTGGTCCTGATGGAGGGGGGCGCAGATAGGGTAAATAAACATATCACAAGTCACAAACAGAACACAGAAGTGGTTTTGTGGAAAACCACGTGGAAAACATACCAGGTGGTGTTTTGGGCTACAGCTGCACGATGCTGATAAACTTCGATCAAATTGCTCGAATGTGGCCGAACTTACGCCTTTTGGGGGCCAAGGACACGCTTGTAAAAGTTGCTTGAGGCCAAATCCGTCCAACACGTCCACACATTGCCACCTACCTCCCCGGCTGGGCGCTCCAGAAGTTAGACCGAGCCCACGGCACGTCCCGGCACGGCCCAGCCCGGCGCAGGAGGGGAGGAGGGGGGAAGGCGCGACTTCCAGCCAGAGCCTTCACAACTCCGGGGTCAGTCGAAGGTGAGGAGCTGCTCTCTTCCACTGGGGGGGGGGAGAGAGGCAAAGCGTGCGAATCTGCCCGCAGAGCGATGAGAGCTGCGCCGGCGTGCGCGTCGAGCTGTCAGCCCGGGACGGAGAGCGAGCGCGCCGCGACTGCCAGCCGGTCCTGTCTGAAGTAGCTCAGAGGTAATTCATCTGCTTCCCCCACGTCTCTAACACAGGACAAAAGATGAGAAAGGGCAAAGACTCGTTGGAAACTCCACAACAGTGTTTTTTTTGTTTGTTTAGTTTGTGTTAAAAGCGTAGAAAAAAAGCTCTTTGAAAAGATTTCGTCGCTTTTCCTACCCAGGAAAGACATTCTACATCTCTGTAGGTGCAGCTTAATGTTAATAATTTGTGCAAAATGTGGACAAAAGGCTGCTTCTTGGGTATTTTCCTTTTGCTGCTGGTTGATTCATCACCCTGACCTCCGCTCCACAGCAGAAGACGGGGATTTTCTGACACTGAACTTCCTTCTCTCGTGATGATGATCAACCCTCTGATCTACCTGCACTACAACTACACGGGGAAGCTGGATCACCAGCCCACCGGGGGCACAAGCCCCAGGACCAGGGACCCCAAGACCATCGCCTTCCTGGTGGTGTGCAGCTTCATCATCCTGGAGAACCTCACCGTGCTGCTCGCCATATGGAAAAACCACAGGTTCCACAACCGGATGTACTTCTTCATCGGCAACCTGGCGCTGTGCGACCTGCTGGCCAGCGTTGCTTACCTGGTCAACCTGCTCCTGTCGGGGGAGAAGACTCTGCAGCTCTCACCTGTGCTCTGGTTCGTCAGAGAGGGCAGCATGTTCGTGGCGCTCTGGGCCTCCGTTTTCAGCCTTCTAGCTATCGCCATCGAGAGACACCTGACGATGATCAAGATGAGGCCTTATGACGCCAGCAAGAACTACAGAGTGTTCCTGCTCATCGGCACCTGCTGGTTGGTTGCCGTGTTGCTCGGAGCGTTGCCCATTCTGGGCTGGAACTGCCTGGGCAACCTCCCCGACTGCTCCACCATCCTCCCGCTCTACACCAAGAAATACGTCGCTTTCTGCATCATCGTGTTCATCGTGCTGCTGCTCGCCATGTCCGTGCTCTACGCCCGCATCTACATCCTGGTGAAGTCCAGCAGCCAGAAGGTGAGCAAGCACAGGAACTCTGAGCACGCCATGTCCCTCCTGCGCACCGTCATCATCGTGGTTGGGGTCTTCATCGCCTGCTGGACGCCCATCTTCGTCCTGCTCCTGTTGGATGTGGCGTGCGAGCGTCCCTGCCCCATCCTCTACAAGGACGACTGGTTCATCGCCGTGGCCATGCTCAACTCGGCCATGAATCCCGTCATCTACACCCTGGCCAGCCGCGAGATGAGACGGGCCTTCCTGGGCCTGGTGTGCGGGGGAACCCGTTCCCAATAGTCCCATTTAGATGTACTGTATATATATAATAGCAGTGCACTGTTAGTTTAGTAGTTGCACTTGTACTCATCGTTTAGGACTCTAAGGCAGTATTTTAGTCTCATAGGTCAATTGCATGGTGGCTTGATTGTGTCTCTCACTGTAAGTCGTGTTGGACAAAAGTGTCGACTAAGTAACTGAAATGTACATGTAATGTATGAGGCCAGTATTCAAAAATGATGCCTTCAACTAAATACCATCATGTCAGTTTAATGAAGGAGCTCTTTGGTATGTTGGAGGTGCAACGCGTGTGTGAGTAGAACCCTCACTTATACTGGGATAACGGTTGCCTGTGTAAACAGCTCAGAATTTGAAGTTAACTGGCAATGAAATGAAGTGCAATTATACAGAAATATAATTAAGAATGATTGTAAACAACTATATTAAACTTGGAAAATTATTTATTCTTTACTATCCTGATACTTTGTACTTACGGCAATGTACTGCATATGGAAATGTAATGCTAATGAGTGAAGGCAGCGTCTAAAGCCTCAGATAAGTGGCGCTAGAGCGCCACCTGCTGGTCTATAACGGTAGCGGCCTTCTAATGTATTCTCTTCCGCTACCACTAGAGAGCGAAGTTCGACATGATTTCCATTCCAGAAAAAAGACGTAAAACTATGTATATTCAAGTCTCAAAACATAAAACCACGCATGCTTTTATGGGTCGTCCCAAAAGTTTACTGCATTGTCACAAGAATGTTTTATTTTATGCTGCATCTACGTTTAGAATGTTTGCAATAAACACGCCTTTTTTTCTTTCTAATTTGGAGTCGTTGCACATCACGTGACACGGCGTGACATGGTGGTGCCCACCGGGAAGCAGACGCATTGATGAAAATTCTACACATTCACGGTTTTATTGCCAACAGTCATACAGAATAATGATAAACCCATACAACTAAAAGATTAAATCTGTAAACATCATTTGGACTTTTTTTTTTGATGATTATTTCCGTTTTTCACTACATCTGTTCCAAAATAGTGGGTTTCGTTGTGACTTCCCCTGACAAAGATTAATATTCAGAGTCTGGAAACATTTAGAATATAGAATTTAAAAAAAAGGGGAAGGGAGGGACAGAAAGAGCTATAGAGAGAAAACAGTAGTCTTAAGCAGCAACACAGCAGGGCAAGACACAAACTATAGTGCAGACATGCCCCATCGATGATCAGCTATTGCACTTAGAGAGAAAGAAAAACTACATTTGTACAAATAAAAGGCACATTTTCATCAACAGAAATAGGGGAGAGGGGGAGTTTGGCTCTGGATTTTGTTTGAACCTTGCAGATAACTCAATCTGTTATCGGAATGTCTGCAAAGCTGATTCTGAATCTGCTCTGGAATAACCAGGGGTCTTCAAAGAATCATTTGGGGGACAGTCGCGGTTTACTGCATTCCTGCTCCTCGGTTTGATCCTACTACCAAAAGAACACAACGAAGTGAAGCTAAATCAATAAAGGCTGTCTGAATCCGTGTGATGTCTCATCGGGCTCGACCAAAACAACCCCAGACGTTTTGAAATGAAGCGCCCGTTGCTGAAAACATGTGCTGTTGCGAGATGCACGTCCTGTTCATGTTCACGCCCTCTTGCAGCAAAATACAGGCACAATATTTTACATTGCATCTGTCTCGTCTAAGTCATTGAACTCATGCTGATTTTGGTTCAACTGCATATGAAAAACAATGCCCCATTCATTTGGTTTCCATCAGAGAACTGACAACAGGGAGAATGAGAGCACTTTTCTCTTTGTCTTGAAGGAAAATAAATAAGTTTCAGGCTTCCACCAAAACCCCAAATAACATCTGCGTGCTGCAAAATGCAAATTCACTGCGACTCCGTCAGGCAACATCAGTAGACACCGACCCAGATTTGGGATTCCCACCTTAAACTGTGGTTCTTGAAGCAGCACACAAACTCTAAGTGAGAAACCAGCAGTGGTTTATGTGAGCAAAACTAGATTTCCAGGCTGAGACGATATCAAAGACGAATGTTTGTGCTATGAACTTATAACATTCCTAGAAAACAAAAACCAAACCCAAACGTGTGAGAAACACTGGTTGCATAAGGCCCAAACTGAATCCATGGAAACACACCGAACCCAAGTCAGAACCAATCAGCGGTGTGAGAAGCATAAATATTTTACAGTGTCAGCATACACAAGCACCTCTGAGATAAAGGGGCATCGAGGTCTACGAACAATGTCCACGAGAACAGTTGGTTTAAGTCATGCGACCGCAGTGACGCCATAAACTCCATAAAAAGTTTCTCTTTAAAGCCATTGACAGCACGATGAAGGATTCTGTTGGCACGCCAACGCGTTTGTGAGCACTGCAAAGCAAAACACATTCAGATCTAATAATCCAGAAGAGATTTTTTTTGTCTTTGCGACGTTCTCGCTGCGGAGGGAGAAGAGGGGACGTTTTTCCTCGAGGACAGTCGTTCCCTATAAACAGCTCTGCTTTTTCGTCGCTCTGCCTCTGTGACAACACGTCCGTAGAAATGTGGTTGTGCTTGAACAGACAAAACTAAAATTTTGTTGTTTTTTTTTCTTTTATTATCCTAAAATATCTCTCATTAACGCCTCTTTGAGGTTTGATTTGCTTCATCTAAACTACAAGAACGGCGGTCGTTTTTAAATCTTTTTAAAACACCAAATTAAGAGCTCTTGTCCAAATGCACCTAAGTCTTCTCAAAAATATAGCATTTTCAGTCGTCACAACAAAATAATAACAGTTCTATAAAGATTGTTTTATTCTTCAACAAATCTGGCGCCTCCCCGGTGGATCTCCTCTCCGTGTTTCATCTTCAAGTTTCAGGATGGTCCAAGAGACAGTTCGGAGCTTCCTCTTTCCCATCAGCCATTGCGGGCATCACTGTTTCCTTCCGACAGGCTGCAGGAGAAACAGTTCACTTCCAGCGGACAGAATTGGAAGATTGTTGTCACGGTGATGGCCGATAAGATGCAGTATGCTGTCGAACACGTGATCTTTCGTCCGGACCTTTGAGGAGAGAAAAAGTGTTCAGCTTTGGTCTGTTCCAGTCCACCGACCCCCCCCCCCATGTCCCTCCACCCGTCTTACCGTGCCTTCAGGGTCCACCAGCAGCAGGTGTTTGGCCAGGCCGTTGTGCATGCCTGTCAGTACGTACGACCCGGGGTTGGTGGTGCTCTTACGGACCAGGAAGTCCCCGTCGTCTTGCAGCAGTTTCTCCGCTTCGCGGCGGCTCATGATGCCATGGTACCACGTCTGGCCCTCCAGCTCCTCCTGCGCCCGGAAGGCCAGGGAACGCACCAGAAGCGGGCTGGCATTGTCCACAGACGCTGCCTTGTGAAGACCTGCTGCCTGGGAATGTTCTGGTCCCTCGGATTGAATGGCATCCTCAAAGGGCTCTGGTGTGAGTAACACAGCGTAGCTGAAGCCCAGACGCTTTTTAAACTAGTTTGAGTAGTAATAGTTTGAACACCTGAACTGCCCGTTCTGCCCCCCATCTCTGTCTGGAGCCTTACGTTTATATACCTCTAAAGCAGACCATAATAGAGGAGCGGCCGTCACCCCAGTCCAACAAGGACTGTAATTCATCATCATCCCTGTCCTACTACTGTCACAGCATCGACGTGGTGCACTTCATTACGTATTTGAGTGAGAGAGAAACCAAAGATTGCGTAATTTGATCAGAATATCATTGTCTATACATGCAACACGTACTCATGTCAAACAGGTCCTTCTGTGGGCTCTCTTTGGCTGGTGCTGATGCCAGGCCTTTGGTCACATTCTCCCCCTCGGCCTGGAGGGCTGCAAGAACCTGGGCGTCGATCTGCTGAGTGTTCACGTAGGCCGGCATCTCCGCTCTTTGTGCCTGACCTTTACTTTCGGGCAGGCTGATTATATCAAATGATCCTACAGGAGACAATGAGAGAAACAACTATATACTGTGCTGTTCTGATGCAATTTTGTGTTGGTTAAAATGATTTTCTTACCCTGTTGTATGAATATGGGCTTTCTGTCATCTCCCCAGTTTTCACCACAGTGTCTCCCTTGGTAATATGTCTGATCTATAGATCCTGGGCCCATCTAATCACACACAAACCTACGGTAATCAATGAAATACGGAAAAGTACTAAGAAACTTGCCTCGGTGTTAAAAGTACTACCTGGCATCCATCTTGTGCAGCATTCTGATTGGTCAGTCTTGTGTCGACGATGCCTCCAGGAGGTGGCATCTTGCCGGGGATGTTGTTGTAGTAAGGATGTTCGGTGGACTCCTCCTCTTCCTCCGTCCACGTTAACTCCTCCATGTTTAATACCCTGAAGGAGGAATATCAAAGGCAGTCAATGAAAGCACGATAAGGTCAATTTAAATCTCATACAGCAGAGGAAAAAAAGCTAATTGGAACGTTTGTTTCGCATTAAAAGCGCAGTGGTTCTAACAGCCCCTAGAGGGAGACAGAGCGCCAATCAGGTTGCTTCAATGGACTTTTGGTCCATGCACATGGACATGAGCACCAAACCTGTCATGTGGGGAGGAGATCTTGCTCGAGGGACACTGCAGGTACTGCTGGAAGCGTAGGTCAAAGGCCTGGCCGATGGTGCCGATTACATCCTGAGCCAGGCCATCAGAGCACTCCAGGATGTGACAGGCTGAGGACCAGAACACGCTTTAATGAGGATGCTGCATCTAAAGCACAGAACCTACTGAGGAACCCACCCCTTCTGTTGACGGGGTCCTTTGCTACGTAGGCAACGTAATCTGTCGTGTCCTAAAAAAAAGACCCAAACTATAAATAACTGGCAGGGTAATGGGCAATTCTTTGATAAAAGGGGGGATTTGGGAGCCACTCACAGGATCTCCGCCTGATGCAAAGGAGATGGACTGCATGTGATGGTTGGCTATGATCTGTCAGGAAAAAAATGGACGAAACTTAACTTTTTAAGAAATTGCAAACACAAATTACACAAATGCTGCTCACCTGTTTGCCGTCAGGGGTCATCAGATTGAGGCTACTGGTGGAGATGTTCAGGTTGATGGACATTCCGGCAAACTGCAGGTTGCTCTTCCCCAGGATGCTGGACAGAGTTTTGGACGGTGGCTGAAAGGACCAGAGGTTCACACATCACCCGAGCCTTTCTTTACAAATGCTGTGAAGCATTAGGCACTCCAGACATTGTTGCTTGGAGTTTTAATGAAGCGAGGGTGGAAAAGGTGGGATAAAATGAGCCGGGCCCCTTCAGACGTCTCAGTCTGAAGCTGATGTCACGTTTGTCAGAGGGAAAAACAACATTATCGTAGAGCTTAGGCACGCTCTGACAGAGACGCTAGCTTGTGCCGCGTTTGCATTACGTCCTCTTCGGTGACATTTCAACAAGCTCTAAAGAGCAGAGTAATTCTTCATTTCACACCCAGCCTTCACACACACGGGCTCCTCGCACGCCGTGGACACACAGCGTCTAGGCGCACGCACGCGGAACACACACGTCAGCGCACAAACACACACTAGTTTAGGCTCCCGATTACGGCGCGCTACATGAGTCACTGAGCAGTGTGCTCGGTGTGCAACACATCGTGGGCTGGAGCTACACCCACACATGCGCAGGCCTGTACCTCTTCATCACTCTTCATGCTCCTCAGCCTCTCTTTTCCAAGTACAATCGCTCTGTTCCTCCGCTCCCTGTTTTCCCTCTCTTTTTAAACAATAAAAGGCTGAGGAAAGTGCACGTTGCAGAGGGCGTGCTATAAATAGAGCACGCAGGGGTAACTGAATATCTAATGAAGTTTCCTCTCGTTCACCCCCACTGTAACTTTCAGCAACACTCGTTTTCTCTCCCTGCTCATGGCTCCGTCTCATGTACCTTTCTCTTCCGCAGAGCTCCTTTGGTCCCTGGAACGGCCTCACACACCAGGCTGATTGCTTCCCTGGAGGGAGGAAGACATGGGGATGAGGGCGAGATGGTCAACACAAACAAGCCCAGAAGCACAGTTCTTTTTGCAGTCACTATTTAGTTCACTGAAATCACAGGACACACGTTTGGACCAGAATCTAAACGCAAAACAAACTGGTCGACAGGGGGCGCTAGCCACTTGTTCGTCACTGGCTGTAATGATGTAATTGGGGGTAATGCAATCAGATTACCAGAATAAGCAGAATCAGGACCGCCTGCACATATAAATGTGTGTGTTATTGTGTTCTAATCATCCTCTCATTGATCAGTAATCATACTTTTATGTCATGGTACAATTTCAGATGACCATTAATAAGCTGGATGACTGAGCAGAATGCTTCTTTTAGCATATTTAGAGCACGTAAAACTAAAAAGAAACGCACAAAAAATATTCATGAAAGAAAAAAAAGTCAAATTAATTCCTATTTACATTCAACAGTTGCATTAAAAGAAATATTTTTGACCAAAGTCGATGCACTTCCTCATGTCATGAATTATGGAATGTGTTGTCAATTGAGAGGTCTATTAATAGCAACAATGAGTCCAAGGTCGAGGGAGAGAGAGAGAGAGAGAGAGAGAAAGAACCCCACTGACCTTGCAAGCTAATGTTAGCCTGGACTTCAGGAAGTCAAGCATAAAAGTGGACATGACACAACCTAATTCACGGCTGGCCTTTGCCTCGCTGCACACCGGTCAACAGTTTCAAAGATGCCCCTGATGGAGCCACTCAACATTCTCTGCTAACCAAACACGCTACTAAATTTATTCCCAACAAGTTTTAACAGAAATCCTTACAGATATGACTATTTAATCTGCAAGAGCACAGATGATTCAATCACTGATTTTACTTAAATTCCTGCACTAAAAACCTAACCACTGGAACATTTTCAGCCTGATGACGTAAAGAAAAGAAAACAGTCTTATGCTGAAGGGTGACCACCAGCCCAGTCCCTTGACGTACCTTGTAATTTGTGATCTTGTGGTGAAATCGAGCGACCTCATCGATCGAAGGACTTCGATGCAGCCCAGATACTGGAAACCAAAAGAACAGATTCATATTTCATATTCGATGTGATGTTGACCATCACGTTCACATTTATATGAGTAACATGGTGATTTCATTCACTGGAGCACAGATGAACAATTCCAAGCAACTCTCATGTGAACACATCCCTCCATCTGTGCACAAAGACGTTCATTAGCATGAACTTCGGTGCGATTGTTGCCAGGATTAACATACGTTGACCTTTCCAATCAGCACAATATCTCCATTCTTCTATAAGACTTCAGAAGCACCGCGATGAGGAAAATCAGAGTGATGGTCGTCCACAGTGACCTCTGTGATGTCACACTGCACTAATTCAGCCAGTTGTTTCAAACAAACGCACATATTTTCTCCCCAAAAATCTACTTTCAGGGCTTACGTCGGTGACGGTATGTTTTGCCGTCATAAAACATTAAACACCACAAACACATTAAGGTCTGAACAGGAGTTTCCTCAGCGTGGCACGTTAAGATTTCAATTATGCTCTCTGGAAAGACCCAAAAAACCGCCAGAGCGCTGTGAATGTGTGTTCACTTTGCTGCTTTTGTCATCCCCAACCTCCTTCTCACATTACACCTCTTCCGATGAATACTGCCGACCAGGAACATCTTGTGCCGACGGGCTCCAGTGCTTATTTGAATCCCATTCGTGTGTGAACAAAACATCCAATCAAAACATTTCTATTTCCAGGTTATTCCAATTATAAACCCGTATTACGACGTCCCAGCTTGAATCTATTTTAATCTATTTCTGTATTTTCGAAAGGCGGAAGTTGAGATGTGCATCAAAAATACACCGCCGAGGGCTCATTTTTGCAGCGTTTAGGAGCAGTTTGCTGTTTGCAAAACCACACGGGCGCCATGTGCACATAGTTTGGCCGTCCGCGTCCCTTTAGGGTAATGATGCATGACGCGCGAGGAGTGACCGCATGACGCTAATTAAAAGTGCTGTGAACATAACACCACGCTGAACTCAATACACGCAGGACCCGACCACTGCCTTTCTGAATGCTTCCTGCAGCCGTGTTGGGACAAATAGGAATTCTGTACTTAATACAGTTAATGGGATGTCACGTTGGTCACAATAGACTGTCTGTTTTGCTCAACTGGAGTCATATGATTGTGATCAGACTGTAACTTTACTGAGGATGTAATGGATTTTACTGAGAAAGAACCCTCGGGAATGTTCGATGTGCCGCGTAAATAAACTGAATAGGGCCACATCGAGGATGCAGCTGTTTACTTTTATTATTTATACCTGCGAGAGGCAGGGCTCAGCTTGGTTGCTCCTCATGCTAGTGACTCATAGCCGGCACGATGACATTCACAACCGTTGTGTGATGTATGAACGGCTCGAGGTGTGATGGGACCAATGTGTGCTGCCTGTCTGTTCTTCCTATTCCACCATTTCACTATCTGTGAGCTACAGCAGCTGCACTGATCGCAGGGATACACAATGTACAGAAATAACACATCACCATGGTTACAAAAGCATAATGCCGCAGCTCCACGTACACAGAAACGGCACATAAATTTAAACCTTCGCAACACAACGCAGCTAATCATTGTTTTTGTTTTCCCGGTGATTGCCTTCAATTCCTGAATTATTCGATCCGGATTTTCTGGTCTCCTTTCGCTGTAGCCAACCTACATACACCCACTCAAGGGCATGTTGTGATGTGCCACCGAAGCTACATCATCTCTCCTTCTACCCTCGCTAAAGCTTGAGTCATTGAAGGAAAAACAAGAATAGGGGGAAAAAGGCAGACAAAAGAGGGAGGGAAAAAAGACACCAACCTTCACAATGTATGTCACACCTGGACCAGAGATCTTGTCACTTGAATGCACCCATCCTCTGGAGGGTTTGCTCATGAGCGCTCCACCTCCGCCCGGATTCCACTCCACTCTGCCGAGCTGGAGTTCATCCAGTCGGCTTTTCTTGCTCATGCCGACGGCCGGCTCCAGCTGTGAGCAGGGGACTGAATGGGAGCCGCACGCAGAGCCCCCCGAACTGGAGGCTGCTGCTGTCGCCGCTGCGCCAGGACTCGGGCTGCCGGAGCCGCCTGAGCCCGATCCCCCACCCACCTGCAGCTTAGACACAGCCAGGTCCTTGACGGCCGAGGGAAGACCCTTGATTCCTAACAAGCTGCCCGAGTTGCTGAATTTCAGGCCGGACACCTTGTTGATGAGGGTGCAGAGGGTCGTGCCTCCATCTTCCAGGTGATCGGAGCCGAGGCAAGCGGGGGTGCTGGAAGCAGTCGCGGTCGAGAAGGACTGGACCTCAGTAGGGGGTGTGTAAGATGTCTCAGGGCTGGCCGAGACCTTGGGGTTCATGGGCAAGCCGTGGAGAAGCTCATCGACAGATGTTACTGACTCATTCCTGAAGCGGTTGTATTTGGTACGGTGAAGCATACCCTTCCCTCTCTTGCTCTTTCCCCTCTCTCCAGTGACTGACACACGCAGCCTGCTCCTCTCACAAGTGTGCAGGGAGACGTGGCTGAGCCGTGCTGATTACCCTCTCCTGTAACATAGCAGCAGCAGTACAGGAAGCAAACGCCTATTAGCAATCACAGGCCACCTGAGTGTAATTTCCTCTGCTGAGGTTTGAGCTTTGGTGGTGTTGGGCTGCTGTCACCAAAGTCTAACCTGCCGACAGCGAAATCCACAGAATCCAGAAACACAGAGACAGTCCATGGAAACGCAGCTCTGAGGCTGAGGAAGAAGAGGATGGCTACCAGCGTTGTGGAGCAGCTTGTTTGATTTCCAGCGGTGATGGTGATGCTGCTGCTGCCGATCTTCAGCTTTAAAAAAAAAAATAAAAAAAAATATCCAAAAAGTACAAAGACAGACAAAGGGTTGCGTTGAAGATGATCACAGACGCTGCAAGGGAAAATTGTACACTCTCAACTGACTGCTGCTGCCTCCCGGCTCTGAGCTAAAGCATGACTCACTGAAATGAGAAAACCTTCTCAACAAAAGGCTTGCTGAACACTGCGAATCACTTCCTGTCGGAGGGGAGAGGGAAAAAAAAAACAACTCCCACTCACGGCACACTAGAAGCAATAATTTTTTTAATTCCCCAGACTAATATTCAGCCAATGTAATTCAACTTATTTGATTTTATGAGAAAAGTAAATGGAAGGCGGAGGGAAGCTTATTTAACCAAACAGCACAATTACAATAAATAGCTTCATGTCAAAATAAACGATTTCTTAAAAACCGCACAACACATACGTCTCAGGAAAATGATAGCACATGAAGCGATAACATCTCTTTTCGACAGAGACGCTGGACATACAGCTCTACGAAGCACTCGAGGCAATGCTACAGAAAAACTGTAGCATGGCTGCAAATATGCAACGTTATTCAAATACTCTCAGTGTCCGTTTTGACATTGCTCGTCCGCCTCTAACGCACAGCGCACACTTGATTCCCCTGCACAAAATATTTATACTCGGCCATCTTGAAGGCAAAGATAATTAAGGCATCCAATTATGACGTGGTTTGAGAACATTTGTCTAATTTAATTCGCCGCCAGCATCGTCGAGAAATAAAACATTCAGTGCGTGTCAAATCTCACAGCGGCTCCAAAACAGTGTGATCCAGCTTGAACTGTGTGAATAATACTGGAACAGAATTGTGAATGAGATGTTTTTCAGGCAGATAAGTCAATGAAATAACAAGAAGGATCACGAAAAAAGAAAAAGAAAAAAAGAAGCCTACAGGTCTCCTGAAAATCAGCAGCGATGCAGCATCTTTGTCTCCCTGGTAGCGGAAAGCACTCAGGCAGACACCATTCATATAAAATGTCCTCAGGAGCATCGAGCAACGGAGAAAGACTGACACTCATTCATAAGCAGCTTCCGCTCTCGCTCTGCCGCTGCAGATTTCGCACTGCAGTCCCTCCCAACATCTCTCTTCCCTGCCTGGCGAATATATAAAAAAAAACAGGCAGCATGTCTGCCTTTACTGAAAAAAAAAAGGAAAAAGGGGAAACAATTAAAGCCTCACGGCAGAGAAAAACGGGAGGCACCAGAGCACAAAAGCAGGCAGCAGCAACAACCCCCCCTAAAAAAATCATGCAATATTCAGCCTTTTATGTGAATGAAATAGCAGGATGGCATACCAATGTTTCTGTGAATGGATGCAAGGCCTTTCTGTCTCTGCAAGGCAATCCCTTGGGATGGCATGGTCTCATCCAATGAGGAGCCGGCCGGATGACTCATTCAGGGAGGCTTGCAGAATAGTGGAAGAGACCATTCCAGACGCAGGTGTGCGTCCCCGTTTCTCCTCACCGAGCTCTGAAAAACAACAACAATAACACCGGCGTCATCGTATGGGAAGTGCTGAGTACATGTGTGCGATGTTCTGTTGGCAATATGATAAAATAATCCCGAAACATCCGGGTATTTCTTTCGAGCAGTGACCACGACGCCCCTCTGGCGTATTGACGGCTGCCGTTATCAGCGTTTCCCCTGCACTGATGTGAACAGTTACCGCCTACACATTCAATTACTAATTTACTGTTTATATGTGAGGGCAGACGATACAATTACTTCAGGATGATCTGGATTTAGGTTGATGGCAACATAAATAGGTCCATATTTAAAAATGCCAGGTCCACTTTGAAAATGCTCACTTGTTAATCAATCATCGTGCCAAGGCCTTAAAAAAAACAAAACTATTTATCACCAGATTTATACCCATCTCACATCTACTATTTGTCATATTATTTAGTGTTTCAATGCCTTTCACCAGAAAGAGAACTGTCAACAAGGTCTAGAAGCTTCATCAAGTCAAAATTAGAGTGACCTTTTTATCAGAATGATATGATTTTATGTGGAAATGATGAAGTAAAACATGAATATTATTGAGAGTCATATTATGAGACAGGTAAAGGTAAACCATATTACCTACCTGCACAGGTAGAAAGAGGATTCAAGGTAGACAACACTATTTAAATGAAATGGATGTTGTTGCCCTGGAGTACGACTCTGATTGCCTTGTTATTATTGCCTGCGGTTACACAAGTGTCGTATCATTTCAACGTTCATTGAAAATGAAATAAATAGCAAAAGGCATCAGGGTTGATAACCTACTCGAAGTGATGCAAGAATTTGCTGTATTATAACAGGAAATTCAAGGCCCACAGCCATGAGAGCTCATTTTCATAACTGTGTCTGGGGGATCATTCCAGCTCTCTATGAATGGTTCATCAAGAGGCAGAAGCAGCGGATGTTCAGCCAAAAAACACACGCACCAAAGTGCGTCTGGATAACACCGAGCAGCTGGCTCCAGACCAACTCTACATTCTGCCATTGTTGCTGTCCTGTGACCCATAAAACCCACCCAAACACTGTTCCTGCGATGGCAGAAGCGCTCCCCGAGGGCAGGGTCCTGCTGGGGGGATGTGGGGGGGTCCAATAGGCCATAAAGCTGCAGGTTGGTGTGTAAAGTTGCATCTACACAATTTATAGATAGGTCATTTATGTTTGTGCTTTAGGGTATATAAGTATATTCCAGGATGGCAACAACAATTCGGTGTTTTTCTAAAAGAATTTCTAAAAGTAAAAAGAAAACATGTTCTTTTGTTCCTGGCAGTAAAATGCATGTTAGCAACAGGCTAATATACTATGTAATATAACTTGGGAAGTTGGCTGACTAGGCTGGCTCCTATTGTCCTTTACTCTTATGTTGTATTTGCTTTTAACCAAAGTGAACTTAATCATTTAAAAAAAACCCATAAATCTTACCAGCGTCTGTATTAAAATGACGAGCTGTGTCAATGTTGAACAAACTTGGGGGGTCGATGTAGTCCCACAGCTGGGCCACAAGGTGGCGCCAACGGTCTTTTCTGTCATTAAACAACGCAGTCACGAAGGCAATTTATTTTTATTTTACTGCGTCACATGAGGCTTCGTGAAAATGTGTTTAAGCATTCAGGGACTTAAATGGGTGTTAATTGAAATGTTACACGAGTGGTCCACTCTAATTTTATTTATTCTGTGCCAAAAAGAAATTCTCTTTTTAATAAAGATTTCATGTTGTGAGCAGAGTAGGTGGTGATTCTACGCTACATCCCACGATAATCAAGGAGTCCGGATATTTGTCTTAATTACCACACCAGTCACTCTCAAGTCTGACTAATAAACATTAAAAACAGGCAAGTCAATTTTTACTTGTCAATGACCACAGGGCGGTGCTATAGCGTTAGACAAACATGCAATGATCAATAAAAAATAGCACTTCCCTCACTGATTTAGTGTGTTCAACATGTACAGAAATAAACAACTGCAGGTCATGAAGTTGTTTTTCCAGTTATTCATAAAGTATATAGGGAATAAAGATTATTTTGTATTTGTCTACAATATACAGCCCTAAATAAAACATGGTTTAAGTTGTTTTCTTCTGTCAAGAATATCACTTTGTCCTCTTAAAACGCCCTAACTGGCATTCTGAAGAATCACTCTATTAATAATTCAGATAGTTTAAAGTGTTTTTCTGCAGAAAGAAAGCTGGCAGGACATGGTAGCGCTCCAGTTTTAGCCTGCAGGATCTTGCATGTGTTGATGATCATGAAGTGATGAGAGGATGCAAATCCAAAAACAGCAGAAGTCCGTTTATCTCTGGTAAAAAGTCAAATATTGTTAAGTCATATATGCAAGACTGAACTACAGAACACAGCACTGTTATTAATCCAATTTGAAGGCTGGAACATTTATTGCAATTTATTTAGGTTTCCTCTTAAGATGAATTTATGACAAATAAGTATAAAGTAAAACTGAGCTTTGGAAGGCTGCACAGGTGCTCTCATGACATTTACCAAAATAACCCCACTATAAACAGGTCTTACAAATGCTGCTGTTATGTACATCAACAGCTGATTGTTCCTTTAAAATGCTTTTCAAGATGATTCTCCAATCAGTAAACGGCTCCATCCGCCCACCGGTCGTATGAAGAGTCTCTAAAGTGTCAACAATTCTCAGCTGCGTGGTCCTGCGTGTAAGACGTGAACACCGCAACATTGTATTTCAGCTTCAGTGCCACACGTGTGTCCACCTGGGTGGAGGACTGTGTCCAAGAGGAGACATGAAGCTCATGACAAGCTTCAGAGCTCAGTGGCCATCACAGCTTTCCTGTAGAGAAAACACATGTGCCAATCAAGAAGAGGAGAAATGTGTTGAAGAATTAGTGTAGAATACAAATTAAATGTGGTTAAATGATTATGTCCCACAATATTAATGGCAATGGTTGTAGCAACTAAAATGGAAGGTCAGACTGGTTAGAGCTAATAATCTAATTTGCCAAACCTAACCGAAATATAAAAGTAATCTGGACCCAAAAACAAAAACTACTTTAAATCCAAACATGCAGAGTGGCTTAGAAGTGCCATCAGTCCTCCTTTCTTCAGGAAAACACACTCCAGTGCAGGAACATGGACCTACCCAGGCCTTCTGCCATCTTTTCAGCAGTTGCTCATGTTCTGCAAGCGCACCTCTCCAGTGGTTCAAATCCCTGGATGAAACGCCCTCATCTGCCAGACAACAAAACATTTACAGCTGCACCTGTGGAGCACATCTGGAGAGAAGATTCATCCAAAGGGATTGGGACTTTTTTGAGGCCCGGATACCTCCTATACTGAGGTGGACGTTCAGCTCAGACATGTCATTTCCTGTGCTGGCCTCAGCGATGCAGCGGTAACGGGCATCCTTAAGCAGCGGCCCCTCTCTGAGCCAGCTGCTCACGAGGAACCCCCTCGGACCCAGCGACTGGCGGTACTCCATTATGGGCCGGTCAAGAACGTGCCCATTTACCAGCCAGTGAATGGTGACATCACTGGGACCTGGGAGACAGAGCTGGACTTCATTTCTAAACAGGGAGGCATTGGGGGTCCACAGAGACATGCGGTGCACCTGCTTGATTTAGATCTATGTGCAGTATTCATGCGGCAGATTTTACCTGTTATTCCGGTTTATAAGCCTTTTTAGTAAATATCCTCACATGAGGTGGAAGTAAGAAACCAGACCAGGAATGGAGACATTTCACAGGGTTTATTCAGCCTCCCTGTCAAGTTTTACCGTCTCAAAACATCACAGTTATATGTACATTTTCCTCCATATATACAAACTCTTTACAGGCACAAAAATGGTCCAGATAAAAAGTACCAAGAAAAAACACTGAACAGTTTATCATTTGTTCTGAGGATAGATTCTTAAGATCCCAGATAAAGAAAATTTATAAAACTCACATTTCCTTAAACAATGTACAGCGGAAAACTACTTATAGTGACCTAAATCCAGTTTTATGAATCATTCACAAAAGGAACCGTTCTGTAGATTTTTACAGCACTGGACTTTTATCATATTTACATTTGTGTTTCAGAGTCACCATTAAAACTTTAATGTGCTCCTCTTAAAACAGCTGTGATCATCTTCAGTCGCTAAAATTCCATAAATTGTGAAGCCTTAACTTTCAGTACCGCAATGTTGTAAAAAATTGTGATGTGATGTGAGATAATATCAGTTAAAGTCAGTCCCAATTAGCAGTGGTGACTATAAAAGCTTTCCGCTGTGTAAAAATGAAACCCCCACACCAAATGTTGCCAGTTCAACATTGAATCACAAGCTTTGTCTCCTCAAACATTCACACCAAGACAACTAAAAAAAGGTTTTCAAAGAGACCATTTTAAGCTTTAAAGCAAAAGCTTGTTTTCAGCAGTGGCCAGTTAGTCTGGAAAATGATGCAATGCAAAAAAGAACAGTGATGCAGGAAAAAGGGAAGGTTTTGTTAGGCGGCAGATTTCCAAACCAAGCAAGAAGGGAGGCTGGGTTCAGGAACCACTCACCCAGAGCCAAACAGAAGAGCAGGAAGGCCTCCTGGGCATGAACCCCCCAGGCCTGGTCCTTCAACAGGGGAGGCAACAGTCTGACCTCTGCCTCCCGGCCCTTCCCAGTGTGGGATTTGGAAGAAGAAGCAGTGGAGGAAGAAGGTAAAGCAGAGGATGTGCTACTTCCAGAGGCGGGAAGGGTTTTTGAAGTTTCGACAGAAGAAGAGGAAGCTGTGAGAGCGGGTGATTGAGAACAAGAGACGATTGAGCCACAATGAGGAAATAACAGGATCACATCCTAAACACAAAAGAGAAATGAAAACCTGAAGATATTACTTTAATAAATAAAGAGGAATGGAAAAACCTGACAAAAACAACAAGCGTGGCTCTTCCTAGACAACAATTACCACTTCTCTTGTGTTCTTAATGTCAAGATTTAATTGATAAATGTCAAGATTTAATTGATAAAGAATCCAGAAAAACACTTTCAGATTGTTTCCAGGGACGTTTCAGTCAAGGCATCAAGTCATACAGAGCACATACAGAACTATTAGTAGAGGTTAATACGCAGGAACAGCAGTTTTACTCACATAGGAAATGTTTACAGGAAAAAATAAAACACATATACGTATCACCACCGCCACTAAAGTCCCAATATAAAACAGTAGTTTGAGCCATTCCAGCCTTTTTCAGACGTGTCATCTGTTTGTTTTTTCTCCACCTCAGAGACCGAGGCCCACACAGTGCAAGCTGCAGATCACAACAACGTACTGTAAAAACGAGCAGTCACACCTAGCAAATCTTCCCTGAGCGCTTACTAGAACGATGAAGCAGTATCCCAATAACCTCCACTCTGCTTCATTAAAAAAAAAAAAAATTAACATTTATTACGAAAGCTGTACAAATACAACTCCCAATTTGGAAAGCAAAGCAACTTACCAATTTGGTAAATAATGTTTCCAATTTGGAATTTAAAAAAATAGATTTTCTTGCTTGACTAAGTAAAAAGGGAGCAGATTTTGTGAATGAAGGTTTTGCTTTGCCATTCAGCAACAAATCAGAAGGCAGAAGTTAAATTTACCAGCGAGCACATCAATCCAACCTTAGCCTTACGATGCTAATTTGAGCTACTTTAGGCTAGCAGTGCGGTTCATCTGCATCTGCAAACTGGATGGGCTGAGCTTCACAGTCCACGTCAAAGGGTTTCTCCTGAGAGGAGTTGTGACAGTGGATCTGACCGTTGCTGTACTCGGGCTCAGGCTCGGTCTCATAGCCGGTGTCTCGCAGAGCCTGGAGCTTCTGAGTGGTGTGACTGCCGTTCTTTGTGGGTTGCACCGTCAGGTTAATTTTGTCTGTCGCTGATGTTTCCATGAAACCTGCTTCGCAGGCTCGATACTCTGGCTGATGTTCGCTCTTGTGGCTGCCCAAGAGAGCAGCTCGCAGTTGCAGGCAGGGGGCTGGCAGGTACTGCATGTAGCAGTTATACACCAATGCGGCCGAGAACAGCAGGAAAAACAGGAGAAAGAGGAGGAGAAGGGCTATGGTGCTGTTGCTGTGCTCTAGATATTCGGCCTTTGGGGCCAAGCTGTCTGGGTGCGGCCCTTTAGAACTTGGAGGGAGAGCGTGCTTCAACTGGATCCTAATTGTGCTACTGGGGGCTTGGGTTAGTGATGAGTCAGTCTGGGGTGGGGAGGTGAGCTGGGCTGTGGCAAAAAAACTGTCTGGTGCTCTGTCTGTCTTACCATTACTTTCAGTTGCACGTTCAATAGATGCGTCCTGAGAGCTGAGAGTGGTAGTGGTGTGCCGTGTCTGGTGCGGGGGTCTGGGCGGGGGGTCCAAAGTCAGGACATATGAAGCCAAGAGGCGAGTAAAGTTCTTGCCAGCAGCAGGAGCCCATTCTATAGACCAGCACTCATAGTGACCTTGATCCTCAGGACCCACGCTGTAAATAAGGAGACCGCCTTCTCCCATTAGGAGGAAACTGGAGGTCTCCGTGAGAACTGTGCCGTTAGATTTCCACATCACCTGGGCTAGGTTGGAGGTTGCCACACACGGCAGCTCAGCAGAGCTTCCCAGTTTCACCCTCACACTCTTGTAGTCCTTCAGAGCCCGAGGTGACACTGTGTGGCAGGACAGACACGAGATAATGAGTTTAAGGCACGTCTGCTATGATAAGACCGTTGATTCTAGAGGAAGAACTCTGGTTATACAGCAGGAAGGGACGGAATAAGAGCAGATAAATGAGAAAAGAAAAGAATCTATAAAGCAGACTCACACATTAGCAAAAATAGACACATCCAGTAAATGTATCTATCCAGTGAGTTTTATGATGACAGAATTAAGGGAATGTTTCAACTACTGTTGCAAATTGAACAGAAAATTCCAGGAAGACTGGGTGATACTGCAACTTACTTGAAGGACACTTGTCTGCGTCACCATTCAGGCTCTGGATAAGCCGCCTGAAAAACAAAAACAACATACAATCATAAGCATTATTTAGATGACAATTGAGAAGAGCAAAATGACATGCAATTAGGGCGGTATACGATTATGACTACCACTTTCTGTGCCATCTACTCCGTACTTGTGTACAATTAAATGCATGAGTGAATCAAGCTTGATGGTTCCCATAAATTAAAAGTAATTATAACACATAACATATAAATACCTATGAGACTGCCTGGGGGCATCAAAGATATTGACACAAGTGGCAGTGCGATGGTCCCAGGCGCAGTACGGGTCTCGAGCAAGGATGCAGTCAAAGCAGGACTGATAATGGCTACAGAAGGCTGTAGGTGACTGGACTACACCAGAGTCTGAACCAGCATACAGGGACCGTGTCTGTGGGCAATACACATGCTTCTTTGTCACTTTGGAATTGTTTTCAGGCTTGACAAGATACGCCACCGACCACACAAAGATACTGAATCAACACATCTTGTTACAGAATGCAAGCAGTTAACCACAAACGCACAGACTAGCATAGTTTAGAGAACAACTGGTCACGCCAACCTGTCAGCAACTTTCTATTGGTCTAGTTTTCAAACTCAAGGAAAATTTTTTGCCATCATTGCCCTGCAGGTTTCTCCTTACTGACCTCAGAGGAAAAAAGAAGGTTCTTGATGGGCTCTGGGTTTTTCAGGAGCTGGATTTCTTCCATAATATGTACTTCTTTTTCAAACACAACTGACTTGTGCAACACTCCTTTATCTATAGGTGAAAAGAGTAAATCGTGACTCATTAAGAGTAAAGGAGAAAAAAGTCATCAACTCTTAAATCAATAAGTTAGATGCAGCTACCAGTGCCGGTGAAGATGACATCGTATATCTTCTGATCCAGTGCTTGGACCCTGTCCACAACGATCTGAGTGTAGTTGACGTCTTTGGCGATGAGGCGGGGTCCGTTGCCTATAGGCAACACAGGATCCTCCAGCAGGGGGTGATCCTTGACAAACTGAAGCGTCTTATCCGGCAAGTGGAGAGAGCTGCTAATGTTCTGCTGTCGCATCTGGTTGTTAATACACTGGTGGGGGAAATGGACATGAAATAAATAACGATAAAGTGCGTTCCATGCATATATTTATCTTTTCCAGAGTATTTCCTGGCCCACAACACAAGGTGTGAACGGTACTCACAGCTCCAGGTCGTGGAGAAGGGGTGGCACCATTATGCCGGATCCACTTGGTGTGGGACTGCTCCACGGTGGCCTTTTGCATGTATTTGCCTTTGGAGAAGACCTTTTCCACAGCTGTTATGTTGTAAGCACAAACTGCTGACAGGCCAACATTGCCCCTGAGAGACCAGCATGAAGATGGATGCAGAATGGGAAGAAACCGAGCAAGGAAGAAAAGGACATTATACAGAAATGTCTCCACTATTTTGTATTAGTTTTTCTCCAAATCATCTATTATTATATTTTTCTCCAAGAAAAGACACTGACCACTGGGAAGTGAAAACTCCATAGATGACAGTGTCCCTCCAGGTTTCCCCTTTCAGAATGAAAATGTCATGTACAACATTGAAGACAAAGTTGAGCTCAGACATGGAGCAGACCAGCTTGGCTTTCAGGAAGGAGGTCCATTTCTTCTGCAGAGTACGCTGCCCTCCGAGGTCACCCTAATGGAAAGAGGTTTTATCAGTATGTAGTGTGGAGAAAGAAGCTTTTTTTCCAAAAAAGCACAACATTCCAGTTACAGGGGAATTTCTTTAATGTAACAGTCACAATAAAAGAAGACATTTTTCAGCAGTTACAAAAAACAATAGAAATGATCATAACTGATACAGCAAATTCTACTGCAAGTACCACTACGCATAACATTCTTAATAACACTAAAGTAGCAGTTAAATAAAAAATACTCCAAGAGAATCAAGTTGATAAAGGCTTGTAAATACAGGAAGTAAGAACAAGAGGTATGTGATGAATACTGACCTTGCAGACGCGCGCCACCCTGGGAATGAGCAGCTTGCTGAAGAACTCGTACTCTACCGACACCTCGGTGAAAAAGTAGTAGATTTTATCACCCTCCCCGTCCCCTCTATCTGCGTCTTCTCTGATCACGTCGGCAAAAACGAAACTGGGTTCTGCGAGAAAAGTAGAGAAACACCCTTAAAAGAAATGTAACAGGCTAAATATTGCAAAGACGACACAAACAATTTATCAGTCTGTAAATAAAGCTGTCGCATGTTGTCCGAACTCACCGTTGAGCCATGATGTGGAGTACTCTGTCCTCAGCAGGGACTGTGATGGAGAGTATCTGGAAATAATTGGTTCGCTGCCTAAGAAGTTATAAGCTGTACCCGAGTATAGCTCTCCATCTGATAGAGGAGCAAACATAGAAGGACTCATTTAATGTCGCTAAAACCAAATGATGAGAAACAATAAAACCTCACAGGAAAAAATAGAACGGCTTTCAACTCACCAACCATGACGGTAGTGAAACTCTGCGAGGGGTCAAACGAGCACTTTCCCCTGCCGTCTTCAGGTCGACCGCTCAGGGAAAAGTTTCCAAGGTTCTGCAAAGTCAGGGAACAGTTGCTTTGAGGAATGGTGAGTCCCAGCACATGTATACTGGTGTGGTGTGAGTAGGATGAGGGTTAACCTACCAGGTAATCGCACTGCGGTTGAAAAGCGTGTGTGCCACAGGCGTACAGTCGCTCATCATCTACAACCTGGAGTACTCGAATGTAGTTTAGGCAGTCCCTCTGGAAAGCAACATCGATAAAGCAATTTAGAGTGGCTCAAACTGTATGAAAGTGAAAATAAAAGATGAACTCCAAACCTCCTTGGATTTTCCTTTAAGTGTGCACTTCGCTATGTGGTTGTCAGCAACGTTCCAGAGGACCTTCCAAATTTTTATAAGAAATATCAGATTTTCCAGCGTGTGCAAGAGTTTTTTCTGTATTTTCCCATGTTACAAACATTTCTGTGTTTACTTAAGTTACCTTGTTGTTTCTAACAGACACGTCCTTCTTGCTCAGCTCAAAAATGGCCTCCCTGGCTCCCACATACAGTGCATCTCCTTTCTCGCTCAGCAACAGAGTGGAGTAGTTAAAGACGTCGGGCTCCGAAAACTCCGTCAGGTCCAAATCTGGGCATAGAACCAATGGATTATGCTTAACCTAAAAAATGATAAAGGAAGCAGGCCTGCCTGCCTCGACTCACCATAAAGTCAATGTTACCTATTTAACATTATTTAACACAATTTAGTCATACAGAAGGTTGCACTGCAATGTCCTCATTGGTTACCTAGAAATACACAAACTCAATTTATTACTGGAGATGCTGAACAGATGTTTGACAAACGTTTCCGTCCCTCTAATTCCAGACTCAGACTACACCAGTTCGGGGATGATTTAATCCAGATTTTCCTACAATCTGAGAAGAAATCTGGTTGAAGCGCTTGTTGGTAGTGATGTTCAGCCCAGATTATCTGGTAATTTAAGAGGTTTAAACATCCAGTCTAAACCTCACTGATTCCCCAGAATACCCCTAAAATCAATGTGTTTTATATTTATAAATCAGGATTAATCTATTATTACTTTATTATATGAAACTCTCCTGCCAACAAAGGAAAGATTCCAGACCGAGAAGAAGCTCCAGAACATAAATCAGGCATTTCAAGCTCCGCCAGATGATTTATGAACACTCAAAGCTTAACAACCTCACGCTGTTCCATCACTCAAGTCCAACAGGAACAAAAACCTCATGACAGTAACACCAAATGACCAATGGTCGAGTCATTTCTGTTCCTCAACTGTTACACAGGTACCGTTTTCTTCTCACCCTGACCGATTTCTTAACAGTCATGTTTCGCCTGATTCTTTACATCTGCTTTCTTCAGTTTCAACTGTTGCAGTGGTTCCCCTTGTCCATGCACCAGTAATTTCCATTTGTTTTGATTTAAAAGAAATCTGAAATCGATGCTGCCTGACTCACAAGTATTGTGTAGTCTCTCATTACACTGTGTTGTGATAGAAAGCAAAACCAGTGGCGATTTCATGCCTGACTGGCTTTGCTTGTGCCAGGTGCAAGTGGGTTCAGGTTGCAGGCGCCTGGACATAAACACCAGCGTGATGAAAGAAAACACTGTCAACGAGTGACTGAAACTGTGACTGTGCCCCGCTTTATGAAGGTGATGCGCAGCAGTTCTCATGGTGCAGCCGTGGTGATGCCATTTATACTAAGCGCCGTATCTGCCAAATCTTCTAACAGGAAGTGGTCTAGCCAGAGCGTCTACGGTGAGTGTCTAAAGGAAGTGTGACTATACCACCTACAGAAACTAAAACGCTTCTTCACATGTAGGTCTCTTTTTACAGTTTGGAGGCTCAGATTATAAACGATAGCTAGCAAATAAACATGAAACATAGAGACTGTTGACTTATAAATACACTCAGCCTAACAAGCTTCGCCTCGCAAATGGACTGCTGCTCAACTCTGTGACCTTTAGGAAAGATTTTGGATTCTGCAGGGTTTCAATTCATTTCTGGCCTAAATTTCAGAGAACTTAAGTAGTGCAGAAATGTTATTTAAAAACAGTTACATCATATTAGGTGAATATGATGAAATGTTTCTATTTTTTTATTTCGTAAACTGGAAAGAGAAACCATGTTTCTCCTCAACTCTGCTTCATTATGGAGTCCATAAACCTAAAAGTAGAATTAATGATATAATATAATAAATATATAGCATGATAACATCATCTTGTAAGCTTAGGTATAAAACATATTGTCAATGGAACAGAAAATTTGATTTTTATCACCAAGGAAACTATTTTCACTCAAAGGCTGTTAAAAAATAAGTGGAAAAAGAAAATAAACACATCTTATTAAACTGAGAAATATCAGGAAGGACTTTTGCACCAATTCATTCTTACCTTGGTGTCTCCAGGAGGTTCGCGGCATGCCGGGGGGGCCATGTGTGGAGACCTCTAGGAGCAAGCCCAGAAACACTCCCAGCACTCCAAACCCCATATTAGACTCTGATAACTTTGGAACTGTGAAGTTTCCTCTGGAAGACAAAAAGAGTAGAACACTAACGCATGACAAACCAGCGGCAAATGGTTGAGTTCCGCTCGGGCTGATCTCATGTAGCAGAGACACTAAAAGGGGGGGGCAGGCTTCAATTCCACTTCCTGGAAGCTGAAGGCTGGCACGACTGATTCATCCTTTTTGTATCGCTTTAGCGCGTTAGAGCAGTCATCACATGCAACTGGACAAAAACCAATGGCAGGGAAACTGCTCAAACCAAATCAACATTAGTTTACTTGCATTTGTAAGTAAAAATATTGATATTAATTCCAGGATAGAGTCATTTAAATATACAGAACATGCAAACCACTGCAAAGAGTTCGAGATTCTAATGGGAACCAGTGTGTACTCTCAGTGTCCGCCTAAATAAAAAGAAAAAGAAAAAACTTCACCGTCCTTTTTCCCCCCCAAGACTACGGGCCTAACGCTTTACAAAACAAAGTGTTATGAAAATTTTTTTAAAAACTTTGCAAAAATTGCACTTTTCACGAGTTCACCATCTGGCAAATTACTGGTTCTTTTTGAACAGTGGGACAATGTCGTGGGTTAAATAACAAAGCGGGACCACAGATGGATACGGGGTTCCAACTGAATGAAGACTCATATGGGGGACAATGACAAGAGAATGGGAGGGAGTGTCCTGAACGCATACAGGCCAGCAGAGGAACACCCACTCTTGTTCATGCCAAGCATTAACATTCCCCACAAATGGATGCGAAGACATCAAACAGCCTACATCTGTCTGAACCCAGTGACATTAAAGTCCCGTCTGGGGTGAGTTGTGACTAAAGATTTCTGATGAGCTACAGCAATAAGTGCGTGTTTGTGTATAAGCCTGATAAGAACCTTAACGGTCATGAACATTTTTTCTTAACCACAGGATACTTGGCAATTATTTCTGAATATTTATATTGTAACCAATGCGACAGAGTAATAGTTTTGTCTCATCTTTGGATGAACACACCATATTTTATCTATTTAAGGTCACCCCAAAAGGAGGCCAAAAAAAGCTTGTGCTTTAAAGCTTAAGCAAAATATTAAAACAAATCTCTAAATCTCTGCTCAAGCCAGATTGTAACACACGCAATGTCTAGTAACTTTAATTCAATAAACGTGCAAATTAAAGCAAATTAAAGCAAATTAAATGTGACGGGCCCTCCTCTATTTGTAATTATTAACAGTAAAATGATACTGAGTCAGAAAGTTAATAAAGTTAACTAACATAATCATGGACTTCCTATTGATCCATCATGTGAAAGAATTAGTGGATTTGAGATATTGAGACTTACAATATGTGAGACGACCTTGCAACGCTGACAGTCTTGTGTGTTCACTATCAACTGATGTCGCTGAAGGTGGGTTAAGCTAGTCGAATGTCAACGAAAGGAAAGTAAAACGATCTGGCTCGGAGCTGGTTATTCTGGTTCTGCCCCATAGAGAAACCGAAATACCTGTAGCACATATCTGCAAAACGTGTGGGTCGTTAGCAAAAAGAAGAGGATGGAGGGTTATCGGATGTCTTGTAAGACGAAGATTACGATAACAGGAAATGCCAACCGGTCCGATCAGGTCCCAAACATTTAGGCAGCTCAAACTTATTGCTGTGAAATTAAGGTCATGTATCGTTTGTATGTATTGTTTGTAATGAGCGATGACAATGTGCTACAATTGTGTTTTATCATGCTCACATGTAGGTTAGTAATCAATTTCCCAGCTAATGCAGGATAAATCATGAGAGAGCAAATATAAACCATCAATAACAGCACAAGAGAAACAGGCAGGGGATGATAATTGATTATTGATGCGGTTGAAAATAAACACAAATGGCCCCTGAGCTATGACCCCCCCTTAATACAGGGATTGCTGGGATTGGAGAGAGGGTTTCCTTGGACTAAATCTGGCAATGGTGGAATTCCACGCCGGCTTCAGCCCCAGCCATGGGCTCCGCTTTGCTAAATAGGGGGTCACATACACAAGGACCCATTGTTTACTGAAGATGAGGGCAGCCTCTACTCCACTCCACCCCCTCCACGTCTACATCGCCACTGTGGTGCATTCAACAGTGAACAGAAAGCAGGACAGGGGTGACGGAGTGAGAATGAGTACGAGAGGGAGAGCGAGAGAGCCCTAATTTCTGCTCCTCATCAAGTTCTCTGAAGAGTCTCCCCAATTTTACTGCCAGGAAAATGCTAGACCTGAACCAAGCCAACATTTTAGACCAGTAGATGTGGAAATATCCTATTGTAATCTAATCCAGATCCCCTCAATCAATAATACCACTCATCATCACTTTTCATTTAGGGACAAACCGTTGACAATAAGGGTTAGACCCTTTTGAGTCATTGTTACAGTAGCTAGACTACACTGGCAACTATCCCAAGCTACAAAGAGATTAAAGGAGTGGCCACACTGGTTTGAGGTATTTAAGATGGTTACCATGCTGGCAGGTCTCTGTGAGCCCTTTGTGTTCCACTGCCTGGACCTTTGACTGGACAGGGAGGTTGACACCTGCCTGGGGCCAGGGGGTTCCTAGTACTGTACTGTTCACAGTGCACAAAGTCTGGCAAGCTGACAACTGTAGACAGGGTGCAGATACACAGAGATTCATGTTCTCCTTTCTGGGCACAGGCACAAGAAAGAGTGAAGCCAGTACAAATGTTGATCACCGATGGGGTAAAATCCATTGAATTAAAATGAGTAGAGAATTGGTCAAATAGGTTTGAATAATTGGCCAGTTTTAGAGATATTGAGTTTGCAAGCAAGTGAACTAGCTTGTTTAAGAAAACTCTCATGCCAAGGACAAAATGATGGGACAAAAACAACAAAACAATGTCTATATGCAGACTTAAAAAACTAAAGCTGGATGACACTCAAAGAGCACTTCTCCAAGGATCCTTGTTTCATTCATTATCATCCAACTAAGGTTCATTGAAACCCATTCCACAATGGTTTGGGTTTTCAGTGAGCAAAAACTAAAAAGAGATTGATGGGAATCCTCTTTTTAACAATGATCCTCCAACTCAATATATAAACAATAAACCACATAAACCACAAGAGCCATCAAATAACATTATGACCCGTCACCATCAGATAGTGGCCCCGAATGTTACAAGAAGTGCATTAAGTGCACCAGCACATGAGGTTCCAGATGATGTGAAAGCCACTTCACCACATGCTGTTTCATTTCCAATAGAGAAAAGAAGCTTCACATCCACCGAGTAAAGAGCTTGAGGATGCAGACTGCAGCAGAGAGCGATGTGGAGGAGGAGGACATTCATCGCCTGCCAACAACTCCAGTCCCTCATGTCTTTCCCCTTCTTCCTCCATCTACTCATCAATACACAGAGATGCTCTTCTTCCTTTTCCTGCAGCACGCCAAAAGGACAATTTTCTCATAGCCTTTTGCTAGAACAGGCTGCGATATTGCAATGTGGAAAAACACACTGACGAGTATATACAGTATATTATACATGCAAACTGTACAGACACAGGTACAACATCTATCTGAAGGAGAATCTGGTAAAATATGAAACATCTGACAACTGACAACTTGACCAATGGAAAGTCCATACTAGCATTAAACAGGCTAAAGTTACTAAACTAAGTTTTGTACAATGCACTCACTGACATGTTCAGGTAATCGATTATTTGAACTACTTTGCGATATGTTTAAATCAGGACATGTTAGGATATGTTATTTGGCCATTTTATTAATGAATGAGGTTTGTATTAATCACCATTGTCAGGGAAACCGTACACCATCACTATGGTAACAAGGCCAAGGCATACAAAAGTTGTTAAGTTGTATTTGGTATTGTCCAGCAGCAATAGGGCTTGCTCTGATATTCCTTGTGGGAATTGTGGGTTATTTGCAGAGAGTGATCCGCGCTTGAAACAGAATCCTGGCACCACAGAGGATGACACGCTAATGGGACAGATGTCGCTCCAGCGTCATGTACAGATTAATAGAGTTAGGCAACCGCAGTAGGCAAAGTCTTCAGCACGTTAGCGTTTGTGCTTGATAAAGCCAACTGTGTCCATCAAATCCCTCTTAGAAGACCAGAAAGGGCAAAACATCTCATGTTAAAATACTGACAGTTTTATGAGAGTTTTGGGTTCCAATTCCCCAAAGCCTGAGGCTTTACCATTTCCTTGTTAAAACCAAGCTGCTTGTATGACTCCTCCAGCTGACTGGCGTCTGATGATACGGTCTGCTGGCCACTCATAATAGGACAATGCCTTCCAGAACACTCAGGAAATGCGTCAAATTATCAGGATAAATCGGCACAACAGAGTTAATCTGTAGCTCTGATCCTAGTTTTACCTCTAAAGGCAGTCACTGAAAACAGACCTCAGCCTTCATTTGTCAGTTTAAAGCTACTGGTTCATGTTAACAGCGTCATCAGAAAGCCTGAGAACAGCTGGGGCGCCTGGACTGCACAGCCAACTATGATTCGAATGACGAAAAACCTCTGAAAACCGCAGCAGATGAACTAGTCATGCTAAATCATCTGCTTTGCGCTCCGTGGATGACAGATGTGACTGGGCAGAAACTGGCACAAACACACAAGGGGAGAAAAGTTAACTGTAAGAAAACAGGGGCAAAATCCCAAATGTCTAACCAGAGAAGAACACATTGTGTGAAGTCAACACTATTCAGGGGGGTTAAATGGAAACCCTCCTTTATAATTACTAGTTGTGGGCCAATGCTGAACTAGGATGTCAAACTAAAGTGGCCACAGCAAAGGCAAATAAGGGGTCAGGTTCAGTAAAAGGTATATTTAGGCAAGCTTTTTAAAAACAACACACCCTCGTCCTCAATCACGTGGCTGTGGAGGATCAAAAAACAGCCCTACAAACACAGGCAAGCAAAGTCAGCTAACTAGAGAAACAAGGATTACTGTGTAGTGATTTTCATCTTAGCAGGTCAATGAAACACATAATCACCTTTTAAATTAAAAGGAGGCAACACTGGAAATCTACTACAGCAATTGCAAAACACAAGGCAAGAGAAAGATAATTTTATGTCTCCCATCCAAGTGCAAAAGGTTTGAACGTCTTTAAAACGATTTAAATGTATTGGATATACTTACAGATATGCAACCCTAGTAAATGATTGAGGAAAAATCCCTTTAATGAAGAAAACCCAAACTATTCCTCACCCGAATGTGTGCCAATGCAAAACTTTTTCTCATCACGTCCTAACATTAGATGAAAGCCGCCACTCAGAAGTCAAACGCGTTACTTGATGTAGTTTCCTTGTGGCTACAGTGATGCCAGCCAGGCCTTGAGACGTATAATGAGGGGTTATTTTGGGAAGCTGTGAAAGCGCAGCTGAGGGCCTCGTGGTCACAAGTAGGTGAATGGTAGTTGCATTGGCGGCAGCAGTTTAACGGCAGGTGTCTTCCACCCACGGGGTGGAACAAGTAAATTAATGTGGAATAAAATGTCCAAGTGCCTTTTTAAAACTTACAGAATCAAAAAAAAATGCATAAAACCCCTGTTGAAGAAACAAACCTTTCTCTGCAGCATCCGTCATACCAATTCACGAGACATTTGTGGAGCTGTTAACATCATTTAAAAAACCCTGCTACAAATTTTCCTCTCGTTAGAAAAGAATACTTGTGCTCTGCTTTTATTCCAGCACAGCTCTTCTGCAGGCACCGATTTCATGGTGGTAATTTTGGCCAGAAAAGACAAAAACCTCCTTTGGAGTGCTGTGTGAACCCCCCTCCCCATATCACCCACAGACTACCAGAACAGCAACAGTGTGTCCTCTGAAAAATCTGGCATTCCAGGAGATAAAGTACTAATTTCACGGTCTTGGAGGGATAAACAACATAAGCCCAGGTCCAAAATGCTTAACAGTTTGCACCACATTCCACTCTATCAATTGCCCACATTTTATTCAAAATAACAATGAAAATTGGGTAGCAAAATAATAAAAAGGAATTTTCCACAATAACCTAATTGGATGATCTTTGGAGAGATGGGATGCAAACTGTGTGCTAAGCGAAGCTGATGGTGAAAATCCAGAGAGAAATCCAGCAGTTCTTTGTGTATTCTCGTGCTGCCATTAATAATACCTTGGTAGACCATTCCTCTGTTTAGAAGCACATAAAAAGATATAATTGATGGGAAGGAAGAGGGGGAAGGCAAAAAAAACAAGGTAAAGCTCAAAATGATTTACGCCACAAGCACCAAAGGGATCAAATTAAAGTTGTCCAGGTATGGACATGCAAGGAGGACATAAAAGGAGAGAAGCCTGGAGGTAGTTACAGGAGGGCTGGAGAAGCATGCAGCAATCGTGTTGAAGCATGTAGGCCGGTGAGCAGCTCAGCTTGGGTCTGCATGGCAAAAAAGGGGAGGGAGGAAGAGGTGTAGAGTTTCTGACCTGTTGCTCCTTACAAGATGCGATGCTCTTCCTCCGGAGAGAATTATAAAATCCTCAAGCTAGGGAGGGGGGGAGAAGACAGACAGATCAGACTTGTGTAACCGTGCACTTAAGGCGGATGCTATGTGCGTGTGTGCGTTTACTCAGGTCATGAATGCGGACATACGGATATAACAAAAAATAAAAAACATTCTCAGACAGAACCCATCTGTTCATAAGTCTGTCACCAAAAGACCCACTTCCTCTGTCATATTTGAAACAGAGAGGAAACAGAGGTTTGTTACCCTTTAGTTAAAGCTTTCTATACTGCACAACGGAGTTGAATAGCACTGAAGAAACAAACCCAAAATAAAAGTTTCTGTGTTGTACTTGGACTCCTTTCAAGTACATGTACGAAGTCTCGAGCAGCATTTCTCACATAAAGATGTTGGCTTCAGAAATGTGCTTCAATGGAAGCCCCCTCTCACCCCTTTCAAAAGGCATGAAAACGGTCTCCTGAGTCAGTGAAAGCAGAAATCTCATAACTGCCATCGGGGCAGATAGTTGACCCTCGACTCAACATTTTTCAGATTTTGATATTTTTAGCCTAAATTGTTTCCAGCTCAGGCTGTGTGTTCTACAAACCAGACTGACTGAATGCTCTCCCAAAACCAGGAGACAAATCTAGACATGTGAATGAGGTCACCCAAATAAACCCAAATATGCAGATTCATTAACATTTGCTTTGGCTAAGCTACTGTAATGCAGGTCCCATGCGTTTAACTAAATTATAATCAGATTATGTAAAGCAGCGATGATACACAGCATCTCTTAAAGAGATTTCTTTAAAATAAAACATACATGGACACAAATTGCTGTCACCATTTCCTGGGATATCATGCTATAAACTGATTAGCCTCCCTAGTGAGAACAATAAAAGGGTTTTTGTCACATCCAACTAAATTGACCCTGCCAACTTTGATTAACACATGCTTTTAAACATTGAGAAAGGAAGTTCTCATATAAATAATTCATATTTAGCTATACTAGAGCTACCCATTGCATTTCTTTCTAAATACTCAGGAGGACTTTAGTCTTCCCAAAGCAGCAGAGGAAAGTAATTCATGGAGATCGAGGTCAACAGCCAGGCTTAAATGTTGCAGTGTGTAGAATTTATCACCCCCTGTTGTGACAATATTACGCATACCCCCACACAAATGCGCCTAAATACACGAGCCAGTGAGATTCAGCTTGTCTACCTCCTCTGACAGCATCAAATGACCTCTGGGAGAAGATGACAGATGCATAAGATTGATGAGCTGGAGGCTAAAGGTTGCATCCCCCTCAACATCTTTAGGAAGCACTCTGACTTTGCTCAATTCGGCCCCCACGACCCTGTGACAGCTAATATGGAGTTCTTACTGTGTTGTCGCGAATCTCAATGAACCCACGCCTGCAGATGTCTCAATTCCCATGTTCTGACTGGCTGACTGAACTCAGTGGTACCTCAAACCACGCCTTCGCTGACATCAGTCTGGAGAGGGCACAGAGAGGAAGTGGAGATGTCACAGGTCTGGATTTGTTAATTGATGCGATGCCCCGAATGAAGAGAAGGCAACGCCGACCTTTCGAAAGCTCGTCAAGCCAGAACAAATGTATTAATAGGTCCTTTTTCAAACACCCTTAGAATCCTGTCAGTGTGTTTAGAGCTCTTCGGGATCTGAGAATGACATTAACAATTGTTTCTTTTAGTCCTATTATACTGGGACTTCACTTTAAAATGAGTTTAGCTAATGTTACAAGTATGGCATTAATCCAAAAAGTATACATTATGATGGTGCAATTCGATGGCGTAGCAATATATTCACTTAAATTCCCTTCACTCATCTTTTGTGTGAGAGACAGAATTAAAAGGTTACGGCAGATTCTGATGGGAGGGGGTTTGAATCCTTACTCCCCTGAGGCCGACACACACAAAGAGGTTCACGACCTCCACAGAAACACACTCCACAGATTTACAGATCTTATTTACAGTAACAACATTGGGGTAACCCACCCTCCTAATCTCACATTCTCATCAGTGCATTTGCCTTTTCCGTCCATCTAAATGAACATCCCAGGTTTGTGAAAGAACCATCAGCCTGCGCCACCACAGGTGGGAGAGGAATAGAGAACAAGAAGCCAGGGAATAAAAAGAGGGTTTGAGATGAGAGATGATATTCAAGCAAGTAGTTATTGTTCTACCAAATCCAAACACTTGCTGGCAAAAAGGGACAAAGGGAGGACAAAACGGACTGTTGAGGGCTCAACAGAAAAGAGCAAATGTTCTAGAATTTTAAAATAAAACATTTGTTATGAGCCTCTACCCTCCGTGCATTTGGACATTGTCTATATTGTCCAAGCTTCTTGTTTATTTAAATTCTAGTTTGAGGGTGCATGAACTCTGTACTTTTGCACACATGTGCACATACAAGACACACAAAGCAGTGCTGAAGAGGATTATGCAGGCTTGAATTTCAACAGAAAGAATCTCTGTCTACTAGAGCAAATCTGGCTTTAGAAACTTTGCTCATGCCAGTGCATCCTGGTACAACAGGAGGCTGGAAAAAAATGCAGCCAGCAGGAAAACAAGTGGATTTGGTTTTAAAGGCATGAGCCTACTAGATAATGGATAATCAGCTCCTAACTTAACAACCATCAACAAAACATGAAAACTAACCAGACAGTTAAACATTCAACAGAACAAATATGAATGTTACACGGAGGCTTTTAGTATAAAGGTTGCTGAAAATATCAGAAAATTATAGCTCTCTATACCAGTACGAGTCTGGGAACATCAGCAGGTTGCAGATATCTAGAGGAATGGCCTGATATATACTGCCATGTGTAAATGTTTGCTCATGTGCAAGCAAAAGAAAGAGAAAAAGGGGGAGAGAGAGTGGCCGTCTTCTGCCTTTGTATGAATCTTAAGTAGTCACATGTTCAGGGAGGCTTTGTTTGCAGTAACTCTTGGGGGCACGTCCTCCAACTTCTCCCCTGACTTCCTTTTAGCATAACATTTATCATTCTCCACAGCGAACAATCATCAACAACATGGAATAGAATCTAGAGTACAAATAACTAACCCTCCCCCATTCTAGTTGCCAGGATACCTTTCATCCAATGGGACAGCTTGTCAACATCATCATCACTTAGAACTTTCACTTGACTTTCCTTCGGTCCAACACAACGTCGTGCATGCCGGAGTAACTGGCTGAAAAGCTATAACCTTCTGGTTTGTGGATCAATACGGAATCGGAGACAAAACATGTTTTAGTGTAAATGAAGTCTTGGGGATATCACGATTGTGGGAAATCTTTGTGGAGGAATATAAAGTTATCTTGGTCAGCTGCCGTTAATTTTCTTTTCCTTGAAGGCAAATTTAATAAACACAGGCTGTTTTCCAATAGACTTGGTATTACTTGTCTTTGACCCCATCTTGTAACTATCCTTTTCAGGCCATTGGATTGCGCCAAACCACTTATTCCGCTTATTATGAAGACGGACAACTGATTATTTTGCTTATTTCACCCAGATTCTATAGCTACATTCAATAAACACCAGACTGAGGTACAAAGGTGAGGTTGACAAAGGGGACAAAGCAAAAAAAGAGATAGGATTGGGAGGATACAGAAGAGTTCCAGACTGAAAAGGACTGAGGGGAAAAAAATGAACAAGTAACCCAAAAAAGAAAAGGGGAAGAATACACGAAGAAAAAAAAGAAGAGGTAGTACAGCGAAGGCTCCAAACGTTTTAAATGACCATGTTTTGTCAGGGTAATAAAGCCCAGCTAACAGCAGCAGCAACATACCCGCACAGTGAACGAGAATGCAAATTAGCCCCCATGCAAATGTCACAAAGGGCGAAAAACGTTTCGCACAACTTTCACCACCCACGACATTTCTCTGAAGCTCAAATGCTGCGGTGAGTCCTGCTTACACTGAAACATCCAGGAAACCATCGTGAGAACAGTAAAAGGAGGAGGAGAGTAACACATTACCGAACTTTGGTTAAAGATACACACACGTACTTATCTGTCATGGCATCTGCTAGAGAATACTGATTCATTAAATCTGCTTTTCAATCGTCTCACACAGTTGGAAATGGTTGAGGCCCAGGGGCAGGTGTCAAAGCGCCAGTCTGCAAAAGAGGAAGCAAAGATTATAAAACTGTTCAGTAAATTCAACCAAGACAGTGAAATATGGTCACAAAGCTAAAGCAAGGTCAGGTCTCAGACCAAATTAGAAACAATGCCAGTTTAAACAGCCAACCCTTTAACTTAGATCTAATACCTTGGGCAGAAGGCTTCATATGACTACAGGACTTCCAGGAGCTCATTTATTGACTGTGCTTCCCAGTCTGTGGTTAGATCACTGGAACACACATGCTGCACTATTATCAAGAGTTGTATCAGAGCTCAGCAGGGTGCAGTTTGACTAAAATTCTGTTCCTGAAATCCTCAGGAAAAACCCACAGCCCAGGCTGGAGTAACAAAGCAAACACTGCAGCCATGCTTCACTAGCTGACAATTAGCCGGGCGAAGCCCTGTCTCTTCCAACTTTTGTGGAGATACCGTCGCCATAGTTACTGAGGCAGCAACCACCAAGCATAAATAAGCTGCTCTGAGAAGTCCTGAGTTTGGCAGGCAAATAGCACGAAAACAATTGCAGATAAACGTGTTCCTGTTGAGCAAACCAAAAGGCTTGTCAGATTATCATCCCTTAAAAAGGCAGCAACATATTCTACCCAGATTATATACGGTAATGCTAGTTTTTAGTACACCAGCCTAATCCCAAATGTAACCTGCCAGAGAGGGAGTCCCAGACCCGGTTGACTGAGGGCTGTCTGTGTGGGGAAGATGGCTTGGCAGACAATCCCCTTACTGTTTCCACACTAGATCAATCTTGAATTCCGAACTAAATTCATTTACATGTCATCTTGTCACTTCATTTTACCATCAGATGAGGGTCATCCATCTTCTTTGAGTGTTCAGTGAGTTTGGGAGAACAGAAATCGCTGCAAATTATTTTAGCAATTAATGGCAAAGAATAGCAGGTGAAAGGTCAAAATCCTGCAGAGATCGTTTGCACGGTATTGATTTCTAGGAATTTCTTGATTCCTCAGTGTGGCAATCCCAGCAAGCAAAAGACAAATGTCTCGGTTGCAAATGTGAATAAGCTGTGTTTTTCTACTGTTCTTTAGAGTACAACCTAAATGTGAGTTATCTAAAAGGATAAAAACTGACTAAATAAGAGAAAACCACTATCCTCTGGAGTGGAAAAGAGACAGGAACGCTAGCTTTGTACATCAGGGTTACAGTCCCAGAAACAAATCATGCATCCTTTTCAAGGTGTTTCTGAGCTTATTTAAAGATGGCAGCATTTGGAATGGTGAAGGCAACTGTCCATGGAAAGGAGGATGCCACTCCTTCCCCTCTCTGGGGAGATTAATGAACTCCTGTCAACAGCTAGGTAGGGGGAGGCCAAACCCTGACAGACGCTGCAGCAACCTTAACGTTCTGTAGCTGATCACACTGAACAACCATCGACAATCCAGTTAGATCTGGCTTCACCTTTAATGTCCAAAAAGATTTCTCTTGAGAAAAATGAAATTTACAGGACAAATGGCTGGATGATGGAGACTGCCACAGCAAAATATAAACCGCTTGTTCTAAATGAGCAGAAATTCAGTGGTAGACAGTCCATCTATATTCTATATATGTCTGTGTGGCGGAAAGTGTTACATTTAAAAGGACCGACAGAAACAACGTGCTTGCATCCCAAAATACACAGCAGACTGCTACGCGTCACCTGACAAAAACGCTGCATTATTTACCCTCCATTCATATGTGAATAAAAATCGCAGTGCAGTTCAGGAGAAACTGCGTCAGCGTGATCATAAGGGCGTATTTACCAGCCACGGCAGATGAAAAGAATTGACGTCTGAGACACCAGCAGTCAAGACACTCTGCACAAGCAACGTGGATCTTACCATGAGTGGAAAAGCTCCAGCAGCTAAGGAAAGAAAAGAACCCTCTTCCAACCAGTCAGGCTGTCATTACTGGACAAATCTCCACTCAATGGCATGACAGAAGCATAAACCAAACAAACCAAAAACAGAATATCACAGACTAGCTTTGTGCTAGCCTGTCACCTCCCATCCCTACTCCTGAGACATGCTGCTCTCACACACTCCTTTCTCTGCTCTCCTACCTTCCTCCGTCTCCCCCTCTCGGAGCAGAAAAAAGCACTAGATGCTGCGGCGCCGGAGACTGGAGAGACAGGGTTTGCATTAAAGTCCTGGTTCACCCGTCGGTGGCAGACTGCGTAAATGAGGGTCTAATGAAAGCAAGCGGAATCGTCCCCCCCCCCTCATCACAGCAGTCAAAAGCTGCTCGCCAGCAGAGAGCGAGGGCGCAGGGATCACGCCTCTGGAAAGCGTCAATGCGTACAATTGCCGGCGAGGGGGAGGGGGCATTTGGGGCAGTGGGTGTGATAAGGAAAGGGGGGAAGGGGAGAGGGGTTAAGGTGTGCATCTGTAGGAGTGTGTCTATTGTTGTAGGGATGTTGGGTTTTTTAAGTCCAGAGCTGCAAGTCCGGCTGCTGGCCTCTCCACACTTGGGATGTAAACCCAGGCAGTAAAGACATTTTACAAACACATAACTTTAATTCCTGTCTACAACTCTGTTTGGTTTTGATTTCATCTTCCATGGAATTTTTTCTCCCAAAAACACTCCTCCTTGTTCTTCTGTTGACAAAATATCTGAATTAAACTGTCACGGCTCAGGTTTCTTATCAGTATTAAACATTGGTTCGTTAAATACACCTACCTAAAATCCAATGCTGTAAAATCCCTCCACCTGATTAAACATTGCTGCATTTTGTGTTGCACTCAATGAAAACAAAGTATGGTAAAAGCCACACCGCAACCACTTGATAAACGCTTTAAAAAAACAAACAAAAAAAACCCTGTTAATTCCGTGTACTGTACTTACGAAACTGGAAATTCACAGCTACACAAAAGGAACTATAATGTCGGTTTACATCCTCGGGCTATTTATAGACACCAAAGTTCCTTTCCCACTAGTTAAACATCCAACAAGGTCAGTAACGACACGCTAAATTTGTAGATCACTTTAAATCTGCTCACTCCGAGGCAAATTTGTGTCAACGTTTCCACGATATAAAACAGCGACACTTAGAAATGATAACCAACGACCAAAACTAACCACAAATACACGTATAACACAACACAGCTGCATCACACAATGTCAACATGTGCAGCAACAGAATGTACTGTATGTAGGCTAGCGTCCCGCTCCATTCCCTTCCAGCTCCCTGCTCTCAGCAACACCTAAGCTGGGAACCTTTTCAAAACATCACATACGCTGTCAGCAGCACTGAAGTAATGCATCACTAAGCTTCCCGCCAGCTCTGCAAAACAATCAGAGCTGTTGGAACAGCACCTTGGGAATTTTCTCTGAAGACATTTTGGACATTTTGTGAAGAAATGAAAGCCAAGAACATAACAGAGTGCAGACGGGTGAACAACAACAAGCAGGAAACGAAGCTCTAGAAACTGTCACTTGACCACAATATTTTTGTTTTTTCAAAACCATCTGTGGAATGTGGAAATGCTCCATGCATGGCCAGAATTGCATAAGAGAAGACAAAAGGGCTTTATGCTCACTACTGTCTGCTGGTGATATGGAGCCAGGAAAATGATTCCAGCCCGAGGGGCATTGGGGTACATGGGTGTGGCAGCAAAAGGAGGTTTCTGCACTATAAAGACACGAGGGGGTTGTCCCACACGACTGTCCTGTAGATCCAACGCTACACACTCCGACTCCTGACCTTTACACTGCAGGACCAAAACCTTAATGCTTCCAGTCAAACATGACTTCCCCCCCTCCCCAAGATGGAAGCAGAAATGGGTTGATAACACAGCAACCTTATCGGTGACAAATATACGCACTCCTCTATAGAAACGGAATGATTGTCCAATGTGTGAATTACATGCAAACTGTGTGTATCCAGTCAAATATGTAACAGGGCTTGCCAGTGAACATTTCAGCTCAGAAACTCCAGGCTGCCAGGGTTTGGCGTCCAAACAGAAGCAACCCCGTTACCCCTAAACAGGAGCCAATTCTGCACGTAGCTCAAAACAAAGGTCCCTTTCAGCCGGGCGACCCTTGAACAAAATCCCAAGATCCAACCATTTAAATTGATTACCGATAAAAGGACGGCTGTCCATGTCATTATCGATAGCAGGCAGAAGCAATCTGTGTAATTTCACGGAGCACGTGGGAATCTGGTGTCTTCAATAAATGCAGGAAGCAAAACTTCTATGCACAAACACAGAATACGCCAATTTGGTTCCCTCGGTGAGGTCCTCATCTACTTATACTCAAATGAACCTATTAGTCTTAATAAGTGGCAGAGGTGACCTCACAGAAACCTGTAACCTGAGGGTAGGTCAGACAGGCACAGCCACTGGTTTAATGATTTGTCCACTGGCTGATGAATGATTCCACACCACTATCCTGTTATGGCTATGTTGTCCCCCTCAGGGTCCAGCTGACATGATTGTGGCCTGACCGTGTGCCACCAAAGCAGCAGCAGCAGCAGGCCTATCACCATGACAAGATCCGGACAGCTGCCCTCCTGCCTGGCAGCGACCCGTGGAACCGAGCTCTATGAGTCCGTGAGGGGAAAAGACGTCCCAGCCATTGTATTTAAGCAGAATACAAAGAAGGGAGAGGGAGAATGATCCATGTCAGCAACGAACAGCTGTATTTGGGGACAGGCTAAATAGCTGACATGGTCCAAAATTCCTTGGGGTTTATTCAGTGTAAACTAAGCCTGCATGCATATTTTTTTATTCTTGTAAGAATTCAAAACTGCACCCAGCTCTTATCAGTTTTATTTGAAGTCAAGTCAGGAAATTCAGCAAATTCTCCCATTTCCCGTGCAAAACTCAAGTCACAGAACTGCTAAAAATTGACTAAATTATCTATTATTCCACAAAAGCAGCTGTCAGTTTAGATAACAACAAATCATAAGAGGTTGTCAATTTAGAGAAGTTGACATTGAGACATCCTGCAGACACAGCTAGGCCAGAGGGCAAACAGGGAGCACTTCCAAACCCTCATATTACTGTTGCTGGAGTCTCCACAACAACTCCACATGCACGCAGGTGAGACCTTTACGAGTGTCCACTGATGACCCCCAGCTGCACAGGATGGCCCTTGAGTCCTGACCCCAGACCTACAAAAACACATCTGGGCACAGAACAGTGCTGCAGGCAGACCTGCTACTGGTCAGTTCTACATGTGCACGGTGGGTAACTTGCTTATGTGTTTCGCTGCCGTCAATAAAAGTCTTTTGTTGCTGCAAAGAAAGCGCACTCTTGATTTATGCATGCCAATAGTAGACCCCCCCCCCCCCTCCCCATCTGAAGAAATGGCATTTAAAAGTGCAAAGGGGGGGTAAAATTCGCAAATATGTGCGCGAACACGCCTGTTAAACGTTATATTGTGGGCACAGTGCAGTATTCTCGGGTAGCTCGGTGCTTTAGGGACAGGTGACAGCGGCTGCGTGGACTCGCCAAGTCCTCCGCTGACATCTTTATCTTTTTTATTGCGCAGCTCCACTTTTGAAATGTCGCGGGAAAGGCGGGTATAACTTTTAGGCGTCGCCTGAAAGCGAGAGGAGCAAATTAAAAAAACTGCCCTCCAAACCGTTTCGGGTCGGTCGGCGTCAAGTGCAGCTCAGCTCGAAGTCCGAGACGGCTCGCACGAACACGACCAGCGGGGCTGAACCGAGTGGACGGCTCGGAGGAGAAACGGTCCCGGAGCCGCTAAACTAACCGGGCCGCGGCGATGTTACTCACCGCAAGCAGGGTTTGCTCTTCCTCCCGGTGGGTGCGGAGATGGACTTGCGGAGCAGCAGCGGCGTGACAAAGTTCGGAGGCTCAGCTCAGCTCAGCATGGCGACCGAGTGGATTCAAACCCCTCCGGGCTGTGGGATCAACAGAGCGGGGGAGGGAGCAGGGGGGTGGCGGGGAGAAACGGGGGGGCGGAAGAAGCACACGCAGGTGTTGCTGCAGGGTAAACACTCGGTTACAAGTGAAATTGGGACCCTTGAACGATTATCTAGGGAAAAGCCACGTTTCAAATTTGGAAAAATAAATAGAAAATAAAATTGACACTCCAAGGACACCCCCGCCGGGCTGTTAGTGATGGTTTGCTTTACTACGAGTGATCAGATTGTTGATTAATAAAGGTTACGGTTTGTTCCAGTAACTTTGCGATCTTTTATTTTCATCAATACATATTTTATTCTATAGTTGTGTTTTTTGGCTCAAATACATCATGGTCGCCATATTTGCTGTAAAAATCAAGTGATTCTGATGGTAAAACCAACTGAGATGAATTAATATAGTGTGGTTCAAGACAGATTATTAGAATTTTAGAGTTAAGGTTTGCAATGAACGCATGCATAATTCTTTTAAATATGTGACTTCTGCAGCCCCTAAATATTAGTGATCAGTTGTTGGAATCCAGGATCCTAATCCTTCCTCAGCACAGACCCCACGAACTACAATTTGATCAGCCACCAACCACTGTCAGTTAACTATAACTGAGATGGCCTCACTGTCCTGTAATATCAAGAGTCCTGGCGAAAAACCTTAGACCTTTGGCTGACAGGACCATGTGGGGGCTATGCTGAGAGTTTAAAAGGCTGCTGTTGGAGGTCAGAGTTTATATAACATTTTCCTAAAGGAGTAGTGAATCAAACACACACAGGAGGAAAGACAGGCTGACCCTTGTCTCATTGTGCAGGACAGAGGAGGAGGGAGAGGGACTTTCCATGGCACTGAGGACCGAACACAATACCATCTTTGAGTAAATGACACATTGCGTCTGGTGGAAGTCAGAACCACGTCACACTCTACCTCTGTGCGGGCTTTGTGGGATTACCAAATGGCAAATGTTGAGACCTTTACCTGCAGGAGTGGAGCTGCAGGCAGCCTAAAATGCCCCCTGAGTTTAGCATGGAAGAATTAGGCCATTTTCTTAAATATGCAAATGCACTATGCTACACATTGTTTATCGCTGCATCAATCTCCGGTGGTTTGAGAGCTTACTGGCTGGCTGAAGTTAAAAGGGGACGTTAAGTGCTGCATGAAATGAATACGAAAAGCAGCTGGGTTTATCTTCACTCACTCTGTGACATGTGCTGCTAAGAGAAAACAGGTGACCAAGGAATGTGTCTTGAAACTCAAATGTAATACTGGAGCTCAAATTATTTGTTGCCACTTGTGCAGATATGCCAGGTTGTTTATGTGTTTTTTTCAACATGTTTCGGCCACTTTCCTAAATTCTGTACATTTCTTGTTTGTCATATTGTCCGGTCCCCTATGGTTGCATAATAATCACACTTCAATATTTAAATAGATGCTAGAAAAATGATGCTAGGTTATTAAGACTCCACAGAGAAGCAAATACACATGAGATAAATACTCATGTGACCGACTAACAATATATCTTAGAAAATGATAGTGTTGGATATAGATTTGTACAATATTCATGCCTGTGCTTTACAGACACAAGTGGATATATTTAGAGTCCAATGCTGGTGTATCCATGCTACAGGGCAGACCACAATCATTCATAACACTAGAAGGGCCAATCCTGGAGGAAAGTGCATGTGTGTTGAATGTTGCGGGCAGGATTGAATTCAGGGTCTGTCCTGTCACTAGAATTAGGCAAGTCACTGACAAAAAACAACACTTTCATGGCATCTCGCAGCAGTATATAATGTATAGACATGTGCAGTAAAGACTGAGCATGCAGAGCTATTTCTGTACTACAATACACGTGACACAAATTCCTTTTAAAAAAAGATATACAAAAGAGATTAAATGATGTTATATTGGTGTGCACAATACAAGATGATTCACTTTATAAAGAAGTGATATTGCAAAATGTAGCCATGCAGAAATTTGAAAAGGATTGTGGAGTAGACATATAAACCCAATAAATCTGTTGTTTACTGGGAGACCAACCCACTCTGTCTCATGCATACCAAATAAGCTTACAGAGTTGGAAAAGAAGTTCAGTTCCTTTGTAACTTTCCTTTTCCATCGTGAGCATATGAATCATACACAATAAATGCATAAATAATACTGAGAAAACTTGCACGTTCAAGTTAAATAATAGGCAACGTCTATGTTTTTAGTATTGTATATAATGATACATGGATAAATGTTCATTTACAAAATAGACTTACCATTATTAAAATAGACGCGTCGTAGTTTGTTGTAAAGTACTACCATCTGGTGTCACAATATTGAATATACGTCCCTTAAAAAGTGAACTGATGCGTTCAGACACCGGAAGTCCGCCCGAACATCTGCGCTCAGTTGATTCATGGCGCCACCTAGTGGAATACTCGCTACAACTTGTGTGTGGTGTCTAAAAGTGACATATTTTGAAAAAATGTTTTACAAAATTCGGAACTGCTAGAGATAAGGATGATCATGCTAAAGAATTATAACAACGTACGTAACAACGTAAATTGTCAACTATTTTTAATTGGCCAAAGGTTGGATGCACTGCATTAACTGACAATCTATACTCAAGCATTAAAAAACTTAAAAAATCCGATATAAAGTATCTGCCAGGTAGCTATATTTGCCGCATTAGTTATCAGTAGTTATAACTGCAGATTTTAAAATTGAAGGTCATTTTAAACAAGTATTTTTGTATTTTTTTACCTTTTAATGTAGGTTTTACTAGTCTTTTCTGAAGGCCTCTCGTAGGCGGGTGCAATAAATTATTCTCCAATCACCATAGTGGTAGAAGTCACATGTCTCCAGCTGACCAATAGCGACCGAGGTATAAAGATGTTGCCGCACCCAAGTGGGTTTGATGGAGGATCTGGGTGGAGCGATGAGGGGGACGACATACGCAGAGAGATAAACCCACTGAGAAACTACCGCCGTCTGGAATAAAAGTAGAGAACCTCCCCGCCCTGTTTGATCGAAAGGTGCTTGAATTGATTTAGTTCGCCAGAGAGCGGGTAAGTGGAACAATAAGCCACAATTATAGCTGCATTTTTGTCCTTTCAGCAAGGTGATTTAAAAAAAAATGTTTTTATGGCGTCTTCGTCGCTACACTTCCTGCAATCGTGATGCTAATGTGGCCCTTTGCAGAGTGCAAATGGTGGCATGTTGCATTTTAATTCTTTTTACATTTCAAAGCCATTGATTTACATCGTCTCGCACGTTTCCCGTGTCCCTTGCGAACAATAGCAACTTCACTGCTGGCTGTGTTTGGGGCTTCGGGCATGGTTGGCTAAGAGTAGGCCCCAGATTGTATTATCCTGCACTGCACATGCAAACAGTTAATATTCCTATTAAATATGGACTCGGGTGTGTTTTCAATCAGAGGATATTGAGCATTTCAGTGGCCTGTTGTGATGAAGCAGTTTCCCGTCGGTGAGTGTGCAGAATGTCCTGCAAAACAAGTCGTCCGTCCATGCACCTCCTGTGAAATTCGTTGGCCCCCTACTTTTTACCATCAACTTCTGCAGCCAACACCGACCTTCATGCATCAAACACTATGCTATATCATTAAATTGCATGAAATATAACGTGTTTTAGATATGGGGAAGTAAAAACACAGCTGTGCAAATCCCAAAGCGCCTCGCCAAAGTAGTGGCTGTTCACCATGAGATCCAGTATATTAGTGGTGTCTGTGATTCATAGGCCTGTTATATCCAAGTAATGTGGAGATTCATAATGATGAATTTTAATTTTATTGTACTTTTATGAAGGTTTTTTAGACTAATTTTTTTATCGACTTTTTCTTTTCTCTGGATCTGTTGGAAATTTGCAACATTTTAGGCACAAATGACCCCTCCAGATAATAATAAATGTTATTTCCACTTTACCACATCAAACATTGCAAAATAGCGCTTGTGTCAATGATATGACATATGTTGATTAGGCATCCCTTTTGCTACATGCAGTGTAAGTACCATGAAGCAAAATCAGGATGAATTGCCCATGTATATTAAGGGGTGGGTTTTGGTGATTCTTTTAGACTGAGCAAAATTCCCAAAGGAGCTTTGTGAGTCTGGCTCCATGTACTCCACACACGCATACACACTCACTCTGGATAGTGTTTGCTTTACTCCCACTCCTCTCGCCCACACCCTCAACTGCAGTGCAGCTGAAAATGTGTTCCTCATTTCAGGTCCATCTCTCTCATTTCACTTTTTCCTTCCTTTTCTCCCCACATGCAAACACTTAAAGGCTTTTTCCCCCTAAGGTGCAGAGGTGAACATGGTCATAGTCAAATTCTACCTCTAACAGCTGCTGAGTTCAGATGGAATATGTATCATGTAATATATTGTTTGTTTGTTTTTGTTTTCTGTGCTACTGTGTTTTTAAATTGAAAGCTTCTGGCTCTTTCTTTTTGTATTTCTTTTCGGTCTGGTGCACAAGACTAAAGTGCTAAAATGACACCTTGGACATTCCTTGTAGTTACCCTGACACATGCACTAGAGGAATCTTTGTCCCCCAGTAATGACAGGCATGCAGCAGGAGATATAAAGAGTGTCCCGCTGCTTATTTCAGTCTCTCAGATGGCGGAAATGCTTTTAAACACCAATGCATGCTACAGTCACCACCTGTAAAACAGACTGTTTTTATTTTGATGACTCTTTTGCATTGTGGGGTCTTCATAATAGGAGAAAATGTAATGGCTGTCAGTGTTTGATGTGATGGTTGCCTTGATACTTTAAACCACACCACAGCTATCTGTCTGCTCAAAAGTCTGCAACTGGGTTGTATGCTAGGTCTGCATTTCAACTCATCTTCAATCAGATGATGATATTATATTAAATTTGGAGTGCCAGGTCCTGAACCGCCCCGTCTGTGATCAACTATGCTGGATGTTTTTTGAGTTGGGCACACCCAGGATTTCACCCATTATTTTCCAATGTTGAGCATTCACTTGTCATCGACGTAAATTGTTCCACTTACTCTCTAATTGTTGGTTCAGATTTTTTTCTGCTCCTCTAAGTTTGATTTTTGCAGAAGATGATTGAATTCCCAAGTGCCAGTCCCATTCTGTGTGTCATTAAACACCCAGGACGCATGAGACTCGGGGGCGGCCCAACTGAAATATTAACTTAATTCAGAATGTTCATATCTTAATCCAGCATTTATCATTTGTAATCATCTGTGATCATGTGATTTATCATCTCTTAACTGGGACGTTATTCGTATCGAATATAAACGGAATGACATCAGTTTGGAGGGGTGTCTTGTGACTCAGATGAGCTTACAGAGCAGTGTTGCCCCACAGCTGGTCTTGCATAACAGTAAAGGGTGTCCTGTGTTTCCATGGTAATATATTTGGTTACTATAGTGATGGCAGTTTCAGCAGGAGTGGGGGCTATCCATTCCCCTGCACCTACATATCATATGAGCAGAGATAAGGAGTCCTTTGAGGCTCTGGGAGCCTGTGGTTGCAAAATGACGACATTTTAAACTAATGGAGGCGAAATTTCAGCTTTTCACTGTTATTGCTACACTTGACACGTGTCCTGGGTACCGGACATCCGTTGTCAGACAGTTTACACTATAAAAAAAAAGAAGCTTTTGTAGTGTTCATGTTGAAATGAGGCCCTGTACTGCGCATCTGGAAGAAGTCATTTAGTTTCAAAGATGCATATGGCAGGAAAGCACTGTGATGGAAGTCACCAAGCATCGGTACATTTACTAATGCACAATGGATTTAAAGCATCTTGACTTCCTAAGTCAGATGCACATATTGATGGTAATGCACAGTCATCCTTATGCACTACTTATCCTCATCGTCGGAGTCAGGAGTAAAGAACAATCTGCAACTCTGGTCAGTGGGATTCTACACATTTAGTAGTGTCAGCTGTTTTTCATCCATAAAGTCATTATGTTAACAGGCGGCCGGGAGAATTCTGTCAAATCCTATTACGGCTATCCAGTTGTCAGCACGCATGCCTTGTTCTTTGCAGTAAACCCAACATGGACAAGTGAAAAGCAAATGCAGCGTAAACGCCAGAAGAAATGAAATCTGACAGCAGTCTTCCGGAATCAAGGCCATCTTCCCTTAATCAAGCCTGACCTAGTCCAGTTTGCACTGTACGAATTTGAGTTCACATGGTTTTATAAAGGGTGGCACTTGTCTCTGAAAGCTAGACATTATTTCTTCAGGGTAAAATGTAAAGAACTCCACCAATAGAGGACACAGAGTCTCTGTTCAGTGTGTGACTCTGGATGCTTTGAGCTCAGCTGACAGTTGCCATGACGCTTTTGGCTGAACATTTGTATTGAAGCAGACTAATGGGCTGCATCAGTTTTGATGAAGGCTAGATTGTTTTTGTGCGTCCCACAGGGTCAATTTTTTACACTGTCACAGATGGACAGGCAGATATAGAGCTCATCGTTGTTTATGTTGTCCTCAATGATAAAGCTGCCAAATAATCGCAATAACTCTAAAAAACACAGGAAATGCTGGTGGGCTATCTCGCGCTTCACTTTTGTTTTATTTTCCTCTGCACAGCCTTGACCAGCCGAGGGATGTTGTTATTCCAGGAAACACATTGTGGAAATCAATGAAAACTCCTCTGAGCTTGGAATATTGGTAACATGAGCTCACCAGCCAGCAGAGGAAAGTGTAGTCAATAAGACTGACTCCTGTAATGTACTGGTTATGCAATATTACATTTAGCTAAAACGTTATACAAGTTTTAGTATATATTAATACTCCAGGACCAAAGTTTTCAGTTTGACACTTCCTACACTTATTTATCAGTAGATTTTTCTTGGTTGTTATAATGTCGAGCCAGAACTTTATTGTTCAAACAGCTATAACCAGGCCTTTGTCAATTTCCTCTTGATACGATGAGTAAAAATTCTCCCTGTCCCTTCCTCCTGCCACAGGAGGCCAGCCCATGATGAACGGCGACTCAGGTGCCGGGGTGGTGACGGCCCCGCCTCCCACCACAGCCCCCCACAAGGAGCGTTACTTCGACCGGGTGGACGAGAGCAGCCCGGAGTACCAGAGGGAGAGAAACATGGCGCCTGATCTGCGACAGGACTTCAACATGATGGAACAGAAGAAGAGGGTCTCCATGATACTACAGAGCCCGGTCAGTGAAACAGACGCGTTCAGGAGAAATCAACGCTATCCTCTCCAGCATTTCAAGCAGTGACTCAGGGCTTTTAGATACAGCGGGCTTGCAAACATCACATGATGACTCCAGTATATTCCCCATCAACCATGTTTGTGTGACTGGCTTGATCCCATAGACCAGCACTCTTTAAAAGCCCATTGTGTTCTGGAAAAGCACTGATGTGTTCAAATCTTGAGGAAAAGACAGAGCGGCCATTGTCATGTCATTTATGTACACGCCAGTGCTGATGGTGAAACAACTCTCACCTTTTTATGACCTCTCACGGTCACAACCTCAATTATTCTTTGCATTCATTTGTATTGTGAATGTGAAATTTACGTGCTTATCTAATTTCCTCTTGTTTTTAGATATGTCTGTTGTATCTTATGGAACGTCTCTTTGGGTTTTTCCCCACAGGCATTCTGTGATGAGCTGGAGACAATGATCCAGGATCAGCTGAAGAAAGGGAAGACTCCCACTAGCCTGCTGGCTCTGCAGCAGATCGCTGACTTTATGACCACGAGCATGCCCTCCATGTATCCTGCTGCCCCACAGGGAGGAATGGCAGCACTCAACATGAGTAAGCAGATAAACAGAATGATAGTGGGCAGGAATTTGACCTCAGCTCTGTCTGCGGTCACGATGAGTAATATATTGAATGCTAACAATTTTCCAATTTGGGTTTTTAAATGAGCGTTTTCTTCTCTCTTTTACCTGCTGACCTATTTCAATGGCGATGTTTACTACAGACTGTGAATTTTCCACTTCTTTGTGCCAGGTTTGGGTATGGTGACTCCAGTAAATGATCTCCGTGGCTCGGACTCTACTTCCTATGACAAAGGGGAGAAAACGCTTCGTTGCAAGCTGGCTGCCTTCTACCGACTGGCTGATTTGTTCAACTGGTCAGAACTCATCTACAACCACCTCACAGTAAGACGGCTGTACCTTTTTAGAATATAGACTTCATGCCCATTATAGTGTCTTTTTTTCTAGGAATGATAATTGTATTTGCCCATAACGTAGTTTAACATTAATTTGATCCTTTAGGTGCGGGTGAACCCCGATCAAGAACACTTCCTGATTGTCCCTTATGGGCTTTTGTACAGCGAAGTAACAGCCTCTAGTTTGGTAAGAATATCTATTGATCTCTTAATGGTGGAATTTATTTTCTGATTATTTTTTTATGGCTATGAATAAAAATGTTGGCAATCCTGCCATGTAGGTGAAGCTAAACCTACAGGGGGAGATAGTGGACCGGGGCAGCACCAACCTCGGGGTCAACCCAGCTGGCTTCACCCTCCACTCGGCCATTTATGCCGCACGGCCTGATGTGAAGTGCATTGTCCACATACACACAGCCGCAGGTGCCGCGGTAAGAGAACTTTATATAAATATTCATACCAAATATGAACAGGTTTCTATCCGGTACTACCTCTGGTGTATGTGATCGGTTGCAGGTATCGACCATGAAATGTGGCCTGTTGCCCATCTCACCAGAGGCTCTGTCCCTGGGTGAGGTGGCCTATCATGATTACTATGGCATCCTGGTGAATGAAGAAGAAAAGGAAATATTACAGAAGAACCTTGGGACTGACAAAAAGGTAACAGCGAATTTTAATCACAAATCATAAGAAATCCCCTTTAGAACAAAATGGAAATGAAAGAATTCTTTTTTACGTGGGTGTTTGTCTCATAGGTCCTCATCCTGAGGAACCATGGCTTGGTGGCTGTGGGTTCAACACTGGAGGAAGCATTTTATTACATCCACAATCTGGTCACTGCTTGTGAGATCCAGGTCAGTCACACTGAGCTTCACGTAGGGAATTGTTACACATTTATATAATGTGTGTGTGTGTGCGCCTGTGTGTGTTGGGGGTGTTGGAAAGAATGAATGATGGGGATATGTGTTCTCATATCCTGGTCTGTATTATCGATTCCTCCTGAGGTTTTTCTTTCTCTGCTCTCTCCACTTTTTTGCCTTGAAGGTGCGCACACTGGCCAGTGCTGGAGGTCCAGACAATGTGGTGATGCTGGACCCGGGGAAGTACAAGGCACGTCCACGGGTCCCAGAGCCAGCTGGTGACGGCTCCTCCACACATCCCAAATGGCAGGTTGGGGAGCAGGAGTACGAAGCACTCATGAGAATGCTTGACAACTTGGTGAGCATGGCAGAAGTCCACTGTTCAAAATCCATCGGTGATGGCAGACAGCGGAACAAAACCCATGTTTTATGTTTTCACCCCCCCTCCTCAGGGCTACAGAACAGGTTACCCTTACCGCTGTCCGGCATTGCGAGACAAAGCTAAAAAGTACAGCGATGCTGAGACTTCCTCCACTTATGGAGATGACAGTGACTCAGGTGCTCGCTCCCCACTGAAACACAGCTTCCAGCGTGGCCAGCGTGACAAGACCCGCTGGCTAAATTCTGGCAGCCGGCCCGATGAGCCCTATGAGGATGGGCCCGATGGCAGCAGCCCCAAGTCGAAGCCTAAGGTGTGGACGAACATAACACACGATCAAGTCAAACCCTTGCTGCAGTCTCTCTCGTCTGGTGTCTGCGTGCCAAGCTGTATAACCAACTGCTTGGTCTGTGCCTACCTTATTGTTCATAGTATAGATTTTGTTGGTGGAAATGGGTAGTTGGTCGGCATCGTGAGCTTCTGGACACACACACACACACACACACACGAGTGAAGTAACATTTATTCATAAATTACTCATTCTGATCTTTTTATTGCCAGGTCAAATTGGAAACTGGTATAGGAATATAGTCATAAGTTATTATCACTTGAGATTCCCAATTAACCCAAATTGAACCCTCCTGTGGCTGTTTCTAGCCGTCTTTGTTCTCTTTTCCTTCTGGTGTCCTCATGCCTCATGATGTCAGGCCGGCTACCCGCAGCATGACCCACTGCATGACTAGTAGAAATGAAGCACTTCTTGTGTAGATGTTTTGTTTCCCAGAGGAGCGAGCAGCAGGGCTGTGGTGCGAGTCCTCGTGTGGACCCTCAAATGTGTTAAAACTCAAAGATGCTGCTTAGCTGTGATAATACTTCATGGAGTCAGAATCGATTAAAAAAGAAATGTCAGATTTGTAGCTTTATCAACCAAAGAGATCTTAGTTTTCTTCCAATGCTTTTCTGTAATATATGAATTCTCAGTAGTTTGTTGGAATTTATTCTGAAAGGTCTGCATGAGTGGGCGGGAATAATAACACAACCAACTTGATATTTGACTAAACTTTTGAATCTCCTGTTGGGAAAGTAGGAAATGTTGTGTTGTGAGTCTCTTTCTCAGTGAGTATATCATTTCTGTGTTCATCTCACATTCAACCGACCCAGCTACTTCCATCCAGAAAGCCCTTTCTCATCTGCTACTGGTTTGGCAGCAAATCGATCAAGCTAAAGATAAATGCAGGATTGACTCCATAGCCCTCTCAGCTTTCCACTGCAAATTACATCTCTATTTAGAACTCAGAATATATTTTGCATGAAGCTGCTGCTGCTCATTCAGAATAATGCAAGAATTGAGTAGAGCTCTTTTTATTTCACGTATGCTGGGCATTACCAGGTTTGCAAAACTGCTGCAAAAAGTAAATGGGAGTATTCAAGAACAGAACCCTATAGTCTGCAGGAAGGATGCCCTCTGGTGACAGTAGCTTTTCTTTGTCCCCATGTGGGCGAGTGTCTGGTGTGTTTCTCTTGTATTTCTGTCGTCCATGTTGTTGAGTAACAGCCTGGGAAATGACTTTGGTGATGCCAGCTCGCCTCTCACTGCCACCCTCGCTTCGTAAGACAGATTCATCACACTAAACCACCTGGCCATCCACCCCACTCTCCCTCCCCTTTTCCTATCACTCACCCACTCGCCCCTCTCCTTCCTTACCCCCCTTCCTTTACCTGTACTGTGGTGTTTTTAGTGCATCTTTACTGTGCTCCAACCGTTTATTTTTAGATTCAAACAGCGCATCAATGATGATCATGATGTAAATTACAGTACATTTTAATTTGTCATGTAAAAACCTTTTTAATTATTGACAAAACAGATCTTGGATGGTCATTTTAGTCAAAATGGGGCCAAAGCTTTTTTGTTTTCCTTGATAAATGTGTGAAGAAGTGAATGAAAATTGTAATTTATGGAAAAGTTTCATATACCGAAACCTTTCTCTTCCTTTTTGGGCCTTTTTTGATATTTTTTATTGGGATTTCCAGCTTGATATTGTAGCAGTTTCCTCAATTCCACTGTGCATATCCATACTATTCATAACCAAAATATACACCACAAACTCATACATAGATTCTCCTATTTTCTCACATGTGCTCTATCATCATTGGTCCATATTTGCATTCTAACCTTTTTTATTATAGACATTTAAGTTTTTTCTTTTTCAGTTCAGCATGATTTTTGATTTTTGTTTTGTGAAGCCTGCAAAGTTTTAACAATATTTTTTTATTTTTGGTTTTTCATGCCAGTCAGTATATCTGTTTTACTTTAGTCGATGTGCTCATTACAGTGGTCAAAGGATGACGGCGTTCGCCAGGCAGCAGTTGCCAACCAGTTCATTCCAATGAACACCAATCCAAAGGAAGTCCTGGAAATGAGGAATAAGGTATCTCAACAGTTCCTCTTTGACTCTGGTAACGTCTAAACTTGCAATGACTTAAGTTTTTATTTTGTTTTTTAAAGATTCGGGAGCAGAATCTGCAGGACGTAAAAACAGCGGGGCCCCAGTCCCAGGTTCTGTGTGCCAGCACTGTGGGGGAACGTAGCTTTAACCAGGTCAGTCTGTCACCTTCTCGTACGATAGCTTCACTGTCACTGTCTCCGTGCCAGTTGGGTGTCTCCATAACCTCCTTCCTGCTGTGATCCAGAGCGACGTGGTGACTTTGTAACTGTCACATTATTCTTTTATCGCAGAGATTGACAATCTGGCAGGTGAGTAGTGTTTGTTAGAGGTAAACTCGCCCTGCTCTTCAAACCTGCCACTTCAGGTCGCGTCCATATTCTTACTTTAACTCTTCATATTTTTTTTCTGTTTTTATTTTTTCCTTTTTCAGTTACTGAGAGGTCAAGGATTTTATTTGCCTTGCTACTTGCAGGCTGTGAAAATCCTCTCAAAAATATATGCTGTTTTTATATATGATTTTTTTTTCTTTGCATGTGCTCTTGCAACCACTTAGACAGTTAGTTTTAAGTCAGTTTGCATGGTGGATCTGGTTTATTTATCTTATTTTTCCTCATTTGTAAGACTTGAGGAGATGTGAGTGTTACTCCTCCAGGACAGGATTGCTGCAGACAGAGCTGTTTTACCTCCGCCAAGAACGTCAGCATGTCTCAGCCGACTGGATTGATAGTTAGTCAGATTATTGCAACTCTGTGTACTTAGAGGATGGATTTGATTTGGCCTTGGCAGAGGTACATATGAGCTCTACTATTTATATATAATAAAAAAAAATGCATCGACTACATATCAGAGGTACCTGAAACATGTTCCAGCATGTTATTAGTATCCTTAAAGGAGCCCCTTTGTTTAATTTGGTCTGATTGAATGTGTCATGGTGACCATTGCAACGCTTTTCCCATTTCACGTCACATCTCTCGTCAGAACATCTCCTTTTGCATGCGTTCTTGGTGTGTTCAATATGACTGTACGGCATCTGTATGCAGAGGTGGAAAGTAAATCACGCATTTTAAATGGTGTTATGTTGTTTTTTGAAAGACTGTCATTCAACCAGTAGTTAAAGCAAAAACTTCATTTTTGCTTTGGAAGTCAACCGTCCTTGACTCTTAAGAAATGTGGGGATTTCCAGAAGGTCTTCACACTCATGAGGGTTACGTATTGCAATATACACAGTAATCTTTCCACCTTTGTCCCTTTTTAAAGGTGGTTCTGTTTCTGCTGGCTTCACTCATTCATGTCTGGCTGTCTAACGGACTGTTGGTCTGAATGCAGTGGTGTTTCAGCTGAGTTGTTCCTTCCCCCTCACTGGGTTTACTATTGCAGGATGCCCCTCTTTCTGACTGTACAGACACTATTGATGGCCTTGATGGGTCCGAAGGGTCCTATAGTCCCGCTAAATCAATTAGAAAGGTACTTACTGCTCCAGTACTCACACGTATGTTAAAATAACCTCCAGACATTACAGACTGATGTTATAGTGCACATCTGGATCTGTGTAGATGAATAATTCAACAGGTGATGGCAAATTGTGTTCAGTAGCATTTTCTTCATATTTACGCCCAATAAAGGTCCGAAACTGGTTTGTGTCAGTTGTGATTTTGATCTTGTCTTGTCATGGTGACATTTGTTGCATAGAGTTTTGTTTTTACAAGTTTTTTTTTTTTTTTTTAAATGGTGGACATTTTGTAAAAGTTTATCCTCTGAAGAATGCAACTATCACTGTTTATTACTTTACTCTTTTCATGCCAAGTGATGTGAAGTTTATTTTCTTGAGTCTTTTTATGCCTTTTTTTGGTAGAATAAAACAGCAATTTTTATACTATCTAATGCAATTAATAGCCTGTTAGACAAAACCTGATATACTGTATATAATTATATAAGTTATTGCTCTTCCCATTTACCCAAGACATTTCTCGTAAGTTTACATAAATTTTGTCTTAACCGCTGATCCCCTTCCAGGATAATTATATGGATGGAATTTCTGAAAATATTTCACACTTCACAAATGTATATATATATATTAGTATTTAAATCTGCCCGTGTTCACCTGCATTTACTTTTCAACTGTTCTGCGTTTCCTCTGTGTGCCCTGTAGGGGGAGCTTGTGACGGCATCCAAGGCCATCATTGAAAAGGAGTATCAGCCCAAGGTTGTCATCAGCACACAGGGCCCGAACCCCTTTAACAAACTCACAGACCAGGAGCTGGAGGAATATCGCAAGGCGGTGGAGCAGAATCAGAAAGGGACCGAAGGTAAAGTGGAGATGCAGCAGCCAACCCAGAAATGCTTTGTTGCCTGTTAATAAGAGTTAAATGCCGTTTCTTGCTCTCCTCCTGTAATCAACCATTTTTAACTTCTCTAAGAATTACAGAAGTGAAATGAGCTTCGTGTTGAGGTTTCCTGGTCTGTTAAATTATAACAAAGTCAAATAATACACATGAATTCACAGTCCAGAGATGGGATGACAGTAGTGAGCAGTCAGCATCCTCCGTTCCATCAACTAAGCCTGAAACGCCACAGGGGGGTGGAGCCTTTCTTTCTACGCCATCACAGTCTGCGACCGACTCGCCTAACTTACCAAACACCCCACCAGGCACCGCCACGTCTCCCACACCAGATTCAGTAGAGGACTCGCCTGTCCTCAAACAAGCGCAGCGTCACGCTGAGATTGCAGAAGCAATTGTAGATGACGTTTTTTCAACAATCGGTGATGTTCTTTCATCGCGAGACCCCACGAGCAAGGAGTTCCACTCAGCTGTGCTGCGAGCTCTCAGCAAGGAGCCATTGGTGGTAGCAGAGGCTGAGGCAGAGCAGGCTCCAGGTACATGGGTTGAAGTGGAGTCCTGCATAAGATCTTCTGTTTCCCTCCTCCCCTGCTCAGCCTTTACCCGTCTTACTGAATACAAATGCATTGGGTTACGTGGGAACCCCTGCCTGCTGTTTTCTCCTTTGCCTGGGGGCCTTTTGTTTTACCTCCTTACCCAGAGGCCAGTCTCCTGCTTGATTACCCACCCCCCACCCTCACCCCGTTTCTCTGATGTCGCCTCCAAAGGCATCCGAGTTGTGGCAGATTGGGATCCCTGTTTGCAGTGTGATTGGATGAGGAGCTGAGCTGAGAGGATGTGAAAAGTTTAAGGGGGTTGAAGACCACTCATACGGGGTGCACTGTGTAAGTGCTTACTTTGTTCAGGAAGCTCAATCCTCCAATCAGAGCTTCCCATATGTGGACATTAAAAAAAATGCCTTCCTCCTTTTGCTGCTACCTTGTCCAGTCTCCCTCCAGTGCGTCTCGCTGATTTTTCCAATGAGACTAATGATGGCTATTTTGGGCTTATCTGAACGTAGATTTATGGGAAGTGCTCCGATACATCCTAACCTTTTCTGTGTGTGTTGCGGTGCCGCTTGTGGAAACGTGTGGCTCTTCAGGCCTATGAAGTGAGATATTTTCATGGTTTGGTGTTCATTCAGACCTGCAGGAGATTGTAGCGGTCGATCAGGATGAGACAAAGGACCAGAAAGCCACCAGTACACCACCCAGCACCCCAGTCAGAGCAGAGGAAGGTAAGGTGTCCTGCCACACCTGACGTGCCCAGCATGCTTTACTTGGTCTTGGATTTGTGGCTTTTTGGAGTTTTTGGCCAGTTCTAGTCTGTACTGGACATGGACTTTCCTGGCTGTCCTCTTGCCTGCCTGTTTTGGGATCTGTGCAGTGTTTAATATTACTACTTTTGTTGCTATGTTTTCTGTAATAACAGACCAAGAGGCTTACCCTAGTTAGAAGACATGAAATCTGTCTTTATCATGATATAATAAAGATATCTAACATCTTGGTCTTTATTACTATTGGATTACACCTGTGGTCCTGGAATTTATTGATTTGTCGATAAAGCTTTTACAAGAAGGAAAGGGGATGAGTAGATTTAATCACAGGTGTAATCTGATAATAAACTGTTCTATAACATGTGTCACTACATACAGTATGTATCTCCTTTACCCCTTCACTTCCATTCTCCATCTTTTTGGAGTTACTTGGAATGGTTCCAGCCATTCTTTCCCTTTTTTCCCCCCTAATATTCCACATTTTTTTTATTTTAAGAGTGTGCTTTTGGTTGATCTGCATAGACATTTGTTTCTACTTGTGCTTTTTCTTCTTTGTGGCTGCGATTACAATCAGGAGATGGAAATACAAAAGAGTACCTGTTACCATAGTAAGTATGTACTGTTCCAAACTCCAGATTTACTGTCCACCCTTCACGTCCATCTCCGTTCGCCTGTTTTCGTCTTGCATGGCTGTATTCGTAGAGCTGTTCTGTGGTGTGAACTAGCTGTGTGAACTGTTTGAAGAGTTCAGATGGTGGAGCTGGGCGTGTGCTCACCAAATTCCTCTGAATCGCTTTCTCTTTTCCGAGGTTGAGGGGGATTACTTCAGCTCCCATTTCCTTTCTTCTCTTTATTATAACGGTTATTTCAGTGGTGACCAATGGCAATGGCTTGAACAAATAAATGGAGGGTGTTGCTGAAGTAAACCTTGAAACATACTAAATCTTTCACACTAGATAACGCCCTTTCCCCGCTAATGATGTGCTGTAAAATTAACCAATGCTTTCTTGCACTCATGTACATTTTTTGTAAATGTTATCCGCATACGTTGTTGGGAAATGGGAAATTGTGTTTGAAAATGTTGTTTTTCTTGCAGATGAGTTCTTTACCAGGTATATTGTGCTTCTTTCTTCTCTTTTTAACTCGCTGCTGTTGGCTTTGCTGACACTCACTCTGGGTCTGACCAGTTTAATGGTGGAAGCCGAACGCTTGGCTACTTTGTGGTTGCGTTTCTATCGTCCATCTTATCTGTGCTTTTGGTCTCATTTCTGTTCTGACAGACATGGGGAATGTAAAATAAAGTCTGCTGTGTAGCTTTTTGTCAGCATTATTAAAAACCTGGCTGAGGGCATTTTGCAGTGTTGTAGCTTATAGTCCAGCTTGAAGTGGAGTGGTTGGGAACACACCATCTGGATCAGTCCTCGGAGCTTCCTGCTTCTTCATATCATGTTGCCGGAAACAAAGTGTAGCATACAGTCCATTAACGCTGATGTATGATGCACTTTTACACTAGGCTTCCACATAACGGGCTAACAAATGTTTGGCTAAATGGGTTACAGCTATTAGAACAAATCTGAGACAAGATGTTGGCAGTTATAGTGGCTGGCAGCAGCAGCAGCCCTCAAAATAGTCTCATTTTAATTAGCTCACGTTTGGCTTTAAGACTTATTCCAGCATTTGTTGTTTAGAATAAAACTGTTTCTATTAGAATATTGATGCGCCCTCTGACTCTTGTGGTTTGGCATTTTCATCCATGAGGTGTGTGCGGCAGGCTTAAACTACGGTAGTTCTTCTTTATCTTTCTGTTGCAAGGACACATTGTTGCAGATTTTCATTTCTCCTTTGTTTATACCCAGGGTACAAATGAACAAGGGAACTGCACTCATTAAGATTTCCCTGTTTAAGTGAAGGTAAAATGGTGGTATTGAGGTTTGGGTGTGTTCAAATGAAAACATAAAGTCCCTAAAATGAAGGCGGTATAAATGTTTATAAATCTATATCGGTATAAATGGCGTCACATGTTTATTGCCTTTTGGATTTAAGTGGGAATGTTGGACAGTCTTGATCGAGGTGTGATCAGAGCTCAGAGTAAATGCTACATTTAAAATACATTTTAATAAAGTAAAAAGGTGGTGCACAGAACAGTCTGATAATCCTTACTTCTTTATTCCATTGTCAGAGTCTTTGCCAGAACCGACCTATAAGGATGAGAGTGACGCAGCTACCCTGAGACAGACCCTGCCAGATTTAACCCCCGATGACCCAATGGATGCCCCAGCGCTTCCCGTCGAAGATGCCGACCCTCCCCCCGTGTCCGCCCCCACTGCAGCAGTTGCGGATCCAGCTGAAGCTGAAGCTGAGGCTGAAGCTGAGGCTGAGGAGCCTGCTGAAGGTGGTGACCTGGAGGGTGAAGAGTCACCCAGCAAGTCCCCCTCCAAGAAGAAAAAGAAATTCCGCACTCCTTCCTTCTTAAAGAAAAACAAAAAGAAGACAGAGTCGTAGAATCAAAGAATGTTGGATTGGTCCCCGAGGCCGGCCGCCGCGTCTTTTGTTTGCTTTTTGTCCGCCATCATCGCACCCTTCGATCGAAGCCACCGCCACACACACACGCGCGTTTCTTTTTGATATCTTGCATCGCTGGCTTATTAACTGATTTCTCCTTGTTAGCGTGTACCAATTTTGTATACAGTGTAAAAATGCATAAATGTTAATAATTATTCGAGGCTTTTAGTTGTGTGACGCTCGCCGTCTCGTCAGCTTCACCCGACCCTCAGCGCATGTCCAATACCGCAGACCCTGACCCTTGATGTGAGCTTTAAGGGTTCGAGCACCCTGAATTTTTATTTCAACGTTCTTACTAAACTGTTGTAACCTCTAGAATGTATTGGGATTGTATCAAAATATGTCCAAGTGTCTTTAAACAAATACAGAACGAGTCAACCGGTGAGAAGTTATGGGGACAATTCGAGTACCGGTAATGCTTATTTACCTTTAAGGTCGTGCGTGTCCAGCAGAAACAGTCACAACACCCGCTTGAACGTTCCCGTCACCTGCGTTACGAGGTGAGGTCACCTCGGTCCTGAACTGTTTCATTTATTCCTGTCTGGTTTTGTGTTGCACCCTTTTGAATTTCCTGTCAGACGAGCCTTGTATTCTGACTTTGTATTTCTTTTCCTCTTGATTAAAACTTTAATTTTCATTTTATCCCCTTAAAGCCAACTTCTTCTTACTGGCTGGCTGTGAGACCACTGTGAACTTTTTCCACCAGTTATTAGGAACTCATAACAATACTGTTTTTATTGAACCTGTAAATGACACATCACTTATGCATGATCACTCACAATCTTTTAAATGTATTTTATTTAAACCAGATTGTATTTTAGTTGTAGTGTTTGGATTATACTGGAATCTCTAGTTTTTATTTTTTATCTCACAGCCATTGGTTTCTGTTCTTTGCCTCAGTGACTTCCACGTCTCATCATTAAACAGTCCGAATACGTCACCTAACTTCTCATGGATCGCTCTTTTACAGCCGTGAATAAAAACACTACAGTGAGGTCAGCATGGTGTGGTAGTAGTTATTCTGTGGAAGCTGTGGAGATCTGAAGGAGTTTGTTTTTACTACTTCAGAAGTGTGTGCAGATGGTTGTTGGGCAGCTAAAAGTGACCTTGATTGGAAGGGGGGGGGGAAGACTTTAATGGTACTGGGTAAAGACCCTGGGAAATAGGCTCAAAATAATTTTTAAAGTAATTTATTAAGTGCCAGCTGTTGCTGAAATAAATATTAAGCAAGGAAATTAACATGATTCTGATTAAGACGAACATTTGAATCCATATTACTTGAAATTAAAAATGTGAAAAACGGTACAAAATCAAACTACTGAAAGAGGAATGGTATGATGAATTATAGGAATATTTACATTTTCTATTAATTCTAAAAATTTGAAGCTGTTAGTCTGTCTTCTTGTCCGTTATGGATCCATTGGCCGTAGCTTCACCGTTGCTTTCAGCCTGAAAAACAAGACAGTCCTCAGAAATGATGTAAACGTTTGTAAAACCACAGCTCTAATTATAGAAGCCAGCTCTCCATACAGCTCCATAATATCCACATGGTATTTCTCTAGTGTCAGGTGCTTGAGCTTTACAGTCTCACCCAGCATGATGAGCAAAAAAATGTCATGATGGGATTGTTGCTTTTAATTTACCTTGACATTCCCATTCATCTTTTCCATAGCTTTCTGGTCACTTGTGCCCGTTTCCTGGACAGCTTTCTTGGGCCACACAGTGTTAACAATTGGTGAAATTAAAGGATAAAGAAAAGGTTCCAGGAACCTCTTGTAGACCCACAGCAGGACGGGAATCACAATACAAGGGATGCACACCATGATTGAGGCTAAAAAAAACTGAAGAACCTAAAAAAGACACAGAAGAAGACACAAATGTTTAAACATGATCAATAGCTGCATTTATGGTGCAGGATATGAGCTGGGTACGTCACAGACAACACAACATCATAGTTTGGTCACATTCGCCATTATCTAATTCATTTAATAACTATTAAATATAACAAAGTGTGGTCTAGCTGTTGCATGTAATGACAGTAGACTAGAAGAAAAAGTATCAAGCAGGTAATTTTCCTCCATATATGACCTACACCCATATTATAGTATATAAACTATAGGCAGTAAAGTTATACTGTCGCTTTCAAAGCCCCTTGTTTAATCCCTCTTGAATCCAGAACATCAGCTAAATTTAACGAAATTGTCTTGCTGTCTTGTCATTACGGGGGGCCGTTGTATAACTTGTTTTCCGGCAACTTTACCCTGTCAACGCCATAATGTAGCTAATGCTAGCCAGCTATGCGCTTCAGGTTTACCGGTTAAAAAGAATTAAACATATACGCGTCCTTAAAATAACACAACGCACTTGTAAAGGCAATAAACAGACTGGGGGAAACAATTACCTCCGAAGACCACAAAATCGAAGCGTTATGCCGTCTTGTCAAAATCAACGAAATATTTGGGTCTTATGCAATCCAACCCGGGGGACAGGCTCTAGAATTACGCATGCGCACAAGATCCGGAAGTAAAACGGAACCCGACGTTGTTGCTCATCTTCTTAGCGCCTTCGTTCAAATAGTAGGTGATTTAGTAGTTTAATAAGATGAAACTGTACTAAAAATATTATCTACCGATGGTGCCAAACACGAAAGTGAAAATATGCTGACACTTTGCCTTTCAAGTATATAGTTGTGGATTTTCTACATTATCCCATGTAAGCCTTTGAATATGACTTCGCTGAACATTTACTTATCTCACAAAACACGTTTGACTAAATCTGTTTTACCAGCACTAACGAGTTGTTTAACGATGTTTGCATGGGATGGAGGAATGTACCTTATGAAGCGCTTTGTCTTTGTTTCAGGAGCACGATGCCTCTGTCAACCCAGTCCCAACCTGGAGAACAACACGTGTTTGTGGCCAGTCTGGACAATGCTCGCAATCTGTCCAATATATTGAAAGCAATCGCCTTTAAAGACCACGCCATCTTCAGCGCTACGCCCAATGGTCTAAAAGTCACAGTTGAGGACTCCAAATGTTTGCAGGCTAATGCCTTCATCCAAGTGTGTTTGGTTTCCATGTCATCCTTTAAATTTAAAATCGTGGCAGACTCAAAAGAAACGTAATACTTGAAATAACAGAATTGCGACTGATCTCTTCTAGGCTGACATCTTTCAAGAGTTCACTATAACGGAAGATTTGGTTGGTTTCCAGATCAACCTCACTGTTTTGCTGGACTGTCTCAACATCTTTGGAGGAAGTGCAGTTTCAGGTAAACATTAGCCTTCCCATAATGAAAAATCTGATAGTTAGCCAGGTGGTGTATGAATGAACTTTTCCCTCATGGCTTTGTCATTAGTAGCTGGGATGTCAACAGTCTTGAAAATGTGCTACAGAGGTTATGGTTACCCATTGACACTATTTCTGGAGGAGGCCGGTGTAGTGACTGTGTGTAAGATCAACACACAAGAACCAGAAGAGCCAATTGACTTTGACTTCTGCAGCACCAATGTCACAAACAAGGTGGCCAACAGACAAACAATGCACTCACACTAACCACTTTGTTGTGAGCTACTGTATTAGGACCTATAAATAAAGGGTTGTTTTACACTTCAAAGGTAATCCTGCTGTCAGAGAGCCTGAAGGAAGCCTTCTCTGAACTGGACATGACCAGCGAGGTGTTACAGATCACGATGTCCCCCAGCCAGCCATATTTTAGGTACGTTGTTCAATCTCAAGAGCTGTTTAAAACCTCAATAACATGGTCTTTTTGACGGTGTTGAAAGATCGGACTCCTGAGCGTACGTGTCATTCATTGCCTTGAACAAATGTTGCTTCTTCAATTCTTTCTTACTTGTAGGTTGTCCACCTTTGGCAATTCAGGAAATGCCCATTACGACTACCCGAAAGATTCAGACATGATGGATTTGTTCCAGTGCACAAAGACTCAAACCAACAGGTTGGTGCAGGAGAGCGTAATTAAGTTTGTACTTTTGTTTCCACCTGAGGAGAAAAGTCAATTTGAACCTTTCCTATGAAGTTAATTCCACTTTTGTTTATTCTGCCTAACCCTGTTCTTCTCCTGACAACAGGTACAAGATGTCCCTGCTGAAGCCGTCCACTAAAGCCCTGGCACTGTCGTGTAAAGTCTCAGTGAGGACAGACACCAGGGGGTTCCTGTCTCTACAGTACCTGATTAGAAACGATGATGGACAAATCTGCTTTGTAGAATATTATTGTTGCCCTGATATTGAAGTGGATGATGAATGATTTAGCAGTGAAGTTTCCCTTTAAGCACTTTAATTTCCAGCAATGGCCAGTCTATTTAAAGACATGTACCATAAGGAACTACTGCAGGCCTGGTGCACTCTTAACGTGTTCATGATTCCTGCCATAGTTTTGCATTGCTAATTGCATTATTTGCCATATCGTTATCGTTGTATTTTAATCCAGCTAAATGTATATGATACAACCCTGCAGCTTCCAGGGTGTATAGACTTTGTAGTTCAGTTACAACATGATGTTATTTGGTCATATTTCTGTAATAGGACAACAGTACATCTGTTTTCTGAGTGACTGTTGATGTGTATGCTTAAAATCAGACCTTTAGTGTAAATATAAATCAGTTCAGGCTGTAGGTTTATATAGTTTTATTTCCAGAACATAGAAAAACACTGTTATTCCAATGGAACGTTAATGAAAACAGGTATGCTGGCAGTAAACTTTATGACCCAAGTAAAAAATTATTTTTCTAACGACTAAAGATGTGCACATTTGTCTCAAGAGCTGTGTAATGTTTAAATTCTGTTGAACACATTAGGTAAGATTTCAGATCTGCACCAGTTCTGTAAAGAATTGAGTTTAATGGAAAATTTCTCTGCACTAATATAGTCCAGGCAGTTACCTGCGGGCCATCCTCTGTCTCTTGAAAGCTTTGTACTTTTTCTTGTTTGGCATTTTTGGCTCAGGTGCTTCAGTCTCTATGTGAACTGGTTTCTCCTCAGCTGGCGTCATGAAGACATCTGCTGTGATGTCTGTGACCAGGTCCTCCTTCGCTTCAGTCCTCTTCATTTTCAGGACGTCTTTCACCATCTGCTTCTCACGCACTCTGGCTGCTGCTGCCAGTCTTATCTCTCGCCGGTGCTGTGACAAAATGACACGTCATTTAACAAATGACATTTAAGTCCAAACTAGCATTAACCGTTATATACTGTGTGTATGTGTAACTATATATTTTATACCATATTAGGAGACTTGAAGCCCGGGTTTTCATAAAGTGTGGGGCCTCCAAAGCTGCCTTGAAAGATTTTGATGAGCTGGAGAACAAAGCGAGGGCCAATCTCCACTAAAGAGGCATCCTCCTCAATGATCTAAACACGCAGGAGGAATTATTGTACATATGGTTTTTTCCTGAGACAATAAAACATGAAATGGTTTGGAAAGACCTTGATGTGGATGTTAACAATTACCTGGTAGTTTCTGAACCATATTCGGTTGTCTGCAATGGTAAACGTGAAGACATGGTCTACAAAAGGCTGACTCTTAGGGTGGTAGCGTGGAGTTGAAAATGTCTGGAACAGAAAAATGGAACATCCTGCAGCTTTCAATCAAACTATAATCTTTGCCTACTGCTGCTTCTAAAGTGTTTTCAAGGCAAATGCAGCTCAGATTTGTCACTCACCTGGGTGAAGAGCTCCTTTAGTAAGGAGAAGTGGGGTTCCTTGTCAAATTTCTGTGAGTAAACAATTTGGATGTAAATTATTGCCATCTTGCCAGTGGGGTGCGTGTTTAACCTATGAAAATGGGTGCAATGGCACTCACAGGATCAAAAGACAGCAGGGGCCTGGATCCTTTGAGACAGTTTCCTGTCATCTTCAGTTCAGCCAGGGTATGAACTGTGGAGGAACCACCGTGTAAGAACCACTATGAAATTATTCGATTCACACGACATACGTTGTCTACTGAACTTCACACGGGGGGAACTCACTGTTTTGAACCAGAAACTTAGCAGACGGTCCGTGAGGGCTGTTTGAAATCCTAATAAGACAATGAAATTGCAGTTTCTCAACATAAGATGGACAACAATGATCACACAAGGTTGGCATTTATGTTTGAGACAAAGATCACATTCTCACCACATATAGAGGTCCTGTTTCTTTTTGGCCTCAAAGAATAGGCACTTGTTGCAGTTTTTGATTTCACAGACCTGAGAACAATGAATAAATTTACCTGTTCCACAGTGAAGATAATTTTAAAACACTGTATTTTACTCATCTGTAATTTTAAAAGAATCTCACCTCATTTACAACAAATAGCTTGTCCTTTCGGTCCATTTTTGTATCTAACAGAAATGGACACCTTGTTATGGCCAAAAAAATCAATGGAATAGAACTTAGAAAGTGGATGCTTTAGCACAGATGGGGGAAATAGTGTACGGACGACACTAACCTGCTTTTGAGTGTGGCATCATTGTCCTCAGGTCTTGCATCAAATGTCTTGTCCTGAAGTTGATGCCTCTTGAAGAAAAAATGAGAACTCTCTCCTTGTTGGTCCATTTGCCCTGGTCAAAATAAATTAATGGCATTATTTCACAAATCAAAACACACGTTTCTGATATTACATATGGGGGGTCTGATACACATGCATAACCATAATTATCCACCAAATCCAGTCCTGACAATTACTGCGAGTGGTATTGCGTAAAAATGTTTACATTGCAGGATTTAACCATTTCAAGCCGTTGTATCACTTATCACTGTAAAGTGGCCAACAAACAGGTTGAATTACTGTACGAAGATCTGCTCAGTATTATGTTAGCATTAGCCACAAGACGACAACTTTCAACAACTGCATGCCCGACATTTACCATCGAAACTGGGGGCGGAATTGTGACTTCGTTTGTCTTCTGCTGTTCATCTCCCTCAAGAACATCGCTATCATTCGGCACAAATTTGACTTTCTTAGCCTTTTTATCGACTCGATTCTGTCCTCCACGTTTTCTCTTGAACGCAGGCATGTTTTCCCAACGAGTGCAAATCTCGCGAAGCTGGAACTGCAGCGCGAGCAAATCCACGTGCGGGCGTAGAAAGATGAAGAGGGAGCTCCTAGCGGCAGAGAGGTGTTACTGCAGGCGCTGGTGCAAGCATTCCTGTTACCACTAGAGGGCTTTTCAGAGATTGCAACAATATACCGAAGACCTAATCTAATAGATTTTCCGTAGATTTCAGATTCATTTAAAACATCAGCAACGCCAATTTTCACGCAGCATTGTAAGGAATGTGTGGACAGCAATGCTCTTTTTCATATACAATTGAAGACCATACCACTTCCCACCGTAGGATGGCGGTAACGTTTCTAAAAGGCAATCGCCACGACACAAGAGAATAAAAAGAAATCTCGCGAGATTCAGCGTTGGCAGACAGCGTCATAACTGTATGCCGGTTTCACAAGCTAAGTAATTTGTATGAACATGCTCGTCAGTTCCAAAGAAATATGTTTAAATATGTAATTCTAAACCGATATAGCACTGTTAGTGGGATTTTGTACTAAAATATAAATGCTGCCTATTATCCCGAATATCCCATATCCCAAATTTTAACCTTTAAGCATAAGACGGGTTAGCATCGTTGGTACAACGAATATTGCATTTATCAAACAAGTCTAGAGGAAATATTAATGTTATATTATAGCAATAATGAAGTGTCACTACGAAGTGTTGGGTGTGAAAAGAGACGCTGGAGACGATGACCTGAAGAAAGCTTATCGTAAATTAGCACTGAAATGGCATCCAGGTAAGTTGTGGTAAAGTTTATGAATTGGTCCTTCGGGGATCATGTTCATTTGTATACACGGTCGCAACAAAGTGAATGATAAAGTCTATGCAATGTTATTCTCTAGTTATGATTTTAAAAAATCGTTTTTTAATTTACTGTCATTAAAGCATTCGAAAAAATGTGTCTCTAACGACGGCATTCTCTCTTTTCATGATTTCAGATAAAAACCTTGACAATGCAGAGGAGGCAGCGGATCAGTTCAAGCTGATTCAGGCAGCTTATGATGTCTTGAGTGATCCCCAAGAGAGAGCTTGGTGTGTGCAAATTCACAATCTATTTGGTTTCCCTGCATTGCAGCTAAGCTTAGAATACCTTTGATTGACCCCTTCCCTGCCTGGACAGGTATGACAATCACAGGGACGCTCTCCTGAAAGGAGGCCTGAGTGGAGATTATGAAGACGACAGTATTGACCTGCTGCAGTACTTCACAGTCACCTGCTACTCTGGATATGGAGATGATGAGAAGGTTTGTGTTTGGGGATCACATTCATCACTGTTTACTATTACACCAAACCATCAAGACAATAGTTTCTTCAAACAAGAACAAAAAGTGGATAGGACAAGCCACTGACCAGAACACACAAAATAGCATCTTGACTTGGTTGGTGGTGCCTCAGGATTAAATGTCTTTAAGATTTACGTCTGTTTTCAACTCACTCTTTTATCTTTAGGGCTTTTACACCGTCTACAGGAACCTCTTTGATTCTATTGTTAAGGAGGAGATGGAACACAGCAGGGTGGAAGATGAGGATGATGAAGAAGAATTCCCTTCTTTCGGAGATTCTCAGAGTGACTACGATAATGTAAGACAGCCCAACGCACTGGTTGGGATTTTACACTCCTATCCCTCATGAAATAATCATTCACTTTAAAGTATGCACCAATTAATAGTTCTAAATCACTTGATGTTTGCATCTTGCTGAAAACATTTTGCAATGGGTGATACAGTTGATGAAGGAGCAACTGCTTATGAATAAAACAGAATTTTTATTTTATTAAATGTCTATTTTGTCATGGGTCGTTGTGCTTGAGCTTTCTGGTTTTGTTATTACAGGTAGTGCATGTGTTTTACGGCTTCTGGCAGAGCTTCTGCACTCGTAAGAACTTTGCTTGGAAGGAGGAGTATGACACGAGGCAGGCCTCCAACCGCTGGGAGAAGAGAGCCATGGAGAAGGAGAACAAGAAGACCAGAGAGAAGGCGCGGAAGGAGCGCAACGAGCTTGTGCGACAGCTTGTGGCATTTGTCCGTAAACGTGACCGCCGTGTGCAGGCGCACAGGAAGCTGGTGGAAGAGCAGAACGCTGAAAAGGCCAAGAAGGCAGAGGAGCTGAGGCGGAAGCAGAAGCTCAGCCAGGCAAAGTAAGAAGCAGATCAAGAGTTCATCAAATCTGACATTCATGCATTTACCCTGCTCGTGGTTGGAAAGTAACACTGTCTGCCCGTCAAAGACTTGCAGAGGAGTATCAGGAGCAAAGCTGGGCAGCCATGTCTGAGCTGGAGAAGGAGCTGCAGCAGATGGAGGCTCAGTATGGAGAAGAGTTTGGAGATGCATCCGATAGTGAAGAGTTGGAGAACAGTGAAGAAGGAGGCGGTCAGTGAGGCCATTTATATTCTCCTATGTAGTTAAAGTTCCATATTGCTTCCCCCTGAATGAACAAATACAAATATTTCCCTCAATATTTCCCTCAATATTTCCCTCATTCGTGTAATATGCATATAATAAACTGTTGTTGATAATAGATGCAGCGGAATTACTTTTTTAGCTAGTCACAAAGGTTCATTTTACAGATGCCGAGCAGCCTGATGAAGATGAACTAACCATCGACTATTATGATGATCTCTACTGTCCCGCCTGTGACAAATCCTTCAAATCAGATAAAGCGTGAGTTGATCTAACCTTTGTTCACACAGGAAACTAAAACAACAGTAGAGCTGGTGACAAAAACTCAGTTTCACATATATTTTTTTATGTGTACAGAAAGAAATCAGCTTTTCACATCAATACCAAGCTTCCTGCTTCCAACCCCCCCCCACATGTCAATCAAAGTCTAGTCATTAATGTTAAGAGGACATAATGGAAGGACATGGCCCCTTTTTCCTGATGAGTCATTAAAAAAGCAAACATAATGAATACTTCAGGTTTTTTCCATCTTTACTGCACAGAAACCTGAGTGTTTCATACATTTTTGAAACTCACGTGTATGATGATATACTTTCACTCTGTGAAGCGACACCACCCACTGTGACGTCTTTAAATGCCCTTTACGTTCTCCCTGTTCAGAATGAAAAACCACGAAAAGTCCAAAAAGCACAGAGAGATGGTCATGTTACTACGGCAACAGCTGGAGGAAGAGGACAAGTCTGTGGGCTTGAGCCTGGATGGGATGGAGGAAGGAGAGGGGGGAAATGAGCAGCAAGATGAAGATGAAGAAGAGGAGGAGGACAGACCGAGGCAAAAGTATGAAGCTGCAAATTTATCAGGACATAATGGTACCATGCAATTTTATGCAATTTTATGGTATTGGGTGCTTTTTCCTCCATAGGTTGTCCAAAAAGCAAAAGAGAAAAAAGAAACAGCAGAAGGTAGTACACGTGAGTATTATCTATTTAAACAGGCTTTAAGCAGCATGGGGCTTTTATAACTTTTTTGTAACTGTAATTCTCTCTGTATTGGAAAACAGATCTGTGTGTTTCCACACTGGTCATAAAAAGTAGAATATATGCAGCTAAAAATTCATCCAGCCACATGATGTAAAACCTCCCCTTATATTAACTTCTTTGAATTCTTACAGTCATGTTGTGAGTCGAGGCTGTAACATCTACAGACATTTAAGTGAAGAACATCAGGGTTAAAAAGAGTCCCCAGTGGAACAACGATAGTCAGAACCATCCGTATTTTCTGTAACTGCTCAGGAAAACCCGTTTCCTTTCTTTCGCATTACAGAGTCCTGTGGAAGAGGAGGAAAAACCTTCTTCAACTATCCCTGAGAAAGAAGCTGAAAAGCCAGCTGACCCTCCAGAGCAAATAAACCTAGAAAATAATCTACCTTCCACAGAAGTCCAGAGGTCAGCTGGATTGTTTTTATAGTCTTACCTCAGATCCACCGTCCAGTTCACTATCTGATTTCTTGTGATGAGCTGCTTCAGAGGAGGCCGATGTTGATTTATTTGACCACTTTGAGGCAGCAGAAAAAAGTATAACAGCAGCTGCCAGGATGATCAGAAAAGGTGGTTGAAGAATTCACTTTATCCTGTAATGCTGTGTCCAGAAGTCCATTTATTTTAGTGATGAGACATTAAGAGATCTGAGTTCCTTTTTATGTAGTGACCACAAACATCCCTCACCTGCATCCAAGTCTGATTCACTGCAAGTGAAAATATTTTGATTAAGTGGCTTCAGATGCTTAATCTGAATTGAGGCTCATGAATGCAGCATGACCCTGAATGTCTCTTTAGTGTTTAGTCTGATAAATAGGTCTACATTTCCTGCTCTTGAAACATGAGTTTATATGAATTTAATTAGAAACAACATTTTTGAGTGGACAAAAAACTAATTTCAACCCTTTTTGAAACCCTTGAATGTCTTTCAGGAATTTTATTAAGGATTTTTTCTTCTGTAACAAGAATGTTGTTTTGCAGTTGGTTAACAGTTATATTTAAATTGCCGTTCATGCTCTGCTCCCACAGCACTTCTGGGAAGCAAAAGGGGAAGAAGAGCGGAGGTAAAGAGAAACTAAAGAACATCAAATCAAATACAGGTGCTGAAGAGCTTCCCGAGGTCTGTACATTTCAAGATGGTTTTATTCTTTTATCACTTATCAAGCGATAAAGTTCCACAAATTTGAGTCATAGAAACAAGAAAACGTAATAAAATGTGTTCATCTCCACATATTTAAAAAGCTTATCCTGTCATTCAACTCCAGAAGGAAGTAAACCTCCACTGTGTGACCTGTGACAAAGAGTTCCCCTCAAGAAACAAGTTGTTTGACCATCTGAAGACCACAGGTCACGCCTCCGCTCTCTCTAGCACCACTCACAGCTCCAGTAAGGGCAAAAAAGACAAGAAAAAGAACAGATAACATAGATTATCTGGGCGGAGGAGTCCAAGAGATGAACTGCACACAGACACTCGACCCTTGAACCCCTTCAAGAGGTAAAAAAAGAGGAAGAAGCTTTTCACACCCTGATGTTAGTGGACTGGTGACTGGCTGCCGGACTGAAGCATGGATTCATTTTATTGCATCACATATCATTAAGATGAGAGCCTATTTCCATTTTCTTTTTACAAAGTCAATGAAAACAGCTTGTACAGATTAAACCTTGATGATTTATCCCAACGTTGCTTCTTTCGGGACTCGGCTTTGTGCACGGATGGTGTTGCCGCACCATAAAAGTCATTTTACCATGTGTTTGTACCGCAGCTTTGGAATGATTTGCGACATTACATCCAAGAAACATTGGGTTAAACCTTTTAAACATCACCTTTATTGGACAAGTCTTTACAAAATACACAGCTGTGCCCTTTAAAATGTTCTTCTGTTGTGATTTAAAGCTGCAATCAAGTAAATGTTAAAGCACCAATATGTTTTTTCCATCATAAATTACGGATACCAGTTAAAGGTGCTGTCTCATAAAAAAAATCACTTCACAGTTAAACATTGCAGGTTTCTCTCTGTAATGTAAAATGTTAAACATTACAAGAAACGTGTCAGGTGAACTTACGCTTGTTCCTCTGCATGTAAGAACCATAAGGTGGACGTCTACCTGTTGGACGTGAGGATGTGGAATGTGTCAAGTGGTGAGGAACGAGACATTACGGGGGGAGATTAGCAGCACTGGAGGTCAGATTTGTGTTAAGTGGTTAAGTCTGATAGGAATTTCAAGGATGGAATAATAGTTACCACTGATGCCTGAGGTTTAAAGTTGCTAATTGCCTCGAATTGTAAAGTCTGGGAACTTTCCACTCAATCTGTGAGCGTGTGAAATGGAACAGTTGGAGATGTCTTTGTATTTCAGGGGTGGTCTCATTTGTCTTTTCATCATGGGGCCCGAAAAGAGAGGCTGAGGAGAGCCGCAATGCTGGCTGGACGCATCCAAGAATGTTAGAATAAACAAAGTTTCTTTGTACAGAGTTCAGTGATGTGTAAGCGATTATGTTTGGACAGCTGCCAGCTTAGAAAAGCTCAGTTTTCCCTTCAGATGAGTTTAATTTTCTGATGCTACTTAAAAAAAAGAAACAAACCCAAAACAGGTAAAACGTGATTAGGCACAGAGCAAACTACTTTTATTGGAATAGGAATCATAATTGAGAGAATTTGGTTTGATCCATTTAAGAGCTATTCTCCTGGACAGCTCATCTGACTCTTCTCTCCATGCAGTTGTGAACTGCCTTGTTAAAGACTGCCACAAAGAAATCAGCATCGTCCATGGTGACACACATGGGCGGTTTGATCCGGAAGGTCTGAAATGGTCAGAACAGAAAAGAGAGCAGATATGAAATGGTCAAAAACACACATCTGCGTAGGCAGCACAAATCTGGGTCATGTAACAAAAATTAGATGAGTTAAGATTAAGTCTTTAAGGTGGAGGAGTATGAGGAATTTCATCTGCAGAAATAGTGACTACCAGTATTAGTCTGTGTTGGTCAGCCTGACCCAGCTCATTTCAGAGCAGAGAATAGTTACCTGTCCATAAATTCCTCCTTTTCCAATCAAGACTCCCATGTCCTTAACATCCTCAAAGATCTCACTCATGACCTCAGGAGACAGCGGATCCCTACTGGCCTGTGGACGATGGACAGAGGACATGTAGCAGTAAGTTTCTGGCTAAAGAAAGCCTCATTTGGCTTAAAATGATGAAGCGGAAAGAAAACCCATTAGGAGTCTTAACGATCAAGCGTAATATTCACAATCCTCAAGTCCAACCTTGCTTTCTAAGGCCATTACTGGTAGTGGGTAGTTGCCGTGGCAACAGTAGAGGCCAATCATAATGTAATTTTGATAGGAAAACAACTGGAAGTCCAGAATTAGAGGCTCTCTGTATGTTCCAACACAGACCTCACACTCTTAAGGGTCACAGATGGACACTGCTGCTCCAGCTAATGGTTTAGTGGTGCAGCAGTGAGCCATGTCCCCCCGGCAGATGCAGAGCAGCACATTACTCGATGCATGTGTGGCGAGCTGGGATTCGCACCTTGTCTTTGACCATCTCCACTCCAATCATCAGGCCTTTCCCGCGGACGTCGCCGATGATCTCGTATTTGTCCCGGAGTTTTGCCAGTTCTGTCATGAGATGGGTGCCGACGTCGAGGCTGTTCTTCTGCAGGCCGTCCTCTTTGACAGTCTGCGAAGGAGACGCCAACTTTCGATACAATGTGCAGCAAACTGTATTTTTATTGCCCCATTGCCCGATTCCACAGCAAGAATCGCTGAACTAATCAATAGAAGGATTTCTCCTCACATCCAGCACAGACGAAGCGATAGCACTGGCCACCGGGTTTCCTCCGAAGGTGTTGAAGTGAACGGCCTTGTTAAATGAGGCTGCGATTTCTGTAAAACGAGAGGAAATGGTGATCACACCTCTGTTTGCTGCTGGGCAAGCCGTGAGGGGCAAAGAATGCTTTTTTGATTAGCCTAAGCCGAGCGACTGTACCTTAACAACCACCACTCATGCCCCCATTGCCAGGAATGGATAAATGCACTATACAGAAAGACCTATGGGTAGCCATAGCAACAGGCAATACAGGGTTAAGAGTTCATCCTAACTTCTATCAGCTTGGGGATAGTTTCAATTTTCTGAGACCACGTTCTTGTACTATTGAGTTAATAAGTTTGATTGACTGGCCCTTTAGTGCACTCATGCACAGGGGTAATTTCACCTCTCCGTGGTCTTCGGCTGGACCCTTGAGGGAGACATGTGCTATTGTGAAGGTGAATGTGGATGTACAGTATGTTCTTGCTGCGCTTTGCCTGTAGAACTCACCCGGTGTTGTAACAATAGCTCCCATGGGGAATCCATTAGCGATGCCCTTAGCCATTGTAACGATATCAGGAATAACCCCGTGACTTTGAAAGCCCCACATGTGGCTGCCCGTCCTCCCGAATCCAGTCTGGACCTGTTGGGCATAAAACCCATCCTGTTAATTGTTCTGAAGAGGCACTGCAGGGAAGCCTGCACAGCAAATTAATTCAAATTCATGCACATTTGACATCGAGGAAGGTCTTGATTCACCTTTTATTTTAAATTTGATGACATATGAGATCAGAATCAGACAACAGCAACAACAAATACTGCAGTTAGAATAATATTCCTAGTATTTACATTTCAAAGAGCAATGAGATCAACAAAGAATGAGAACCAAACCTCATCTGCAATGCAGAGCCCGCCTCTCTCCCTCACCAGTTCAAAGGCCTCCTTGAGATAGTTCTTAGGGTATTGGACAGCTCCGCCCACTCCCTGTGTACATGCATCATGACACATGTGCGACTGACTTCAGACCCAACAACCTTTATATTATGTTATTGCCTGTATTGGTTCCCCGAAGAAGGCAGCAATTCGACTAGGGACGCTGGTTGCGAACGTCTCTCTGAGCTGTGAGATGTACTGGTCCTTTGCCATGCAATGACCTGCGGGATCAAGCAAGGATGAAAGGAGAATACAACAAAGAGAATGATTCATTCACGACAATGCGCTACAAGGGCAGGGGTACAAAATGCTTACAATCGCCAATAAGGTCTAAACCAAACCTCTGAACTGCACAGAAATATAAATACTCATCAGATGACCTATCGATCCTAAAGCTTTGGAAAGTGGTGAATGAGTAACAGCCTGAGAATGAACTTATAGCACCTTATTTTATGTTGGTTTAAATGTATCTGTCAGTCTTTTAGGTATTTTAGGACAGACGAACTCCATAAAATAATATATAAGAACTGGGATTCAAGATCCCTCACAATCTAAATAGAGCAACATGTAACCAATGTTGAACTTGAGGTCTTATCTGCTCCTATGATTGTTTATGAGAGGGGTGCGAGGGCGCTGAACCGTAAGCACCAGCGTGTTTTGTACCTTGGGCACAGCTACATTCTCTGATGGTCTGCACAGGAGAGTCCCTGCAGTGGCTTCCTCCCCATATACCTCTGAACACATCGGGACACATGGTCTGTTCATGGGGCAGAAATCAAGTCAGCTGGTTAACCGTGCGATGCCGCACGATTAAATAAAAGGACATTTGTCTCGTGAGGCATTTATTTGCTGGGCTCACATCTGTGCATTTAAATCTCCGCGCTGCAACTCAAAGAACATTTTCCCCAGAGTTTTGACAAGGCAACTCACAACAGCCTTTTCTCTACCTGGTGTGTACTGTACATACGTTCGTGCAGCCTAGACTGCTGGCAACAGGATATTTGTAGCTGTGATTGGAGACGAGACCAGTGCTCTGCGGGCTGCCGCCATGGTACGATCCTCTGTAAGAGTAGAATCCATCATGATCAAACAAAACTGAACACACAACAAGACAGCAGGATGACGACAGACTATTGAACTGTTTTAAGTCTCCCCTGCGGCTCTGAGTTGGGCCAGTTAGTCCTCTATATTCTATCAAAGAAATCATACCTAAAAGTAATGACGTCAAAGTTGCCTGTGTGGAGTCGAGCCAGCATCACGGCCAGGTCATTGGCCTCGGAGCCGCTGTTGGTCAGATACACCACCTTAACAGGTGACACAGAGCGTGGTTACAATCTCTCCTTGACCGAAAACAAGGGAGAAGAAGACAACCGGCGTACCTTTAGGGGCTCTGGCAGGTTGGAAGCAAGCTTCTCACAATATTCATGGAGGGTGGGGTAGACGTAGATGTTTGTGGTGTGCCACAGTCTCTTCAACTGCCTCTCTGCAGCCGCCGTCACTTTCCTGTAGCGCCCAACACAAGCATAAAGCAGGAGCAGCCGTCTTGAGGTGTACACTGTGACTGAGATGCAGCCAAGGACCTTACGGGTGACTGTGGCCCACGCTGACGGTAGCCACGCCGGCAAAAAGATCCAGGTACCGCTTCCCGTCCACATCCCACAGCCACTGCATGTGACCCTGGTGGATGAACACTGGTTTCTTATAGAAGGTAACTTTCATGGTCATGGGGAAGCAATTCTGCTGGCGGATCTCCAACATTCGCTCTTTGGACATTCCCTGGACAACGACAGCACACGGGATGAAAACAGAGACGGATGGACAGGTGGACAGATTGATTTTACCTTGAATTCTTCTGGTTTAAAATCACACGGGGGCATTTCTGGGATGTCCTGGGTCGATGTTTTGAGGGCAGATTTCTGACATGATGCCCCTGTTGAATAGTTGCAGGTGCAAGAAAATAGACCCCCATTAATGGTTTATGCAGCAATGCATGCTGTCACAATGTACATGAATAAATCATAAATATTATGATGTCACCTGTGAGAAGAATTATTGTTGTTGTTATCGTTTCAATGCTATAGTGAGTATAGTAAGTAGATTTAGAATGTTTAAGGAATGTTAAAGAAAAGGAATGTATGAGTGTTTGAACCAAGTGTTGATGCTGTTAGGTACCCAGCACTGAGAGGTACCATGTTCAAGGACACGGAGAAGTCGGAGAAGGAATCATGAGGTCAGGTTGACATAAATCTTGTGTGCACCAAATAAAAGAGGAGAGCGAGCAGCAGACGGGCGGAGTTGAGAGAGGAAGCTTGAACTGCTCGTCAGCTCTCCCTTGCAAGGCCTCCTGTTGTCTGTGTGGTTGATCTGAGTCTAGTAAACGAACAGCGCGGGTGACCAAACATCACCCTCACAAAAATTGGTCCTTCGAGCCGGATCCCAAGACCTGGAGAGGAGCGCCGTGGGACGACTGAACGCCGAAGTCTGCGCAGCCGGAGTCAAAAAGACGTCCGAAGTGAAAGACCTTTCATCACGAGTTGACAGAAGGCCGGTCTTCGTCCCTCCCAGGGCGACCATCTCCAGTGACGGGAAGAAGGCACTAAAACAACTCAGAGAGAAACCATAGCGACAACGGAGTGAGTATAAGACACAAAAAGCGCTACACAGAAAATACCGCGGTATTGCCTGCCTGGTCATCGGGAGAGAAGCAGAGGCAAGATACACCCGCCTCCTCGGAGGTAGAAGCCTGGTGTATACTCTCCTGATCGAGAACGATTGACTATAAGGCCACGGCAGGGGGGCTGAACTAGATATCCTGTAGGGATTGAGGGTTGTTCAGTCGGGAGATCAGGCGTCTCCATTCAAATATATAAAAACTGATGAAATAAAGTGCAAACATGGGCAACCAACATTCTACAAAAGGTGCTGAATTCAAAAACCCAGCATCATGTAAACACATGGAAGACAAATATCCAGGTTCATGCTCATATGTTCAGCTGTGGATGACTAAGTTCAATTGGGATGGTAACTTAGACAGGCCAGGCAATATTACAAAATTAAAAGAAGTTACCATACTGAAACACAGCAAGTCCTCATGTGCGTTAATGGCAAGAAATGGGGCACTGTTAGAGGAGATTGGATCCCAGTGGATCCAGCCACTCAACAACCATGGCAGCCTGGCAGCCAAGAACTAAATGACAGACTTGACAGACTGTACGAGCGCATGCGAACTACTTTTACCAGACGAGCTGACTACAGCGCCATTACGGCCACGAGACAAAAGACTGACGAAAGTTTTGAAGACTATAGCATGAGAATGAAAGATGTGTTCCGAAAAAATAGTGGAATTCCGTATGCGGAAGAACCAGAAGGTCCCTACCAACAGCAGTTAAAGCAAGCTATACATGGGGGATCAAAATCAGAGATAAAAACCTGGGTAGAGAGACAATTAGTTGATTTCGGAACTAGTAACCTAAACCGCTATGAACAACATGCTATGCATGCTGAAAGACAATGCCAAAAAAGTAAGAACCAATCAACAGGCATGTTTTTCAATGCCAACCCTCTCCCAAGCCGAGGCCGAGGGCGTGGGCGAGGCCGAGGCAGAAGGGGAGGAGGAGGCAATTTCAGTGAAAAAGATCAGTGTCATTATTGTAAAAATTATGGACACTGGGAACGTGATTGTAGAAAGAAACAACGTGACCAGAGATACAATAGAGGACAGCAGCAAGGTTCTAATCCACCTCAACAATGACTAGAACTGGAAAAAGATGTCACAAAAATTAAAACAAATCAGGGCACAAAATTTGACCAATTTGAAAAAGATGACTTAGAAGATGTTTTAGACTTAGAAACCATCTTCCTGTTTGCTGAAGGCAAACCAGAAATACAACTGACCGTGTTAGGCAATTCTTTAACATTCTTAGTAGACACGGGTGCAGGTAAATCAGTAATTAGAGATCCAATAGCCCTGGCACCAACTTCTACACAGATTTTTGTGAGATCAGCAAATGGTCTCATAACTAAAGAAAGAATGTCAGTTCCTGTAGATGTTTGTGACCCTGTAAGTGGAATCACACTTAAAGCTCCTTTCGTGATCTCCACCACATGTCCCGTAAATCTGTTAGGAAGAGATCTTATCTCTCAGCTTCAGTTGATGATTCGTACCACAGCCGAAGGGATGTGGTCTGTAGATAGAATGGTTAATCTGTGGGTAAGAGAAGCAGATGATGTCATTCTTAGGACTTGTGAATTTTTGCAGATCATGGATCTTAGATTATGCGAAAATAACTGCCCCTTTACAAGCATTGATGTATGATAATCCCTTAGCAATGACTGATGTGTTAACTTGGACCCCTGAAGCTGAAGAAGCATTTACACACACAAAGCAGGCCCTTGTAGGTGCTGGAGTGTTAAAGCTGCCAGACTATCAGAAGCCTTTTGAGCAGGTCGTAGATTGCAAAGGTAATTTTATGACTTCAGTTTTGTTGCAAAAGCACGGAGATAAGAGGCAGCCAGTGGCCTACTACTCCCACAAGCTAGATCCCGTAGTTTGTGCACTCCCACCATGCGTTAAAGCAGTGGTGGCAGCATCTGAGGCAGTGAAAGCCTCCGCAGGAGTGGTGCTATACCATGAGCTAACTTTGCTAGTTCCACATGCAGTGTCAATACTGCTGCTACAAAGTAAGATAGCATTCCTGTCGCCAGCACGTCATCTTTCCTGCATGGCAGTGTTGCTGTCTCAGCCGAATCTGATGATTCGACGCTGCACAACCTTAAACCCAGCAACGCTGCTACCCACCGCAGAAGAGGGACACCAGCACAACTGCCTGGATGAGGTCTCCACCAAGGTCCTGCCGCGACCAGATCTCAGTGATGTCGCGTTGACTACAGGACAGACACTCTTTGTGGATGGATCATCAAGAAAGGATGACTGTGGACGCACTAGAACTGCCTATGCAGTAGTCACAGCAACTGAGGTGGTGGAGGCGAAACCACTTCCCTCCTCCTATTCTGCTCAAGCTGCAGAACTTGTCGCACTCACACGTGCTTGTGAACTAAGCAAAGGACAAGATGTTACCATCTACACAGATAGTCAATATGCATTTTCCACGCTGTTTGTGTTTGCTCAACAATGGAATTTAAGAGGGATGAAAACTTCGACGGGCAAACCGGTCATGCATGCAGAACTGTTAAAAAAGTTATTAGCTGCAGTACAGCAGCCACGTAAAATAGCTGTATGTAAATGCACTGCACATACTAACAACACAGACGCAGTCTCACAAGGCAATGCCTTTGCTGACAGAGCCGCAAAAGGCTGCAGCAAATAACAACACACTTCTTGATAATGAGGAATCATTTACCTTAGAACCTGCAGATAATGATATTCTAAAAGAAATGCAACAAAGTGCTCCAGAAAAGGAAAAGGCCACGTGGAAGAAGCGAGGAGCCAAACTGGATGATAAAGGACTATTAACCATAGGAAACAAGCCAATCCTTCCCCGAAATATGCATAAATGGGCAGCATTAGTGAGCCATGGGCCATGCCATGTCTCAACAGGAGGGATGGTACAGATGGTTAATGAACATTATTATACTATAGGATTTCATACATACTCAAAAAATTTTTGTTCACAATGTGCTATTTGTGTAAAACACAGCCCACAGGGAGCCCTTAAGGCCCCTGCAGGCACTACACCATTACCAAATCATCCATTTCACACAGTTTTTCTAGATTTTATTCAGCTAACACCATGTGAAGGTAAACAATATTGTCTAGTAGTGTTAGATGGATTTACTAGGTGGGTAGACATTTTCCCCACAGCAAAAGCAGATGCACTGACAGTAGCAAAAGTTTTATGTAGAGAGATCATTCCCAGGTTTGGCATCCCGAAGGTCATCTGGAGCGACAATGGAAGCCATTTTGTAAATGAGATAGTGAAAACTGTAGGAGTAACTTTGGACATTGATTTGAAGAATCACTGTGCATACCACCCTCAGAGTGCAGGATTAGTTGAAAGAGTCAACGGTACTATTAAGAACAGACTGAAGAAGTGTATGGACGAGACAGGAAAGAACTGGATGTTTTGTCTCGACCTGGTGAAATTATGGATGCATATAACACCACACAAGAAAACAGGCATCACACCCTTTGAAGCATTATATGGGCGGCCTTATTGCCTACCATACTTTGCAACAACAAATGAGCTAAAACATGTTGAGGAAACAATAGCAGATTATCTGAAAAAAGTGTTACTTAACCGATGTGTGAATACAGTAAATGTTCTGCCTAGTCCTGTGTCTTCCACAGATTCCACCCCCCAGGAACCCATTCAACCGGGCGACTACGTGTGGGTGAAGAAGTTTGTGCGAAAGAGGTGGAACACGCCTAGATGGGAAGGTCCTTATCAAGTACAGCTGACCACAAAGACTGCAGTTCGAGTGGACGGAAAACTGTCGTGGATACACCTTTCCCATTATAAAAAACAGAAAATTCTTCCAGGTGAAGGCGAGGGAGCAGTGGCGGACTCTCCGTAAACGGCTGACGGCCTGTATAGGTCCAGCAACGGCTGAACCCCGTCGGAACCTGTGAAGAGGATCTAAAAGGAAATGAAGTTGTTCTTCCTAATTGTGGTGAGTGCTGTGACGGCAGGGCTCGTGAGTTTTGGTCTTTGGAACTTCCGACAGGAGGGAGGTAATCAGGGACAGAAAGATGCTCTGAGACAGGATGAGAGCTACGCGCGCGCTAAACGCACCATAGTTAGCCACTTAGAACATTCATGGTTAGAACAAAATCCAGAGTCCTCACACACTTACAGTTTGAATACATGGTGGCGCTATGCTAATTTCACAGTTCGGACACAGAATCATTCTCGTTGTTACGTTTGTTCTATGCTACCAGTTTCTGTGCATACACCGCGAGTAACTGCTGAACCGATGACAGGGAGTGTAGGACAGTGCTTTGTCCACATAGGGCTAAGCCGTGACACGAACTTCACACTCAAGTTGTTGGACGGAACGTGGTTCACTCGCAGCAACTGCACCCAAGAGCCACTACGGACAATGGCAGGGAAAGCCAATAGATTCAGATTCCCTGTGCTAGGTGCAATAAATCACACATCCTGTTATTCAAACCACATGACTCAGTGTGGGGCACAGATGTACCACGAGAGTTTAAGCATTGGTCAACCGGAAATAAAGTGACCTTGACTCTCTTTCCGTGGATAGGAGTAGGAAAGAACATATTGAGATTGGAAACAGTTGATTATAGGTTGAAAGTATTTACTAATTTGACAAAAGTTGCTCTCACTGGAGTCAAGGAAGAAATAACAGCGCTAAGACTGATGACCATGCAGAATAGGATGGCCTTAGATCTCATAACGGCCCCCCAGGGAGGAGTTTGTGCAATGGTAGGAGATTACTGTTGTACGTTCATCCCAGAGAATGATGCGGACGGTCACCTGATAGATAGCGCATTGAGTAATTTAACTAAACTACAGAGAGCTATGATTGATGATGGTAGTCCCCCACCAGACTGGCTTACAGGAATGTTGTCAAGGTGGAGGGAACTGTTGTTCAAGATAGGAATGATGATAGGGATAGTGCTGCTAGTATTAGCCATACTAGCTTGCTGTGTAGTACCTCTTGTTCGGGGTTGCATTGGCCAGCTCGTGGGATCAGCTGTTACTAGTACTTTGCTGCAGGTGGAAGAACGATCTCTACTGGACAACGATGAAGAGGAATCAGAAGAAGAATGGACAAATGTGATGCAAGATGTAAATGAAATGTTTGAGATGTCTTAAGCTGTACCCATGTTGAACTCTGAGTGTAAGAAATGTGTTTCTAGGAAAATGACGTAATGCATTTAAATTTCATGAAATGAAATGATGTAATACTGACAATGAGAATCTAGACGCATTTAACGATAAACAGGAGGGAAATGTGAGAAGAATTATTGTTGTTGTTATCGTTTCAATGCTATAGTGAGTATAGTAAGTAGATTTAGAATGTTTAAGGAATGTTAAAGAAAAGGAATGTATGAGTGTTTGAACCAAGTGTTGATGCTGTTAGGTACCCAGCACTGAGAGGTACCATGTTCAAGGACACGGAGAAGTCGGAGAAGGAATCATGAGGTCAGGTTGACATAAATCTTGTGTGCACCAAATAAAAGAGGAGAGCGAGCAGCAGACGGGCGGAGTTGAGAGAGGAAGCTTGAACTGCTCGTCAGCTCTCCCTTGCAAGGCCTCCTGTTGTCTGTGTGGTTGATCTGAGTCTAGTAAACGAACAGCGCGGGTGACCAAACATCACCCTCACACACCTCATTAATCTAGACTCCTAAAAATGTCACAACAAAAATGACATGATAATTATATTACTCACTCGTCTCACTGACTTGCAAATTGTTCTGTGTCACATAAATAACAAGTAAAAAACAAGTTTAATTGTTTAAAATTCATGCAAACACTGGCTAAATTTACAGCAAATTTCTTTATTGCATCTGTAATAGCATCTAACTCACTATGTAATTAAATTAAAGAGTCAGAGCTGCGTGTCAGAAGAACACCAACCCAGTGAATGGTTGTTTTCATGGTTTACTCACCAGCAACAAACACACTCCTGCAGGTCTGCCCCACCACAGACCAAGAGCGGAAAAATAAACGGGACTTCAGTGGCAACATGTCGCATATAGTAGACTGAACTTTCCAACAACTAGAAAATGATTCCACCGAAGCGGGGTTGGGAGGGAGAGTTCATGTATCCATCGGTGATATAACGTTTTTGAACTTCCGGTATAAAATAAAACGTAATACATATTTTAAATAAACATGTTATTTTTCCGCTTTACAACAGGCTCTATCATTAATAAATTGGCGCATTAACGCAACTCCAAAACGTGAATATAACAAAATGTCAAGTATCTTATGTTTCTTTCAAAATTTGGAATTATTTTAATCCGGAAGTCTAAATGTGTTGATAACTTTCCAACTTGATCGAGTTTTAACCCCGCCCACTTTTTTGACAATTTGTCCCCACAGTGGTAATAATTGACTTAAAAATGAAATATAAGACGAGCTTAAATCTTTTACTTGACTAAATACAAAAGAGAAACAGAAAGTCTTAATCTGTTATATCTTCTCTGAGATACATATAGCACCTCTTATTGATAATTCACCCTTGACTTGTTCTTTGCCCCCAATGTTTTGTTCTGCAGAATGCCAGGTTACTGATCAACTAAAGCAAGTTCCAACTAGAAAGCAGGCTGACTCCAAATGGATACTAAAAACATCTATATTTGAAGGTTTATTTATTAAAATAAAGTGTTTTTTTAATTAAATCCAATTTGGCACCATTAAGAGCTCCCGATGAATATTTCATCCTATTATGCAATTTTGTAATTATTTACTGATCTTGTTTTCCCTGCAGTATTGATAAGGATTACAGGCTTTCCAGTAAGCGCATTCTCAAACCAGACCGAGGAGCTGTTTTTATCATAATTATTGTTGTTGCTCACTACAGCGACATTATGGTTTTGGGATAACTGGTTATTAAATTCTTGGCATCACTGAGATTCAGTTCACAATGAAGCAATTAAGACAGTACAATCAATAATATGACACTAAAACATATGTATTTGATATATAAGTAGTGTGACAACAGATCAACCATTAATATAATTATTCATCTTTTTGTCAAACATTTTTTTAATTCCCTCTTTTAAAAACACAATTGCAACACATTTTCATATTACATGAGTGTACATAAATATATTTCAGTAGAAAACCATAACGCAGTGATACATGTGCCTGTACTGTGAAAAGGAACGTAATCATTTATAATCACAAATAATTCCACATACTTTGTACAATCATTTGACTCCTTCTGAAGGACTGATCTTATTTTCAGTCATTGTATCGTTGCAGTGCAAATGTCTCCAACCATTTCAATGTTTATTTTCCCGCTCAAAGCAGGCCTTCCTGAGCCAAGCTCTGCTACCTGTTGAACTAGTGATGCTCCTAGTGGGAGGGCAGCATGCACATGGTTGACGTGTCAACATAACCGCTGGTTGTTAGGATGGTTTGCCCCCTGATGGCAGATGCAGGGTCTTTAGTCATGGTGACGGTGGAGTATGTGTGGCAGCCTCCTTTCGCTCCGTCTGGATGCCGCTGCTGGTTGCTGTAGTCTTTGGTTTCCTCTCTCTGAAGGAGCAGCATGTTGCCCCTATCAACGCCTTTCACTTTGCTGTAGTACTTCCCCATTTGTGCGGAGCCATCGGGCTCATCTGCGTGCAGGAGTAGCTCGCTGGTGACCCTCTGAGCATCGGCATTATTGGCGGGCTCTAAGGCGGCTGATGTCAGGCCAGCGGGTGCCCGTTTGAGGCCGATGCTGGAGATGTCAACGTTACTGTGGGACTGCAGCTTCCTGCAGGACAGCATCTGTGGATGGAGAACACAGGGATGCTTCTCGTTTGTTGTGAACTCTGGCCGGAGAGCGCCAGGACTTGGGTGGTTGACGTAAGAGGATGCAGACCCTGGAGGGAACAGGTTGTCGGAGGGGTAGTGCTGCCTGGCCATCACAAGTGATCTCTGCTGTTCCAGCAAGTCCGTGCCATTCTGAGGTAATGAGGAAAACACAGACGGCCACGTCTTCACTCTCCCGTTGCAGATAGCGGGGCCGGCCATGTTTTCATGACAATTTGCCATCATTTCCTCATTCCAGGACATCTTCTGCCTCTCTGCACCCATCTCCGCTCTTCTTTGGTCCTCATCCATTAGTTCTTCTTTCGTCGCTCCGCACTTATCTGTCAGCAAAGTGTGGCTGTCGCAGCTGCCTCGGCCAGAGTCGCTGTCAGATGTGGAGCACTCAGATTTGAAGCTAACGTCGAGTAAATCCTTGCTTTCGAGTTGGCCTTGCTCCTTGGGGATGCACACCTCCAGATATTCCACCAGGATGTCGTCATAGTTAGACGGTGCAGACAGTGGGAAATTGGACACCATCAGTGCGCTCAAGACCTCCTCGGACTTACCGTTCTAAACACAAGTTGGAAATTAAGCTTTTTCATGTTTATCATCTGCAGCCAAATAGGGGAAATTATGCTCACCTTGAGCAGTTGTTCATCAAAGCCTTTGATTTTAGGGCCGGGAACAGGTGGCAAAATGCAATGCTTCAGACTTCACATGTGGAAAACAACAGAATGAGAGATTTGTTTGTTAATAAATACAAATATCTTAAAATGTCCACATGCAAATTCGGTCTCCTGTATTAGTTTTATTGGTGTCTATACACTTGACAGAAATGCTGATGTGCCAGAGTTCCCGTAGCCATGTGTGAATTGACGCCGGATTCAGCGTTCTACCTAACGAAATAAATAAGGGTGCAGCAAATCGGTGCAGTTAAACAACAAACAAATGGCTCTGTTACCTGTGGCTGTTCACATATAGGAGCCATGAGACAATGAAGACGATAATGGCAGAAAAGGTGATAACCGTTATCCACATCGACTTCTCCTGATGGAAATCTGTGAGATAAACAAGTGCTTCAGTGTGGTGTGAAACAGCAAAGGTGACTCATTTTGGATTATTTCATTCATTTAATTTTCAGAGAAAGTTATAATAATAATAATAACAATAACGGTAATGGCAGTAAAGAGCTTACACTCTGGGACTTGAACCTGGGAAGGAGAACTCCATTCGCTCCAGAAGCCATGATCAGGTTTACACCGCACCTGAACCAGGTATGTGCCGCCTGACCGCAGGCTGAAAATGTTAAACATCTTCTGCTGACCGGCGAGATGCACCTGGAGACATGGGCAATTGATGCAAAATGAGGACTTATGACACTGGAAGGAGAACCACTCGGGGTAATAGTGGGCACAGTTTAACACCCTTCTGAGCGTGTAAAAATGGGAATCTACTGATGATGTCACTGGGAACAAGCTCGAGTGATTAACTATGATTGAAACGGGGTTCTCCCTGTTAAAAGGACAGGTTTGAAGGCTGATGTTCTGTAACAAGTCCGAACCTCCCAGTCGTTTCGTCCCTCCAACTTGACACGGATCTCATAGATGAGTGTGATCCAACCGGAGCGGGTGTCAGCCTTATGCGGTGGTTCCCATGACACCCGCAGGAAAGGATAGCCGTTGTCCTCCATTATAACCACTCTCAGCTTCTCTGGAGGGTTAGGCTTGACTGGAGAGGGCAAATGAGGGGACATGAATAATGTCGGTCATCACAAACACTGCATTACATTTTGTTGTTTGTGTATCTTGGCAGCATCGGGGGAGGGTGATTTTTACAGTGCCAAGTATTTACACTCCTTTTTACTTAATAGGCTGTTCCGTTTGTGCTTGTGACTGGAAAAGGTCCTACCCAACCGGTTGCAGTAGTGAAGCAAGCCATTTTGTTTTGTATTCACAAGTTGCAATAGGACTATTTCAGCACACAGTGCATTTCTAAGTTACACAATGCAAAGTACAACTGCATGGTAGCTATTTTACACCAGTTTTATGCATAAATGTGTAATTAAGTCATAACTTAGTCACCTTTTGTCCACATGCCAACAACCTGCGGTACCGTTTATAACAAGAGATTTGCACTAGCAGGGAAAATAACAGCGCTCGTCTCACCGATGTACACTACATCCACGTCCACGGAGTCTGAGAAGGTGCTGCCCAGCTCGTTCGTGGCCACCACAGTGATGTTGTAGTTGACCCAGATGGACGTGTTGTTCTTGTTGAAGAAGCAGGAGTTCTCTCCGGCCGTCTGATAGTCAGGACACTCGTACACGGTGTCAGAGCTGCACAGGGTGGACGGCAGGGAGAACAGCTCAAATTATACAGGACTTGTTTCAGTGCATTTCCAAAGACCAGCCCATATTCTTGGGTTTAGCTGTCCTAATATCTTAGAAAATAGTCCTATTGTTCTTCCTTTTTCCTGTCCCTGCAAAATGCTCCATTATTTCAGCAACTACACCACAATTGAATGAAAAATATTAATTCTCCTTTACCTTTATTTTGAAAGTTAAATATCTATTATATGTAATGCTAAAGCACATTGCAGTTATATCAGCAGATAAATAATAAATATTCAGATTATGTTGTCCTGTTCAGATTCATTGGAGCCAAATTGGGTTTCTACTTTGTCAGTACATTAGTATCTCTTAGATCAATTAATCTGTGTAATTTAAAAGATTTCAAAGCTTTAGATACTTTTTTCCATCTTGAGAGAGAGAAAGAATTCCCATTTTATTATTTTCCTGCATGAGCAGCAATCCAAAATAAATTGCTCAAAAGTGAAATAATGCACGGCAGCACCAAAATAAAGGTCACTGACTTCTCTTTGCGGTAGTACAAGGCATAAGTGGTGGGCAAGCCCCCATCCGATCCTGGTTCCCACCAGCAGGTGAACGTCTCTTTTTCAGGAGAACGACATCGGATCAGAGTGGGCTTCCCTGGAAGGCTGTGAGCTAAAAGCAGGAGGAAACAAAAACAAGCATAAATGAGAGTTACAAATGCCGCAGAGGTTTGAGTGAGAAAAGACTTACTTGTTCCCTCTGCATTAAGGGAGAAGACCAGCACAAACATCAGATGAATTATGGCCTTCTTCATCCTGACACCGAGCGTCTGGGCTCTTGGACAGAGAAAGAGACGGGATGTGTTCAGTGGGTGTTTGTGCCATAAAAACAATCATGGCTTACCCAACAAAGGGGAATTACCGTAGATGGGATTCTTGTTGATTACGTGCTAAACTTGAGATTGAACCGTGCCTCAATAAGAGGAGAGAGATGATGATGTATAAAGCACCGCCCAGGTGAAGCAAAGAGGAAAACAACCCATAATATAAGACTACTGCTAAGGTCACAGTAAATAAACAGTACTGGATGATGGTGTTTTTCCTTTTGGCAGTGTGTTTACAGAATTCTATCCTTACAGAGTAGGTTGTAAAGAGATGTATGTACCTGAATTAAATATGAAAATGTGACACGTGGAAAATATGAAAAAAAGAAAATCCACTAGAGAATGCCATTTCACTAAGGATTAAAAAAAACATCCTTTCTGTTTCAGATGACCTCTACCAGCTGGCACATAAATGATTGCATAATCCGGGCCAGTCCAGGCTTTTCCCTCAGCGGCACAGACAGACAGACAGGCAGGCAGGCAGGCAGGCAGGCAGGCAGGCAGGCAGGCAGGCAGGCAGGCAGACAGACAGACAGCAGGCAGGCAGGCAGACAGACAGACAGACAGACAGACAGACAGACAGACAGACAGACAGACAGACACCAGAGAGGCTGGATTTGTCTCTTCCATTCACACCATTCACAAATTTTGCTTTGGAGTCATTACCCGACCTGACCCTCCAGCTCTGTCCCCACTGGGTGGGCTGTGCTGGGGTGGGAGAGGAGGATGAGTGGGAATGGGGAGGCAATATCGATGTGTCAGGGACACAAACAACTGGAGGGGGACGAATAAAATGTTGCGCTGACAGGTGCATGTCGCATGCATGTCAACTGTCTGGAGAAACTTCAGGAGTTAAATAAGGTTGAGTCTCTTGAAATTAAATATTACAAAGAATATTCCAGATAAGGTGATTTATAAACCGGCCAACCAAGCTGAAGTACCTTATAAAAGCACACTCACACTAAAAAGTCACATGGCTCACTGCTGTTGCTGTACGCCACTAGACTAATTAACATCTCTTAAGGTGGATCCACTTACTTAAACACTTTTAGCAAGTTAATGTCCTCACCTCTATGATTTTAATAACTTCATCATGATCTGATAATTGGCATTAAGGTTAAGGCATTGGATTAGCTTCTTGCTGCATATAGCCTTCTTGCATAATCAGTTGCCCAAACTGAATAAGCTGCTAAGCTGGGGGTATGCCAGCCATGTGCCTCTCTGCCCTTCGTATAATATATCTGAATGTAAAATATAAAGTGTATTAGAGCACATTTAATATTCAATTGTTTTTCTTCTGCTGCCTCTCAGGCTTTTCTTGACATTGTACTGTTAATGCCTCCAAACCATGCAAACACTACCCATTCTAGTGTTTGTTTACTGCACCGCAGTTTAATAAGATGACTAAAATATTGCTCCAATGCTCATGAATTATTGACAATTTGTCATGACCTCCTAATTCCCAAGGTGGAGGCTAAGACGTGCCATTAGTAACCTGGATAACTACAACAAAGGAGTCACGGTTAATGATCACAACAGCAGGCTTGATTTCTAAGAAAGGCTTTCTCTGCTGTGGCCTGAACAAACAACCCCATATGTGCTCAAGACACACCGATCAGCCACAACACTGAAACCATAATGCTGGCAGCCAGTCAGGAGAAGCCTCTTCTGGGTCCAGGTTGCCTGGCTGGCCCATGGATGCTCACGTGGATTGTAATCTGAAGAGTTCGACAGTTGCCAGGTCACAGTCGTAGGCCTCCATGATGATGCTGCTGAAAGCAGCTCAAAAAGCAATCAAATATCTTTTCTCTCATCTCTGTAGGAATTCAGGATGTAGTTTGGGAAAAAGGTGAAGGCATTAAAAAGTTTTTAGCTCCACCAGTAAGAGCTGGGTGATTTTGTTATTCTTAATTCTTTATGTGATTAAAAAAAAACATGCCATGGAAGAGTGAGAGTTAGAAAGCTGACCTTAAGATGGTTTGTTTCAAGACAATCCACTGCTTTTTTTTCTATCACACCCTACACCTAAACCTGAAACGCTGCACATTTCTGCCCACGTCAGAAAAACCAGTTTGATCGTTTCCCTTTCCAGGAATTTCTTTTGTCTCAGGGCCGTGAGCAAGGACAACAGCGTACGTGACGGAAATCTTTGTAGCTGAGACTAAAGGCGAGATGTGGTGCGCTACCATGGAGATAAACACATTTATATGCTGGACCTCTGTGTCACCCTTCACAGTGTGGATATGACGCCCATAACACGTCAATCTCGTGGCAATAAAGAGGTTGAGATTAACAATAAATCCCACCTGTTTGTAAATGTATATATGAATCTTTGGTTCCATTTAACTTAATTCCACCTGAGCACCGTAATATACAGAGATCATGTAATGCCACTGGACATAAAGATTAGTGATCTTTCTTAAACAAATACTAATGTCAGCCCATAAAAACTTAATAACTGAATGGATTGAAGTTTCAATCCTAGCATGTCTGCACGCATGAACGAGCGCTCATTCTTCACTGCAGAACCACAACTAACTTGATGATCTAGTGATATCCCATCACAATGACGTACAATGAGTAACCAATTTTAGTGTGGCTGATGTTGCCTCTGATATTACATATCCTGTAAATCGCTCTCGTTTGGAACCAGCAGCTGGGACATCCGCGTTTGTAGACAGTTTCCCTGTTTATGATGGCAAAACAGTGTCTGGTTAGACATCTATGAAGGAATATCAAAACATTTCTCCACATGCATCTTAGGTGTAATTTGAAGAATTTGTTTTGCGGGTATTTGATTCCACCTACAGGATTTCTGAAGGGAGGGGTAATAAGATCTAAGGCATTTAGCAACGCTTGCCTCACCCATGTGTGCAACTCTCAGACAGGAATTTCAAACGCACGTTTTGAAATGAACTTGGTGTACAATCTGAGGTTTTATTCTGCAAAAGAGAATGACGGTCGTAACTGTAGCTGCTAAGTGGTTTCCTAATGAGTCTAAATAAAGCCCAGTGGAGAAGGTGCAAGCACCTAAACCTCTAAAGCAGCCCTGTTGATCAGCTTGGAGCTATAAAGGAGCACCCGGTGTGCTTAAGTTGTCTAAAGACCTTTGCACCAGGAGATCTTCATCTCCAACATCAACTTCCCACACTGAAGAACAACCTGCAACTCCATCAGTTGTCAGGCCACAAACAAACTCATCAAAAATAAATAAATAAAAGAAACAAAGACGTAATCCAGTGATGTAATGTCCAGGCTCATTTAGGCATGCCGTTTTCTTTGCTGATTTCTTGTTATCTGAGTAAACAACTAAATGATTGTATTTTCTTTAAAACAAACAAACAAACAAACAAACAAAAACTTGTTTCACTGTGTCAACCAAAGCAGGCTTCAGAATTTCACATTTAAAACTGTGTTTCTCACCTGCGGTTGGAATCTCAGGTCTTTCCTTCCGTGTCCTATAAGATGGAATACTGTTGGTTCCGAAGGGCAGATTTCCCGACTGCTTCCAGTGTTGTACAGCGGGGTTGATAACGGACAAGTGTTCATATAGATCACTGCCAGCCGGTGTAAGTGCCCCCTCCCAGGGAAATAAAATTCTCTTTCCACTCTTCGACAGTTCAAGGGTGGGCGGGGCTTGGGCGGACACTCCAGTAAACCACGCCCCCGTGAATGCCGCATCCTCAGCCATGCTTGCTGATATGGATAAACACACCGAGGGAAAGAATAGTAATGATGACAGGATACAGCCAAAACGCTGACCATTAGTCTTAGGTTTTTATTCAGTATGTTGCAGCAAATAATGAGCTTAGCGTCTACAGCCTGAATAATACATTTACAGCAACAAAACATTTAACGTTAGGCCTCATATTAAGTTGGATCACTATCTCGAAGACATTGAAACAGAGACATAATGGTTAATTATCTTTAACCCCCTGTTCAGAGCACCTTGTTTGTCCTTCTATCGGTTCCTCTTTGTCACTGTGCACCTGAAAGAACTGATGGATGACTTTGGTAAAGGTAGAAGAAAAGGGGTCACAACATCGCTATCTTACCACAGAAGGCTTCTGATGGGAACAACTGAAGGCTTTTTGCACCTTTGATGAACATAATAGTTTATAGTCTCCGATCATTGTCCACTGTGTGAATTAACTTCCTTTTGCTCATGTTCAGTTTATTGGCACGTCAACTCAGCATACACACCTTGGAAAATAAAGATGCGAAATAAAACTGACAACATGACGTGATTTCCAATGTAAACGCTTTCATTTAATAATACAATGACACTTTTTCCACTGATGTTCCAAAGCAGGATAAAATAATTCTGCTGCGGGAAATTCGTAAACAGGTAGAGCATTTCAGTAGTAGTCTCTGAGTTTTTCTGGAATTAATATTAGTTTATGTAAATGAGAACGCACAGAACGACGTGATTTGAGACAGGCGCTCACACGAAGTAAATCAGGGTGTTGATAAAAAAACTAATGTCGGATCTCCCGCCCCCCACCGGCTTCATCTCTACTTAGAAGCAATAATGTTACATAATACGGCCATCTGCTCATCGCATCGATTTAAAAGTCAAATGCACATGGTCCCACTGAACACCAGTGAGATATCAGACGGGCACACTTTCGATGAATTTCCCAGGGTTCAATACTCACTTCGCCCAACTATTTATTCGAATAATAAATCAACTCTAAAAAGGGATCTAATTAAATTTCTTCCCCTTTTTGCTCCCAACACCTTAGAATAATGCTCTTACCAACAGGTTCTCCCATTCTTTCCTATGTAAACCAAATCAACTTTACTCAGAAAATGTCTGCATTTGCCATTATAAAACTGCATTAATTTCCCACGAGCAATAAAATCCACACTGTAAGGTGGTATTTTTAAAACAAATTCAGATAGGTGTTTTTTCCCAGAGATTTTCAAGCAATTATTGATGTTGCAATAATAGCCCTTAATATAATTGCTGTAGGTCCTTAATGTTCTATTCGCTCAGTTTAGTGGTCAACACTTCCAGAGACGTTCGATGTCAATTTTCAAGAAGTTAATTTGAAAATTGATTCAGTTCACCGGGGTTAAAATGAACAAATGCAATCGAACGCGTTCCGACACGACAGGGCACGAACTACCGGGCACAAAGTCAGCCAGTGATATAAGAAACAGCCGTCAACTCTTTTTAATTCCCAGAGGATGCTTATTTTTACTGAAAATAAAATAAAATCGGAGTACTGCATCAACTGTGAGCGCACTCTGTTTCATTTACGTTTCAGGCGCTTCCACTTGGGAGTCTGCGCATGCGCAAAACCACACCGATCTTCGCCCACCTAACTATATATTACCATCTAGCGACGATATATGAAATGACAATGTTATTTTGCTTGCTTTTTCCCCCGGCGTTTTTTTTTTAACCTGATATTAAATACATATGGGCACGTAAAAAAAGATCATATAACAAAATGATTCCATATATATTCACTTGATTTATCATCATCTAACGATTTATGAATAGAATATTTTTAACATATGATCAGTTTATTCACAGTTCATAAACAAGAACATTTTTTATCATACCCTGGGAATTTTCGTATGCTCTACACCAGGCATTAACCATCAAAGAAAAAAATAATAGTTGAAAGCTCTTTATATTGTTTTGTGCATAAACAATGGGTTCATTTAATCAGTTTTACCCTCATGACGACTCTAATAACTCTTAAAGTTGCATCGATGTAAATTCTAAATAGATTTTTATTCACTGATATGCTTCTGTCTGTTACCCTGCTTTGGATGGCCATAGTGTTTCAAGTCCCGCCCCCACGGTGATCACGAGCAAAGCTGACCACAAGAGTGAGTATAAACATAATAATAAATTGATAGTTAAATGTTATTTATGTATAGAGCCCCCAAATATCTCAACAATGTTAGTTATACTTTGGCAATTCACCCTCACACACCCCGGAAAGGTGAAAACGTACGACACACCCACGCCACGCCCACGCCACATGCTAATGAGCACCGGGGCGTGAATGTCATATTTGATTGGCTAAAATTAACAGCAATCACAGCTATTCAGTTCGTGATTGGCTAAAATTGTTAGGAGGAAGTCAAGTGTCAAACGATTTGGGAGGATAATCTTGGAGTTGACAAAAGCGGACACTCAGTATAAGCATTTTGGACCCGGTTCTATTTTTTAATGTACAATTTGTATCCTGGAAGAATCTCGCCGTTAAGGATTACGTCAGAGGGCCGTGAACCAGATTAATTTTCCGGGCTAAGAACTGACCACGGATTTCAGGAGCACCGCACGGCAGAGAAAGGAAAGTGGGACTTTATTGTTCAAGGCTAGCTCGCTAGCTTTGCCAACTGGCTTGTTTTTGTGTGCAAAGCGTGGACCACAGGCTTTATGGCTGCGACGTACGAGCCGATATATGGACTGTCAGAAGACGAGGTAAATCATGTTCTCGATGCCGCTTTGTTGTGTAGATGGAAGTATAACCCGACATCTGGTCTAGGAACTCAGCCAAAGCTAACTCGATTGTTAGCAGGTAGTCCAGCTAACATCGGCGAAGCCCATGGTTACATTCCATAGTATTGTTCAGGCAGCTGTCATTTCCTCCCTACTGCCCGTGTGTCCATGGGGTTAACGCTGGTATTCAGTTTAATCGCAATTCACCAGAGAGCCCTCGCCATAACATTGCAATTAACAGCAACCCCGGGAGGAGCAAGCAGGGTAGCTATGAGTTGTTCTGGAATAAATGTGTCCACACCGTTACTAGTCGTGCCACAAGTGCTATTTTCCCTAAACCGAAAGGAATCTAACGAGATTCTGACTAGATTAAAATCATCTCTGCACTTTAGCATCGACTCTGTCTCACTCATGCCATTACTAGATCACTTCAGTAACGTAGTTCGAAGCACCAGATCCCCGTTGCTGCCGCTGTTTTGGACAAAACCAAACTATTTACTGCCCGAGCAGCTGTAAGATCAGAAAAAGGCCCCAAGAGACGTAACTAATGCTGTCCTAAATAGCACCGTTGGGGTTGTTATGAATGATACGCAGGGTGGCCGAAAATAATTATTACACATTATTTTCATTCAACGCTGTGAGGAAGAATATGGGCGTGACCAGTTGTTGGTCTGCATGAGCAGGCAGAACTGTGGGCTGAGTCTCTGCTTCTGCAGGTCACCAAAAGCCTTTAATTCTGCATTAAGTGCACAAGAAACATCTTATATTTTCACTACCAGACATACTGTGTCTGTTGCATATCAGGATTTGAGATACCAAAAGGTCAGAGCTAAACCTAGACTAGGCACTCTGTTTTTGTATTATTAGGTAACTTAATTCACTTTACCAGCCTGGCTGTGTTTTGTCAGTCATTAAAGAGAGTTAAAGAAGGTGTTGATAGGTTATTGTTTAACACTGCTGCCGCGTGTTTTGAATCACACACCATATTTTCACAAGAGTTTTGGTTGCTGTCAGGCAAAATATTGTCACATTTGAACAAGACCATATCACAAGGTGCCTTGTTAACTACTTGCAAAACAGCAAATTGAAGGAACTAGACTTAAACATTTGAGGATCTTGTGTAACCTTTACCTGCCATGGTAAATGTTGCTCCCTGCAAACAGATTTTACTTCATTCCTTGCCATATGAGAACGGACGCAAATTAACTCAAATGCTTGTGCTTTATACTTTATTCCTCCTGTGATTTGAACTAATCTGCCACTTGTTTCTTTCACAGCATGAAACAAGAGTACTGAGGGTTAAGGTCATTGCAGGAATTGATCTGGCAAAGAAGGACATCATTGGAGCAAGGTGAGCATCACTGGAGATCGTGCTTCCACCAAAGGTTTCTTAGATGGGACCAACCGATATTACAGTGTGTGCCGGGTTATTGCACCAATGCCATTTTTATGACTGGGTTATAAAATGGTTGCAAAAGCCCAACACAAGTAAAACATTAAAAAAAAAAGCCCCAAAGCTTTTAAAAAACAAGTGTATTTATGCTACATTTTCATGAATTATGTTGGGGTTATCATCCCTTTTATATTGATTATTATTATTATTATCAGCTGTAAATAAACAACAGCCTCCCTGTTAGTGGATGAGCCTGACAAGCACAGACCTTGACCACTAAATAACTAACCTCAGTGTGCCTGACGTATATTACTTTCTGTCTTTCTGTGTTGGTGCTTTAGTGTGTTAAATCAGAGCAAGACTAAGATGATGAGATAACGATGCACACAAGTGGCTGTCATTTTGGGTGTCCATGTAAGGCTGCACATGCATGTAATTGTCCTCAGCTCCATGCTCTTTGAATTAGAGGATCTCCTTCTCCATCTGTTTTTGCAGTCTTTCCCAGCATGATGGTATATCCCCCCCACTTTCACAACATTCCTTTCACGAAGACCTTAAACTCATGAGATAATTAATGATTAGCCACAAGCCTGGACTGTCCTGCCTGTAATCTGATCCTTACTATGTTTTCAAGATAAAGACATTTGAGTAATGATTATACACACATACACTGAGTCACATGTGTAAGTAAAAGTTCAACCTTGAGATATATTTTTTCATCTTACACTCCTTGACCTTCTTTCACCGTGGGTGATCAAATGTAACCCACTGGGATCCCAACTCTGGTGTGAGATTGCGTAATATCCCTGAGCAGTGTTGAGTTTTTAATATTTTTCAGCAATAAAGACAAGTGAAACATCTGCTTTCTAAGAATAATCCACCTTTGTTTATTCAGGTTTGCAATACTTTAGTCAATTAATAACACACTGTAACCATCACTCACTGCTTAGTCAGGCAAATTATTTTGTTCATGCGCTAAATGGAAGGATTTATGAGGTTCAGAACAAATGTCACATTCTGACCTTTGAGAACACACTTTTCGAAATGCCATCTGATTCTATTAAAGAGCCTGGTTTCCAAATAACACAGTTGGAAATTTCCTTTTTTTCATGATTTGTAAAAATCAGATGATGGTGTGGGTCTCGTATGGAAGCGCAGGGCAGCAGTGTACTCGGGTCACAGTCCTACTGTCTCATAAAGCCTTTAGTGCCTAGAGCCTGCTGCCTCAGGTCAAAACATATGCTGTCACTATTTTTTATGTGCTCGTCAGTAAAAAATATCTGCTAAAACAGGGACAGCAAGAATGTCCAACTGACCTTGCAGAAAAACCAAACCCAACAAACTTTTAATCAATTTTTTTCTCTTTTTCTCTCTCTGTCAGGACAGTGACTAAAAGCATAATAATGCATGTTCGTGGGACCTTAGAACAGATGCAACAGCCCTAGCTTTAAATCAGATTGCAATTGCAGCTTAGGGTGCCTATAACTTGGCAAAATTATTGGGTTTTTTTGCCCTTCGTATTTTTGTATATTATCGGCACTTTAGAATTTAACAGTTTTATGCTATGACTCATGACATTAGAACATTGAATTTAAACTGGAAACCTACATTATCCTCGTCGCTCCTGCTGCCAGTTACTTCTTTGCTTGCATGCTGAGCATGAGAAGCGGACATCCTCAGTGAAATATTTTGCCTTTTGTGAATGCCGCTCACATGCCAGAGTGCATGTGTTTGCATCCTGATGCCCTGCAGCCAGTGCGGCTCCGCCTGGCTCAGACAGAATCTATAGTTTAATAAAGAAATACTGAATCAGGCAGGATTTGGATCCATGGGAGACAATATTGACTTGGAGGTCTTTCACCTCATAGGATACTTTAAGATTGTTGACTTGCTCCTTTTGGTCCAGATGTGTTCTTACCAGGTCTATATAAATGCACATTTCCTCCTCTTTCCTTCAGTTCTGTTTCCCTCAAACTAATTGAAGCAGTCTATCTGTAGGCTTTGCTTGGGACTTGTGAAAATCCGTGACATATTAAGGGGGCCAGTCTATCAGTGCAAACCCGTGGCCCTCGCTCAGCATTGACCTGGATTAGCTTGTTTCTCCCAGAAGGATTTTTGTTAATAGATGGCGCCTCAGTGCTCTTTAGGTACAGAAGGGCTTTTGTTTTCCTCTTACCTCTGTCAGGGGCTGTTGGAGGTTAGCTGCACATTAATTAGTCATCAAGAAACAACAACTTTGCTTGTGTGATGTCTGTACCCCATACTGCAGAATAAAATATAGATCCTATGTGCTTATTTTAGTTTGCTCTTTCAGCAACTGAAATCGGTACAAGACTGTTCCAGCCGGACGGCCCAATCTAATTTTGCCTGCATCCATTCTGGAATTAGACCGGTGGTGATGATATATCATTTCCGGTTGGCAGAGGAACCACTGAAATTGATGACAGTAAATCGGATTCAAACTACTCTCATAGGTGATTTGATATGAATGAAATCTTATTTTTAATCTTGCATGTCAAGTCTCGCTGCCACAGAACCTCAAATTTAATTTACTCGGGGGCAAATACGATAAGCACCCCATCTCAACAAGAGCACTTTAGGCATTTCAGAACAGAGTTAGCAGTTACCGGTACACTTGGTTTTTTTTGGGGTTTTTTTTTTACTTGCACCGCTCATCTCAAGATGCTGTGTTCTATTTTTAACACCGCTGTTGAGAGCTGTTAATGCTGATTTCATCTCTTGAAATGAATAACCTAAATTACATTTTATTATGTCATATAAGGTGCAGACCTGGGAGAGATTAGTTTTTCTTGCACTGACAACTATATCAAGCCTTCAAAATCCCTTTGCTCTACTGATCCATTGATTTGCTGCTGGTGTTCTTTTGTCTTTTCAGCGATCCATACGTCAAGCTTTCCCTTTATGTCGCAGATGAAAATCGAGAGCTCGCTTTAGTCCAGACAAAAACCATTAAAAAGGTAGGTGTAATCTAAAACAGTTTTGTTTGCTGCTTTTCTTTGCCTATTTTTTTTTTTTAATCTTAATTGTTGCTCATTAACCAGATCCCCTCCAGCTGTCAGTAGCTGTCAGCTGAAGAAATGACAGGAACTTCCTGATAAGTGGTACCGTCCAGAGACATTTAACAATCGCTCTCCCCATTAGGCAATTCCAGGGAGGGAAGTTTTTTTTTTCAGCAGGGGGAGCTATAAACTTTCTGCTAGGGTAAATTCCATTCTGTCCCTGTCTACATGAGCTTTAATGGTCAACTAAATGTTACTATGTGTAATTCTGAATGTCTTTTGTGCTGATTTACATTATTTACTAGGTCTCTTTTTTAGGAATATTTGCCTTTGCTTTAAATGTTCCCTATAACATGGCTTTTAAAGGTGTCCACATGTAGCTGCAAGCCAGCCCTCAGCTGGAGATGGGCAGCTCAAGATTGCACACAGGCAGACATATGCTGCCAGTAGCCATGGTTGCTTTATTGGATAAAAATAGCTGACAAAGCGGTGCTATGTGGAGCAGAAAAAGAAGCATCGCCGCTCTACTCTTCTGCAGGACGTAAAGTGGGGCGAGTTTATTTTTAAAGCTAAAGGAGTAACTGAAATAAGTAATCATATAGGTTAATGACCAACATCAATAAATAGAAATGACCCTTTGGTTATGCCAAATATTCATATTTTTTCTGAGGTATTTTTAATTATTTGGTGAGATTTTGAAAGTAATTGTACTTGTCTGCTCCGCGTCTTTTAAAGGCCAGCAGGTTTATTTTTAATTCAGCTGTTTTTACAGAGATGTTGTCTTTTCACCACTGTAAAATGTTTATTAATCAAAGGTACTTGTAAATTAAGGCTTCATTGACATTTTAGTGTTTATGTTATGTGAGTCACCAAAGGAATTTTCATGCAATGTGCCACATAGCTCTCAGTCTGTGTGACACGTGTGAGTTAGAAGAAAATCTGTGCTCCAGAATGCTGAATTGACATCCTGGAAGTGGGTGAATATCCTCCTGGTTGCTATTTTGGGACTAATGCCAGTCACCGAGAGAAAGTGGCGTAAAGAGATCACTGGTGCACGTCAATTGAGCCTTATTTCTCACTTCTGTCGTTCTCTCAGTACGAGTTGGATCGGTTTCATACATCTGTTCTGTTTTCTGAGGAAAGAATGATGGCGGTCACTGTGCAGTTAACTCTTTATTAGTCTAACTACATCTCCACTTTTCGTTTTAGACGCTGAATCCCAAATGGAATGAGGAATTCTTCTTCAGAGTGAGTTTTTAGTTATCTGTTAGATTCCCTTTCTCCCATTACAGTTGTCTGTCATTGACTTTTTCCAAAATGAATATTGTGTTGTTGATGAATTGCAGTGTAACTGATTAATTAGTGTGACTAGAGTAGCCACATGGTTATCATTATTTCCCACAAGTATAGCACATTCCACTGTTTGTAAAAGTCAAAGTCAGATATTTTCTACTACATGGATGCATGTGCAACTGCTTTGGCTTGGAATAGTGTATAAGCATTTAATAACACCTTTTAAAACTCCCATCTTGTATTTTTTGTCAACACAGGTGTGTCCACAGAATCACAGGCTACTGTTTGAGGTCTTTGATGAAAACAGATTGGTAAGACTTGCATGCATATTTTATTTTAGCAGACAACATAAGGGAGCAAGGTTGAATAGATGGAAATCTAGGTGGAAAAATTAGTCTTTTTATGATTTTGCTCTGTCTCATTTGTTGTACACTCTGCAGACGTTTTGAAAATATCCTGATTTCAAAGGTTGCATGACTTGCATATGACCACATAGTATTATTATTATTATTATTAGTCTATTATTGGTCTTTCTAAACCTCCATATCTTCAAGATCACATCACTGTGAACTACTTGGCACATGAAAAGATTACAAGTCAAAGAATTTAAGCAGTGTTCTTCGTCAGAAGTGCTCGATTTCATGTTGGGCCACATATTCAAGGAAAGAGGGAGTGTACAGCCTGTTTTATCTGTTTCTTTCATTGCCCTACTTTAAAGTTTACTGCTACGTTCCTCTTATGTCAAACTTATCAGATTTCCCCTGCGAAGGAGAGCGCTAGCTTCCACGACTTGTCAAATGAATCCTCTTGTAGGCCCTCAGTTACCATGACAACTATCTGTACAGTGTTAAAGAGATGGGGCAATTAAAGTAGCACAAATAAGTTACTATGCGTGCAACCAATGTCCATTGTCATGACATTTCAGGAACAGTCTGCTTCTTGAGGTTTTCTTGACTGCAGATGCGCATTCATTCATTAAAGGCTGCTGGTTTTGTTCCAGTACAACCATTGTGCGAGGACAAAAGATGCATGCCTTGGCAGGGCCTTTTTTAACACTGCATGCTGTACTCTGTGAGGGTTTATTCAAGAGAAGACGATCTCTGTTCGATTTATAATTAAAACCCTGGTTCTGTGCCGATGTCCTTCTGTGTCCCCTGTCACTGGTGCTAAACCTGGTGACAAAACAGCAGCGCTGATATTTCCTTCTGCTCATGCATCTGAAGTAGAAGGGATGGGAGGTTGGACCAAGGAGTCCCCGTTACATCCTTGCTTTTATATCAAGATCTTTATTCATTTCATGGCAGCTTCTCCTCCCCTGGCCGTTATTTCCTTAAAGGGCCTGTTTGTTCTCTTGCACCCACTGGATTTATGGATCCTTTTCCCAAAGAAATGAAATATTCCTATAACATTTCGTGCTATAGCAGAGATCGGGGCTTATGCTTGTCTACTGACTATAAAGTCAACGCCCGCAAAATATAGCAGGACCAAGTGGGTGCCTGACATTTAAAATGGAATGTGGGAAAAAAAAAGAATAGGCCTGCAACACAGTGCACAGCTTTGTTTGATGAAGCACGTTATGTCACTTGGCAGGTTGGGCTTCTTGCCATTGGACCACACATTGGCGTTTTGTTTCTTTTATACAGAACATTCTCCACAAGTCTTCGCACACACAGTTATTGACTCCATCCAACACTGTAGGCAGTGTGTCATCACTAGTATTACTTTGTGCCAAGCCACCATTTCTTCCCGCTCCACAGTTCTTTCCTCCACTCGATATCGCCTTTCCTCCTGGTGCCACAATAGGTAACAATAGGGACTCTGCTGCATTGTAAATGGATGGAGTTGCAGCACCAAAGACTAAACTAGTCATTCTTGGTGCTGATGACTTTAAATTTCTCGTTCTTTCCCTCTCTTGTTTAAAGGTGAAATAGCTTTCACTGGCTGATCCACTAATGAATCAATTTGCTGACTTGCAGTCTTTTTTATGCAGACTGATCACAGTTTATACATTGCTCCGATGGCTTTTGTGTCCAAATAGAGTTGCCTGTAAAGCCAGACAGTCAAGTGCTTGTCTGTACGGGGGAGACAGCGTGGTTTATTCTGCTCAAAGACTTGGATGCCTTTCTGCAGGGATGACCGTGCTGTTTGCGTTATCAAAGCTGTAATCCCTCAGTTTTTCTCCTCTTCACTCCGCTCCTGCTTTTTTTCAGTCCATTTTTAGCAACAACTCACTTTTGTTTTTAATGTTTCCAAGCTGCCAGAAGTCACCACTCAATTTGTTCTCTAGATTTATTGTGTTTAATTTATCTTTTTATTGGACAACTACTTTAGTCCAATTCTTACCGTTGTTTCCAAAGAATATGTTGTTGTAATTATCTGAAATGGGTAGAAGGTACAGTCCCTATAGAACATGTTTGGAGGGGGCATTTGGCACTTGAGGGCAGCATGGGGCTACAGGAAAATGTAGAGGGGCTATTTGCGGTCATATGACTGACAAGCAACCCCCTGTCACCTCGGAAACCAGGAGCGCCAACCGCTCTTCTCCAATCATGTCAGGAATGCTGGCCGTCACTCGGCTCAGGCTATTTCTGCTGTCTGTCTCTGGTGCTTAGTAGTCCTGGAAGTCTGTCACACTGGGATCTTTCTTTTTTCTTTCCCCCCCTCACCCTTTCCCTCTGCAGCCTCTACCCAGCCTGTCTGTACACGTTTAGTATTAAATTGTCGGTCCCACTGCAGTAGCAGTCGGGTTTTTGTGGTGTGACTCCTTTCCAGTTTGTGGGAAGAAATGTTGTGGAGAGGCTCTGGGAGAGCTTGAGGGGAGGGGAGGGTGGGCGACGAAAGAGAGTGGAAGGGAAAAAAAGGGGATCAGTCATCCAGTCAGAGGAGTGAAGTGGGCTACTCTTAAAAGACCAAGACGGGAACCAGAGGGGAAAACAGAACAGCCGGCCAGAGTGGGAACAGGAGCTGTGGGACGTGAGCTGAAATGGCGCAACGTCTCCGTTTGTACTTTGGCTCAGGCCGCAGCAACACGGCCCCGGAGATATTGGAAGGAGACTCGGAGGAGCAGCAGGGAGACAATGATGTGGCCACGCAGCTTTGTATGCAGCCTTCTCCGGTACTGTTGACTTCACAGGACCCAGCTGTTCAGCATGTCCAGCCAAGGCCATTTGGTACACGATCAGAGCCTTCGCTGAAGCGTAGCTCCTCTATGTTTATACCTCAGCTCGCTGCCTACGCTGAGCCGCGGCCCACCAAGAGCTCTTCCATGCTCATCTCTCTCCAGCGCGCCAGTGGAGCTGCTAATGGGGACACCTATGCGGATGATGTCCCACCACCCTGCTATTCTCCTCCAGGACCTGCTCCTGCCTATACTGAACCACTGACTGAAGCAGATGTGCCGCGCCATCCACCGCCGCCATACTACAGTCCAGATGCGTTCAACTCACAGACTTTTTTAACAGAACCAGAGCTGCCCAAGCGCAGGGTTTTTAGTATCGGTTCCAATGGCCATACTGTGTATAGCATAGGCCATCCTGGTATATGTATACAAAGGAATCCTGATGGTTCAGACATCAAGCATGTCAGAATCCTCCCCTATGGGGGGTCAGGGTGGACTGTTGAGCAGTCGAGTTTGGACCAGAGTTCTGCTTTTAATGGTGGAACACAGAGACTGGTGTTCCAGCTCCAACCAAATCTGAATCAGGATCAGAACCAGATTAGGCAGCAAACCAGCTCATCTCGAGAAGCGTGCACAGATGTCGCCGGGACCAGCTCAAGAGGTAGGCGAACGGTGCGTTATCCCAGAATCCGAATGGAGAGAAGTTTGTCTCACCGGAGGCCTTTGCCAGAAAGTCAACACCAGGAAACGGCTGGAGAAAGTCAAGCCGAAGAGGAAAACCAAGAAGATACAGAGACCCAGAGAGTGGACGGAAGGAACATGTCTAATGGCTGTACCTTTAAAATCAGCGGGGATACTTCCAGAAGGCAGCCTCATTTCAAGATATACTTCACCCCAGGCAGAGGTGGTAATCAGGATGTGAGCCCGGGCAATGAGCCTACAAGGAATAATCCCAAGGTAACATATTAACACAAGTGATTTTAGTTTAAGATATCTGTGAGTGGTCGTAAAAGAAACACGAACATGGTCTTTGGTTTAGAGTGTCCTGGACTTATTAAATCATGAATAAAAATCATGAATCTAATGCTTTCTCTACTGTAAATAAGTGAACTCTGTAAAAGGCCTAGCTATTGGTGTTTAGCTTTTTGACATAATTTTATTATTTCTATCACCATTGGTATGAAGCCCAAATTATGAGCTCGGTACAGTGCAGGAAGAGGGTGGTGACATTCTGGGAAGTCAAAAGCCCCCAAACAGGAGTCCTAATCTAAGTCACACACTCTGGCTTTCCTTTCACTCCACACCCACAAGCATCTGTAACGTTACACAATTCGGTCAGTTCTGTCACGTAAGAAAGTTGGGAGCAGGAACGGCTCTTTGTTCTCCACACACATCATTGTTAAACACAAAGACAACACTCAAGCTCAATAGCATTGGAGTGCTCTTTGAGAGTTGGCTGTTCTATCTTTAGTCTGTTTCTCGTGTGCTTGTTGATTTTAAGAACAGGCAGGCAGCATGTCTTCTTTGGCTCTGGGCTGCTATGGATCTGTAGCCTTGCAGCTGCTCCGTCGGTGATTAAGAAGCTGTTGTTTTAAGCCAAATTATCCCCAAGAACTCAAACAAGCTCTGATTAGCCCTAAAGTTTGCTAACTTTTGATGTTACTGTGGTTTGCTTTTTTTTCCATTATCGGCTGAATATTTGGATGCAACTACATCTCAGTTTTTTACAAAAGCATCTCAAACCCGTAATTATCTGCTTTAATTGCAACCTGATGACTTCAGTAGCTAAACTTTTGGAAGAGCCCTCTATACTACTTTGCCCTGTCCCCCCCTCAGTGTTACTCTGGTGCATTTTTACTCACATTCTCTTCCCCTTTTTAACTACACATGGTGTTGTGTTACTTTGCGTATCCCGTTTCTCATGCAAACAGGAACTCCTCATTTAGATATAATAATAGGTCTTCCCCAAATGGTTGCCTGGAGTCGGAGTGCCCCTTTTCAAAGCCCTGCATAATAGGATTGCAAGTGTGCGTGCACACCAGCTAGGCTGTCTGCAGACAGTTATGCCACTATGCCATACCCTCGTACAGCCCCATCCCATCCTCCCCCCATTTGCCATTCAGGAAGAGCTCTTGTAGGCCACTGGGTTTTCTATATTTACCTGAGACGGCATTGTGGATGGATTGGGACGGGAGGCACTCTGTCTGGTGAGCATGTGAGAGGGCTTCGGGTTGCTATAGTTGTGAAGTGCTTTTCCCTGCCAGCTCTGATCTGTCCAGAGAAACATGCTAGCACACTTGTAATCAGTTATCTTAGCAGAGACACTGTTGAGTAGGTAGGATGAATTTCTCACTTTGGTGCCAGCCCAAAGTCCTTTCATATCACTCTCAAACTCACACCTTAATCTTATCACCTTGAACTTGCAGTCTGTTAACACCCTGTCCAGGAAAGTGTCGGTAACTTAAAATGATTTAAAAGTTTAAGTTTAATGTAATGCTTTGAAACAAATGTGGCATAGCAAACCATTTATTTCTTAAATATGCTGTTAGAATACAAATATAATTGGGTGGTTTTTTTTTATGTGGCAGTTAAAAAACTAGGAAAGGAAAGCCTGATTTGGCTGACATTTTCTCTTTGTGTTTTATTGGCAAATTATATTTGGATCCAGCTTCTTACTCTCTGGCATGTGTCATTCAAAGTTTCATCCATCTGCCCTCCCTCTCAGTGACTGTAACATGGCCCTGAAAGGCAGCTCCGGGCTCTTTTCTGACCCTCTGACCCTCTGACTGCAATATAATCTATAATATAATCTGACATCAAATTTGCTTCTTTATGGTGATGAAAGAGGTTGCTGCCCTTTCATAGCAATACAAGTGCATACCTAATTTCCCCATAGGCTGAAGGCGTTTTTTCATTGGTACTTTAAAGTGACAGGTGTTACACAAATTCACAATCATTTATGTTTATCTTCTTAAAGCCACTGCTGTAAATGCTAGTCCTGACAATGCGACAGAACAGACCCCTGCTAGCATAGCTATGGTAATTATCATATATGAAGGACTAAAAGATTGTTACCATACTCATGTTGGGTTGGTTCAATTGTAAAGTTACGGTTTACAAAAGGTCAAAATGGTGCTGCATTTTCCTGCATATTTTTCAAACCTTTGTCAAATCATTGTACAAGGATCAACTTGATGATGGTTGTGAACAATTTGGACTGTTATTTATTTTCCTGTGATGCTGTAACAGCACAAAGTCTTAAATGTCTTCCATCCTTCTGGTTTCGAAAATATTTAAGCGATTTTCTAATGAGATGGTGAGACTTGCATTTTTATTGTTGAGATTCTCATTCTTGACTGTTTTCCAGCCCGTTAAGGCTTCCCCCAGCTGATATTAGAAAGCTGTACAGGAGTATTACACATTGTTTAATTCCCTGCTTTATTACAAACGTCACTTTTACAAACACCCATGTTCTAAATCAGTTGTGTCCTACACAGGCGTCTTCAAAGAATGGCTTTTTCAGTCTCACACAGGTAATGACTACTGGGGCTGCTGCTTTGTGGTCCAATCATTCACCAGCCCTCCCCCCTTCACACACACACACACACATACTTTTCCTCTCAGTCTGCATTAATCATGGCAAAGATGGATTCATCAACAGGCCGCTTAAATCTGAAACGCAAACCCATCCCGGTGCTCCCCTGTTGTCACCTCTGTCCGTTTTCTCCCTCTGTCTAGCCGACTTGGCATCAAATCTGGTGGCAGTGGAAGTTGTTTTTCCTCGCTGGTTCATTGGTTCTTCTCCTACAAAATGATTCCAAAGGCTTGTCCAGAAATAAAACCCTAGACTGATCTTTTCTGACTGGATCTTCGCGAGATCCTAAACTGTTCTAGAAAAAAAGAAAAACCTCAAATTAACGAAACAATTGCGGTCGTAAAAAAACTTGAGACTTGCATTCTTCTATCAAAACCGCAATTACATTGCTTTTAAAGACCCTCAATCTAGAAGTTATTTCTGGATGGGCTTCCCATAAAATGCTTAAATATATGTTTTTTACACTGTTTATTATATAAATGCTCCTGGGCCTTCTGCTGTTTTTGGCATTTCACCTCAAAATTGTTTCTTTTCCCTTTCTTATCCTCCTGGAAAGTTTTTGGTATCCTCACACGCTCGAGGACGGCTGCTTCTGAGATTAATCTGCTGAATTTGCTTTCCCCCCTCTTTTCTAGACACGAGATGATTTCCTGGGTCAAGTTGACGTTCCGCTCAGTCATTTACCGGTGAGCTCCTTAAATACTCAGCTGTTTCTTATCTTTCTCACTTTTCGTTGTGCTTGAGCATCCTCTGTGAAGATTAGGCAGGGAGAGTTTGGTGTGTGTGTGTGTTTCTCTGTCATTGCGTAAGAAAGTGCAAGCTACACAAGTAGCCTGTTGTTACAGTCGACCACTCCTTGTGGGAAAAAAAATGCATTCGAGGATACGTCAGATTCCCATGTTCTTAATCAGGAGCTTCGATGACTGCTGAGACACCGTTTCAAAACAATGAGTGTATGCTGTGTGGGTATTCTTGCGTTTATGTTTGACTTATACAAGAATTAAGGGCCAAATAAGTAGGCTGGCATTATGAGTCAGCACGGTTCCGTTGGGAGCTGTTCTGCCAGACTGGATTTTGCTCTGAATTTCTAAACTAAATTTAAAGGTGTAGCATTATTGATGAGTTTCCTACTTGAATTTCTTTTTAATCAGGCTTATTCTTAAGACGGCCAATAAACAGATGAGCTGAATATGCATTGACCACTGTATCCAAGGCACGCTTCTCCGCTCATGTTTATTTTACATCTTTGTTGATAAGTTGGATTTAAGATCGAGGTTCTGAAAAGGAAACTGACAGAAATCCGAGTACATGGTGTGCAGCCAGTTCAGACTGGTTTGACCCAGACCACTGGGAAAGCAGTGAGAGATTGCTCTGAATGACAAAAGATCTCTTTGCTCTCCAATATGTAACAGGAGAAGCTTACGCTTGCATAAGGGCACCGAGGTGGGTGTGCAGTGGGTTCCGGTAATGTTTTAGCTCATGAGTCCGATATTGTGACACTCTCTAACGTGTATTTACTCGATTGATTAATGTTAACAAATGCTTTCCCTTCATTCGCAGACAGAGGATCCATCGATGGAGCGTCCGTACACGTTTAAAGATTTCCTTCTGCGGCCCAGAAGGTCAGTTTCTAAACCGTGTGAAATCTAAAGGATGAAACTGGATACTGGTGATACACAGTTTTAGGTTAAACAGCTTTGCTCAGCTTGTAGAATAAAGCTGATGCTTTAATAAACTCTATCAGTTCTTGTTACTGTCAGGTAAATAAAAAAATCCTGTGTTGTGGATGAAGCTCACACTTCTCTATCTTAGCTGAATAATGGCTCTGAGTGTGCTGACATCTGGTTTTCACATGCTGTTTTCATGTTGGTCCTATTTTTGATGACGTTATCACTCTAGTCACAAATCCAGGGTGAAAGGTTACCTACGTCTGAAGATGGCCTATCTGCCCAAACAAGGGGGACAAGAGGAGGAAGCTGGCGAGATGAGGGAGGAAGCCGAGGTGAGAATTTGATCACCGTCATAGATCAGTGTGATCTGAGAGCTGATTTATAAGAGCTGATTGGACCAGGAATAAATAAATACACAATTACCTAAAGGTAAATCAGACTCTGGTTTTTAGAGCGTACCAAGAAAACACTGTTTTAAGTGTAGAGATAAAAGGAAATGGGAAAACGCCAATGTCAAGCAGAGAGAAAAGACTTTCTTTGTAACTGGGGAAAATTAATGTGTCTACTTTTCACTCCGCGTTCTCAAAAACCAGGAATCATTTGGCTGCCAGTTTCTGGGGAAACTTTTCCAGTTCAGCATATGAAAATGCCATTTTCAGTGCTGTTCACTCTGTACCATTTGCAGAGTGAAATTGAGTGGAATTATACTTTATAGACTTCATGTTGTGATTTAGATTTTGTATTTCTGTTTACATTATAATAGCAAGCAGCTCTTGAGACCAAAATAAACCCGAGTTGTGGTGTATTGCTCATACCACTTTGATCATAAGTTTAAATCAAGGCTTCATTTTCTTTATTAACCTTTCTGTTTAAGGGATGGGAAGAATCTGCAGACTCTGGCTCTCAGCGACCCCAACAACTGCTGCCTCCGTTACCCCCAGGGTGGGAGGAGAAGGTGGACAACCTTGGACGCACCTACTTCGTCAACCACAACAACCGCACTACACAGTGGAAACGGCCTTCTAACGTGTATGCTGGAACAAGCTCTAGTTTGATCTAAAACTCCCCAAAAAACGAACTTCACCACCCAACAGCTGTTTAAATGTTTGTTCCCCAGGGATGTGATCTCTGAGACGGAGAATGACAATCAACAACAGCAGATCCATCAAGAAGCACACCGCGTTTTCCGTTCAAGGCGCCACATCAGTGAAGACTTGGAGAACGAGCACATGGAGCCCAGGGACCTGGACAACGTGAGAGAAAATAATATTTACCTCACAATCCAACGAGCCACAGGGATGCACTATTCACACATGATTGCATCATTATCGTCTCATAGCCGTTTCTCATTTATGTATCTGTAGTCCTGGGAGCTGATCACAGAAGAGGATCCTAATGAGGCCATGGCCCAGTCTCTCCCCAGTACATCCTCCGTCCTGACGCCGCAACACCCACATACACCTGTTACCCAGGAGTTCTCTGAAGACCTAAATCTGAGGCTTTCACTCACCCCTGATACGAATGGGGAACTGCCAGGACCCAGCTCTGCTCTGGTGAGGTCTCAACTCTGATGTTTAGTCGTCAAAATCAAATTCACCTCACTACAACATTTTTTATATCCAGGGCCAGCTGTCAAACAGACTCCGATCCTCAAGTATGACAGATGGTGTCAGTGATCAGGCCCAGCCTCCTCCCCTTATGGTAGGTTTATTAGGACAATTTCTTGTCTGTTCCTGTCTCTATTTTAAATCTCCTCTGTTTGTGTTGCTCCCAACATTTCTGCCTAAAAAAATAAGAAGGCAGTGTTTTCAGCTGCTTATTCTTTGTCTCAGCACATCTATTACTCAATTCACGTCTCAAGCTCCTCCTAGCATGTCAAATTTGCACCTCTTTGTACCTGGCAAATTTTGATTCCTTCTCACCTTTTTCTACACCTTTCCATTAGCGAGTTTTATACTGGATGTCTTTTATTGGGGGGAAAAAAATGTTGACTGTACTCTTTTGTAAGTAGAACATTAGCAAAAAAAAAGATTTAGCACAGCATTCCATTGGCTCAAATTCCCCACAAAACTCCTGAATCATATCATTTGTGGCGATGCAGCAGAGCAAGATCAGTCACAAGATCTGAGTCAGATGTTTGTCTCACAGCTGAGTCACAGCAGCGAGCTGGGCCCTGTCAAGCTGAGAATGAAGTTACTGACATCAGATTTTCCATCTAAGGTTAAATCTGCGTAGGCTGGTGTACAGTAGGCTCATTAAAAAGACATCAGATGAAATTGTGTGTTTCCTGTAACAGGGAACGTTAGTTCTAATCACACAGTTCCTCATTATATTTTGGTGTGTACAGGTGGGTGTATATGACATCCTTTTCTTCAAAGACTTTGTACTGTAGCTGGAAATCAGGGAACAACTACATATATAAAATAATAAACATAATAACAATAGGAATAGTAAGAAAGCAACTATAGAATTAAACTTTGACACTTTGACAGCTTTAAGGAATCAACTCAATTACATTGAACGCTCAAAATACAAATCCTGTCCGTGTCTCCGTGTTCTAGATTCGGCTTCTAGGAAAATTGAATTGATATTTTCTGATTAGGTTTGCTTTTCCTAAGCTCCTCTAAACTTTTACATCTTAATTTTATTTGATCATTTATACCAATAACGACGGTGGTAATTCTGAAACTAACTGTGCAATTTCTTGTTACTTGTCAAGCTCAAACTTTTTTATGCTTCACTGGAAATCCTCTTCATTTTACCTCACAAGAATCCCAGCTACCACAGTTTCTTGCCCTGGCTCATAATCAAGAGAATCTCCCGTTTCTGTCACTCCTCACCTCCTTTGAAATCAAATTCACCCTCATTGTTAATTCACCATTTGCTCCCTCCCTCTTGAACCAACGCTTGACCACGTCCCTCCTGCCACGTTTCTTCCACTCTCACTGGAAAAATTCACACACTGTGAACTAAAGATCATCTTCCCTGTTGTCTACCACCAGCAGGGCTCCCAGAGCAGAAGAACAAGAGCTCAAACAGTCTCAGGTGGTGAGGAGTCAATGGTAATATCTCAGTTTATATAACGTTTAAACCCCATGAGCACACCTCTTTATTCCCATACACTCCATAGCATGGCGCCAAGTCCCCTGAGTAGTTTTGTGTTTCTTGCTTTATTCAGCTTAAACAAGAAGGCAGCACACAAATACGGTGTTTTCACTGGGTGAGCGCCATCTCGCACAACTTCCCGATCACGTCGCCCTTCATTTTAAATGCTGGCATACTTGCCACCTAAATAATAATAGATTCTTCAATTTAAATAAATAAACTTATGAAGAAACAAGGTCACCGTGGTGCTCGAATGTTGGATTAACTCTATATGAGTGTCTAATCCATCTGCAAGGTCTCCATGGATGCTTTCTGTGGGGAATCAACTACTATAGATGTCTGTGCCTCTCTTCCTATTTATGAGTTGTTTGCTCTCTCCACACTATGCCAGTCGCCCTCGGCAACAGGTTACACCATGACCACACAGGGCTTGCCGCCCGGGTGGGAGGAGAGGAAGGACGCAAAGGGAAGAACTTACTACGTCAACCACAACAACCGTACCACCACATGGACGAGGCCAATCTTGCAGGTACGTCAGGCCAGCATGATGCTATGAAATCTAACTTTTCTTCCCAACACTATGTCTTCTTCCAAGACTATAGTTGAAATAAAATCTGAACCCCCACATTATAACCTCAAAAGTACTGTTCCCACCGACAGCTGACTGAAGACGGCGCCAGCACCTCAGCAGCACCATCAGGCGGAGCTTCGCCAATGGTACCTGCATCCATCCCCTCTTCCTCTTCCAATGCCTCCAACAACCACCTCCATGAGCCCCAAGTCCGACGACCTCGTAGCCTCAGCTCCCCCACTGTCACCCTTTCCAGTTCCTTGGAGGTGAGAACTAGCCACCCATCCCATCCCACTCCACGCTCTTCCTCCAGTCTTCTACCTTTTCCCATTTCTTTCACCCCATCTTCCAAGGCTACCTTTTCCCCTTAGAAGGTGAACAGGTCATTTTCATCACCTGTAACTACTAATCATCAATCTTGGTTTTCTCCTGTAAAGTTATCTTAGTCTTTCAGCAGGTTTTTAAATTAATCTGTGGCAATGCTACGGAATTTGCTCCATTTTCTCATCAATCACCGAAACCACCTCAATTATCAGTGATGAATTGCATTATTATGTTATGGTGGTAAAGTGATTAAGGCTGGATAAATTACCTTTATGAACCATAAATGCTGTCAATTATTTAAGAACCATCTACTGAAGCAATTGTTTGCAGGTCCCTCTTTGGCTTTTCTTACCCTTGTTCAGGAAATATTTGCCGTCAGTTTTAGAATATTTTTTTTAAATTTATATCACATCTGACATTTTGCTTTTTATTGAACCTTTATTTAAACAGGTAATCTTGTAAAAATGCAGGCTCTCATTTTTAATAGATGTCTCGCTTGACATTTCAGTTTTATCAATGCAGTTATAGTTTATTAAATCCACTCAGCTCCAACTTTAAAGTATGCTCCATTGCTATAAATAACTTTGTAAATGAAGATCTACACTAGGTGGAATATCCAAATGGTCTGTTATTGACCTTGTGTTGCATTTAATGACTTTATTGTGAGCCATGTGCAATACCGAAGGGAACCAGCCTGGTGGGGAAGGAGGTGAGGTTTAATTAAGACGTGTGGATATCTGTGTGTGCCTGTGCGTGTGCGTGCAATCAAAGGAAGGGAATAGTCACTGAATAATGTAATTATATCTTCCAGTGGAGGTGGGCGGTTTGCAGTTTAATTATTGCAGTGTTTTCTCTTGTTAAAAGTAAGATCAGTCAGTGATAATTACTGCAAGAAGAATGATGTAATGTTAGAGTTATTAGCCTGAACGAGTTCATCTTGTTCAATATTGTTTAAAAAAAATGTCAGATGTGATGACGTCGTATACATACTGTTTAAAAAAGCAATGTTAGTTACTACAGTTCATTTTAGTTACCAGCATGTGTGATTTAAAATTCTTTTTCTGTTTTCAGTGATGAGATATTTCATCCTTGCAGTCTTCCATGTTTGGTTGCAGCTTTTATTTTTATTTTTTTCAAACAGAATTGGAAAGAAACCGGGTTTAATTTTTTTTGTTCCAGGGAGCAAACAACATCCAGGTGCGGAGGGCCGTAAAGGACACGTTCTCCAACCCACAGTCTCCTCAGCCGTCTCCTTACAGCTCTCCCAAATCTCAGCATAAACCGGAACAGAGCTTCCTGCCCCCAGGCTGGGAGATGAGGATAGCTCCCAACGGACGTCCCTTTTTCATTGATCACAACAGCAGAACAACCACCTGGGTGAGACAACACTTCCGCTGATAACATCTGTGCATCTTCTTTTAAATTTAGCTCCATTGAGTTCAAGTGGTGGAGCTCAGTGGAGGCAAAATAATAACATTACTGTTATTATCCAACTCTACAGAGACCAAAATTTCCATTGATCTTCCAAAATGTTTTGGCGACATCTGGTGGTTCATCTTATTTTAACATGTACAGAACGATCTTCTTTAAGATGTACTCCTCAGCATATGTTTTAAGTTTAATGTCCTCCCCCTACCTTTGAGCCTTAATGTGCAATCATGTCCCTTCTTTTGACAACCAGGAGGACCCCAGGTTAAAATATCCAGTCCATATGAGGAACAAGAACTCAATGGAGCCGGGTGACCTTGGTCCTCTTCCTGTAAGTCTTGTCATAATTAGACCTTCTGCACATTTATGCATTGCATCACTACACAGTTTAATGTCATGAGATGCAAATTGTCAAAGATATATATATATGTATACACTAGTATACTAGTATATCTATACACTAGTATACTATTATATGTATATACTAGTAAGAGAAGTTTGTTGTTGATCTTGAGCAGTTGCTCTCAGATGTTACCTTTTCAATCCCGGTGGATGGGAACAATGTTACAGATGACAACAGAGCCTGTGGGATGTGATAACCCATAATTAGGAGGTAGAGTCTGTCTCTCACCTGCTCTATTATCTGTGAGACAAAGACAGCCTCCTGACATGTGGTCCAAACATTAGTATTGGTAGCTGTTGAATTATTGCAGCTTTGCGGGCTCACTGATCTGACAGCCTTGTGTGGTGTGCGTGTGCGTGCGTGTGTGTGTCTTTTCTCTCCCTCTTTCTCTTTCTTCTCCGATCTGATGGATCTAATGTACTCTACTTCTTCAACACCTGGCCATGTCTGTTTGGCAGAACCTACTAGAGGAGGTTGGTTGGTACCTCCTCCCTCTGCCTGCCTACTTACCTGTCTGGTTTGGTCTGGTCAAATGCCTGCAGACAGCCTTGCGCTTTTTTTTCCTTCTCTTTTTTGATTCTATCTTTTTCTCATGACCGGCATGGATGGACTTTACCACCCCTACTTTCTCCATGTATTTCCACTCTTCTTTCTCTTTCTCTGTGCCTTCCCTGCACCACCACCACCCCTCCTGTTAGTAATTTGACATTTTGGGGAGCTATCTACCATTCTCCCAGGGTCCCTTGTACTGCTTCACGTCCGTGTCCCTGTGTCATTGTTTGAGTCACAGACTGGGAATTTGGGAAATATAGCTGATATTTGCTGCTGTGGTGAAGGAAAAGTGGGTAGAGGGTTAATAATGAGGTCCAAAAGGAGCTATAATTGTGTGCAAGAGGAAGGAATTATGAGCTGCATGTGTTACTAGTGTTTCAATCTTGGCTCTCCTCTAACGCAGTAACAATAAACTATGATAAGCACAATATTGGCATACTTAACCCCCCGTCCCCACTCTACTCTCAATTAATTTTACATATTTTTTCTTAATTGCCTGACTGCTGGTGCTGTATGAGTGTGTTCTGTACGTGTGTGAGGCCTATGAGACTCTACTGTCTGGTCATTGTATCAGTGGTGTACTGGTTTGGACTGGTAACAGTGGTTAACCTTTGGATGTTGTGGTTGTATCCCTGCCTTGCTGACAATCCAGACATGACTCAAATAGAAAAATTAAAATCCTTTTGGTTCCTCTGTCAATGTGTTTGATTGGGCTTTTCAGGGTTTGGACACGAGCAGTCAGACAAGGTCAATCAAACACAAGAATAAAAAAGGGAAAAGAGAAATTCGGATGGATCTGAAGGACTATTTGAGCATGGCCTGTTTATTGGCGCAGTGTAACAGAGAGAATTCTTTTTCTCAATTTTTCACTCTGCTTCTTTTTCTTTAGCCTGGATGGGAAGAACGGGTTCATTCAGATGGGCGCACATTCTACATCGACCACAGTAAGACAGTTCTATCTTGCAGCCTGTTTATTCAGTGACGTGTGTTGTAGAACCAGAAAGATGCGAGTAAAATAGATTCCCAAAACCAAATTCAAACACCATGTAAGGAACTGATTCCTGTTTCTGTACAGACACAAGAAACACTCAGTGGGAGGATCCTCGTCTGCAGAGCCCAGCCATCACAGGACCTGTGAGTATTTCACTCTCGGAGAGAGACAGAACGTACTGAGACGTAAGGTTCGAGCCTTCTGTACTGAAGCAGCAGATGTTCTTTTCAGGTTGAACATCTGTCGATCACACAGTGTCTTCAGTGTCTGAGACAAATCAATTTCTCGCCACCGCTCAGCACAGCGACGCGTCCTTTAGTTTGTGTGCCACCTAATAGATAGATAATGATTCATGTCCGTGGCCACATGTTTACACATGCTACAGTCACACCGCTGTGCCGCTCTTCATGTCGCAGGTCCGACCGCTGTGTGGAAAGTTCTTGACGTATATGTCCATGACTTGTCTGTGCAGGCGGTGCCCTACTCCAGAGAGTTCAAGCAGAAATATGACTACTTCAGGAAGAAGTTGAAGAAACCAGTAAGGATTTCTTTCTCCCTAAAATGGGTTTCTGGGGTTTTTTGTGGGGGGAAACGGCTAAATTTGACCTAAATGTCAGGAAACTGAAGGCTCTTTGATTGCATTCTTGTTCCTCACAGACCAAGATTGATATCTAGATTGCTTGTTAAACAATTGCTGCCAACATTTCACTTCTTTGCAATAAACACTTGAACTTAACTACATGTTCCTCAGCTGCCATTGCATTACATGGGACTTTCTATTCATCCTAGGCTGACATTCCCAACCGATTTGAAATGAAGCTACACAGGAACAACATCTTCGAAGAGTCTTACCGGCGAATCATGTCGCTGAAGAGGCCCGACATCCTGAAGGCTCGGCTGTGGATTGAGTTTGAGTCGGAGAAAGGACTGGACTACGGCGGTGTGGCGCGAGAGTGGTTCTTCCTCCTGTCTAAAGAGATGTTCAATCCTTACTACGGCTTATTTGAATACTCTGCCACGTAAGTCGCTGCTTACTTGTGCTCTTGCTGAGAGTTACAGACTGTTCTACCCTGCATTAATATGCAGTGACTGAGATTTATACAGCCAGCTCTATAAAAAAGGAATACGGGAGGGTCGCAGTACCATTAAACGAATGTTGTTAATGTGTAAATCAAGGTTTTTAGGGCTGTTTACAAGCACCATTCATTATTATTACTTCATAATAAAAGATAGTTCTGTGTTAGCAAAGCAGCATAAGTGTGCAAACATGAAAATTTCCCCTCCTGTTTTTGGTTTTGAGTGAGGAGCAGCGTTTCCATGTTTTCCCTGAGAGATTGTTAAAAGTTTCCTTTCACTTTTCCTCTCATTCATAAACTCATCCTGGAGCAAATGTTTCCCACATACATTCAGCCTAAAGGAAATTAAAATGACCTATGCTTTGTTCCGTTTCTTGGCACCATAAACGGAAGAGGCTTAGCCCCCCTCTGCCATCTAGGTTAAAGGTTAACAGAAAGTAATCACTCAAATGCAGCTTTTTTCACAGCACATTACAGGCATCGGACATCATTGCTGTTGCTGTTGCAGCAGTTAAATTAAATAATCAGTTGTATCTGGTGTCTGCGTGACTCATTATTATGGTTTTGTTACCATGGTAAAGTGGAAAAACACCACTACAGGACTATATATAACCTGTTAATGTTGCTTTTTATGTATACACAGTGTTCTGTTCCACGAGGCACTTTGTGCTGATAAATGCCCTAAAATATGATTTATAATCAACATTATTACATTTGCAATAACGGCTGCACAGGAAAAAAACGGACTAATCGGAACATTTTAATGTTTAAAACCCCACTGAGTCTGCGATGATGGTGAACCTGAGGCCTGGTGGGAAATCATTGGCAGCACACCCTCATCTTGAGCTTAATTAAACAGCCTGATGTTCTTCCTCTGGTTTTCTTACTACAGGGACAACTACACTCTGCAAATCAACCCCAACTCTGGTCTGTGTAATGAGGACCACCTCTCCTACTTCAAGTTCATTGGGCGCGTGGCAGGAATGGCCGTGTTTCATGGAAAACTACTGGATGGTAAGCTTCTTAGTATTGGATTCTCTTCTGGGTACATTTTCAAGCTTGTCATGTACTAGATTTGAGTTGGTTTTTTTTCATTATTTAGGATTTTTCATTCGACCCTTCTACAAGATGATGCTGGGAAAACAGATCTCCCTGAAAGACATGGAGTCTGTGGTAAGAACCCAGCCATGCAGTTACAAACTGACCAAAAGATCTGGAAACACTGAAGCTCTCATCAAAGCAGGGGAGTGATCATTTACTCATCTTCTTGTGCGCTATGTCTGCAGGACAGTGAATATTACAACTCACTGAAGTGGATTCTGGAGAATGACCCCACTGAGCTGGACCTGAGGTTTTGTATTGATGAGGACAACTTTGGACAGGTGCTCATCCCCATTCCCTTAGAATCCAGAATACCGTCACCGAGTAGGTGTTAGTAGCACGTTGGCCTTTACCGGAATTTTCCATTTCAGACGTACCAGGTTGATCTGAAGCCCAGCGGATCAGACATGGTGGTCACAAATGAGAACAAAAATGAGTACATAGAGTAAGAACGTGGTCAAATTTTTAATTCTTTGGTCGTTTATATAATAATAATAAAATAGATTTTAAAGTCTGTTCCTTCATTATTCATCTCTGTTTCCTCTGACAGCCTGGTGATCCAGTGGAGGTTTGTTAATCGGGTCCAGAAGCAGATGAACGCCTTCTTGGAGGTAGTTATTGCCACCACTTGGGGGCAGTAGAAACCCAGCAGAAAGCGTTTATTTTGCCCAAACTCTAATTTAAACGTGCTGTTGTTTAATGTTTCATCTGAGTTGTTATGAAAGTCTCTTTCTGTTTGATTCTCAGGGCTTCACTGAGCTCATCCTCATCGACCTGATCAAGATCTTTGATGAAAATGAACTGGAGGTATGACTTCATCTAACACTGGAGACATTTTCAACTTCATTAAGCGGTAACGCTTATTTGGTTCTTTCCCCGGGCAGCTGCTGATGTGCGGTCTGGGTGACGTCGACGTTAACGACTGGAGACAACACACTGTTTACAAAAACGGCTACTGCCCCAACCACCCTGTTATACAGTGGTTCTGGAAGGTAGGCCTGCGATGTATCTGCACCATTAAACACACGTAACCTAAACAACACGTGCAGCCACACACACCCTTTTTGCCATGGAACCTGGACATTTGATAGTAGCGGTTGGTGCAACAGGTTTGGTGGCCTCGCTTCTGAAGATCAAAGTCTGTTTGGATGAACAGGCTTGTTTGCTCTGATGAAAGAGAGTAATACCTGCCCTGGTTATCATCTGTCCTACCTCAAACTTGCACAGTCCCACAAGCAAATACATACTGGCAACACACACACACGCACGTATGCACGCACACACGCGCACACACACACACACACACACACACACACACACACACACTTTGACTTGTTCACTTGAACACTATTTGAGATTGTGCTGGATGTGATGTTGCCAGGTCATCGCCAGGCTCCACGTGTTTAGTGGGGTGTCATTGAATGTTATATGATTATTAAATTCTGCAAATGCGCAGATATGTTCAGCGTGCGTCACTTTGTCCTTTCAGGTTGTCCTGCTGATGGATGCTGAGAAGAGGATCAGACTCCTCCAGTTTGTTACAGGGACCTCACGTGTGCCCATGAACGGTTTTGCTGAACTTTATGGTACCTGGGGAAATAATTTATTTATATTTTAATGTATCCTTGTTTCTTGTTTGTAACATTATGTCGATTGTTCTCTATATTCATGAGGGAACGCAAAGAATGAAGCAACCAGTTATAGAATATAGAATCTTATGATACAGTTTTTATTTAACTGCTTAGGATAAAATTCAATGTTTTGTGCTTTTTGTCAGGTTCTAATGGACCTCAGCTTTTCACTATTGAGCAATGGGGAACGCCAGATAAATTGCCAAGAGCTCACACGTGGTATGTAAACACACTCTGTTTTATTTTTTAGGATTTAGTAAATTCTCACCTTAGAAAAGCAGGTTAGCATGATGTCTGACAGGAACATCACTGATGTTGGAGGTGTTTGGACATAAAAAGATTCGATTTTTTAAAGGATTTTTCTTGTATCGTCTTTAAACGTGTCACGCTTATTTACACGTGCACGCTTTTTTAACTTTTATCCACTTGTCGTTCTCTTCCTCTGCAGTTTTAACCGCTTGGATCTGCCTACCTACGAGTCATTTGAAGACCTCAGAGAGAAGCTCCTCATGGCGGTGGAAAACGCGCAAGGCTTCGAGGGGGTTGACTAAAACATCTTGGAGCGCATCCAACCCACCACCAAGAGCAAAACTAAAAAAAGTCCACAGGGATATCAAAAGAGTTGCTGTAGCAGTTCTGCTGTACTGTAATGCCTAACAGTGAGCCGCCTCCACAGCACGGTGGTTTGAGACTATACAGCAAATTTATTGAGCCAATATGCCTACGTCTCTGTATCGTTTTAGTGCGGGTAGGTCGCTCCCTAAAGGTGCTGGGGGGAAAGAACAGGAGAATCTGAACACTGAATGCTGAAATGATGAAAGCTGCCCCCTCTCCTCCCCGATCTGCCCTTTCTCTCCCCTGGTTTTGTGAAAATCTGCAGTGCTGGAACACACTGATGCATTTCAATAGCTCCTTGATGTATAGTTGGCTACAGCACCAGTATTCAAGCACCTTTCAGCGGAAGGGTCTCAGCATGGCCTTAATCTGGCTCTTACGTGCACTATCTCTTTGAACCTGCAAAAGGCACTATGATCACAACTCAAATCCTTCGACCAACACCAGAATACCTTAGGAATGCTAGCCAATCACGTGTCAGGAAATAGGCCGCCTCCCTCTATACAGCCTCGCCTGTATGCAGCACGATCAGAAATCGCCAGTGCAGCCTTTTGTAGACTGTCCTTAACTTTTTTCCCACTTTTCTTTTTTCCAGCCACGGTTAAGATTCAAGAATCGAACAGATTTTCTTTATTTACTAGCTTTTGACACGCGGCAGATTTTTTTAAAAAAAACAACTGATAATTCTTGCAGGAAAATAATTCTGTATTTGTACTGATGAACAATGTTGTTTACTATTTTGAAAAAAATCCCCAAGATCTGGCGTGTGATGTGTAAATCCGGCTACTCCCTGAAATAATTACTCCATATCATTTGTTAAAGTGGTAGCAAATGTGTTGAATAAACTGTTTTTTCTATGGTAGTGCTATGAAAGCAGCATGAAATTGTAACTTGTGTTTGCTTCGACCACACGGTAGATGAACCTGGGTGAGGAATGGGCCTCCAGGTCAAGAAGGGAAGCCTGGCGACGCTGTTTGCTTCATGGTTATACTAATACTCTCCTGCCTCTTGCTGTTCATAATGCTGTAAATTGTTCTAAACACACCATTTTAAGTTCTTTCTTGATATATAAATATATGTATGAACTGCATTTATCAGAAGTATTACTGATCGACATCATGAAAATGAAGCTGTATGTGGATGTATGGATGAAAAGCTGTGATTGCCACTGAATATAAAGCAGCACATTTCTTAATTTTTATCTTCTTTTTAATGTTTTTTTTCTTTCTCTCTCTCTCTCTCTCTCGCTCCTTTTCTAACAACATTGAACCTAAAGGGCACTTTATAGATCACTCTGAGGTCATGTCACCCGTTGTATGTCTTCTGTCATTAACTTGAATGTGATTCTTTTGCTTTCGGGGCTCTTCCTGGTGCAATATAAATAGTCTGTAAATGTGGGCTGCTGCTAGAGAAGCTTGACAGAGGTGAAGCAGAGACTTCACATCCTTCAGTATCGGTCATTTTCCCCCTTTTCTCCACATTCTATTGTCTCTTCTCCCCTCTGTGACCCCCCCCCCCCCCCCTTCTCAAAGTCAGTAGTTCTTTTTTTAATATAGGGTTTTCCTTTTTTTGTAATGAATGATGGGAAATGTCTCTTTTGTTAAAGATTCCACCACTTTGCAACTCTGTGGTTCATTTATCTTCGGGTCGAATAAAAATCAGTTCCCAGAGTGTTGTTTGTTTTTGGTGTTTTCTTTTTCTTCAGAGATATTTAGAACCAGGAGTCCAGCCTCTGTGCCGATTTTGGAATGTCAATCGGATGGGTTATTGTTCAGCAGGACAGGTGCTGCTTCTCAAAATTGGCACCAGATAGGAGAACGTGTCTGGAGAAATGGACCTTCCCGCTCGGCCCATTTGGTCTGTGCACACACGCTGTGGTGAAGGGACCTCAGTTCATTCACTTAGTCCCAATCTAGGAGTTATCAGCTCCAAGGACAAGCAAATAAACGCCAGCCCGGGGACATTTTATCAAGGCACGCTACCCTCGATCTGGTCACAAACAAAGCGAGTGCCAAGTCAGCTCCACATCTTCAATCATTCCACATGGAGACGCACGTACACTGACCATTCAGTTTAAGAGTTGATGACAAGAGACCTTGACTCGCATTTTTAAAAAATTTCTATGTGTAATAAGAGCATAATTCGTTTGGGGTTTCTGCCAGATGCTCTGCTCTTGGGTTTATCCTATTGATCAAAACTAAAGCTGGTCAGCAGAGGAGCGTTTTTAGATTGTGGTTGCTGGATGCAGCAACAGGAGAGGCCTCCAAATCTTCAGCATCAGACAGTGAAAGTAACAAAGACACGTCACCTTTCATGTCTTCAAGCAGATTCCATTACGTGAATTCATTCACAATGTTGCACGTTAAACTATTTTTGATTCGACCGATCACTACTAAGAATGTGTAATTTAATTCCCTTTTAATCCATTTTTATCATATTTTCTCCAGTTGTATTGTTTATTTTCTACAAGACTTTTTTGGCATAGCTCCATTTTTTGTTAGTGCCTGTTGCCTCACCGGGATTTTGGTTTCACCCACCTCCACCCCTCACCCTCTACCTCTGGTCAGGGTCGATCAATACTTCCCCTGTAGCTTATCACTAATGTGGAACCTGCTGTTTATCCAAACTCTGCTCCCTCTACATAAAGACTTGGATGGGACGGCACCAGAGCTGAAAGCAGCACAGGTCACATCACGTCACGGACACGCGACTCTGGACACGCTACTGGACTTTTAACTGTTTGGAAAGCGCCTGAGACAAATACGTCTGTTGGAAGAAGGAATGAGCAGAGAGGACGGAGAGCAGCAGAAGGGCTGAAGAGCAGGGAATGCTCTGGAAGTGGATTCACCTCAAAAAGGTGAGTTGTTTTGCTCTTGAGATCTGAGTAGGAGTTCAAAATCACAGGAATGTTTTTCATTCAAAGCTCTAACAGGGAGTCACCTGCATTTCTGAAACAAAGAGGATGTCAAAATGTTCATTAGGTTGACAGAAAGGCTCTCCCAGGTCTTTTCCGTGTCGCACATCTTGCATTTACACACGCGTTCACACAGCTGCAGAGATCCCCACAGCAGAAATGGACACGTCTGGACTTTGGACACGTCGATTAAGCCTTGTGTATTTGCTCTAAACCGTTTCCCTTTCATCTGTATTCTATTTGGATCTTTCCATTGACAGTAATTACATTTGTGAATGAATTACAATTCTAAATTACAATTCTGATTAAATGATGAGAAGCATTGTGATATTTCCTCTACTCTGCACGTTTCCTCTGTCTAATCCACTTGTCCATTTTACCCCAGGTGGTCCTCCCAGTGCTCTCACATCAACACCTCTCCATCAGCCACAGAAATCCCTCTTCTCCAGAGCTATGGAGTGTGACAATGGTGTTTGTTTCCTTTCTTTCAAACGCCATTATCACACTAAATAGCTACAGTGTGAACAGAACCTCGGCAGACCCCACCAAATGTCTCTGTTCTCCGGTGAGAGTCCTCATGTCTGCTCGCATCCTCCGTGATCCTGTGCGCCACCTGTTGGCGGCTATAAGGTGGGAAACGTTACACCACACAGAGGTCAGAGGTGAAAACAGACGTAGCGAGTGTTGATGGATTATTCGTGATATTGCGCCTCTGACCGTGACCCACTTATTAGTGTCTCAATGTGCTAATTTGTTGTCAAAGCCCCCCGTTTGTACGTGTAGGCTATATAAGAACAGGTCACGCATGCCTTTTCACACTGCCACTGTTTTTCAACACTTGTACAGCTGTATTTCTGTCTGCACGTTAGTTCCTCTCAATAAACAGTGTCAGTTTTGGTGTGTGGCTACAGTCAGAGTTGACAGCGCTGCACTTGAAGCACGTCTGAGTGTTTTTCTTCGACAACAACAGCACCCTCTCCAACCCCAACCATGCAACAAACGTCAACAAACATCATTAGAAAAAGAACTCAAAGCCATTTTTCAACTAGCAACACCTGTTTAATGACAAAGATCTAACACCCTGAGTGTAATGTCAAGAATTTGGGTCAGGTCTAAAAGGCGACGGGATGAAGAGGCTTAACGGAGACTGCAATAAAATAGCAGCATAATGGGATTATTGGGTTTATTTCTGTCTTTGACTTATCTCAGCCAGAGCGCTAAGACACACACCAATGAAACAATGTTTGAAATCAATCTGGGAGAGCACATACGCCCCAGTTAAGAAATCAATAAATAAGAACCCATTTTTCTAGATACACTAAAGAGGGCCGACAAGTGTACAAAATGTCTTTGGGTTGATTTCAGGATAATGAAAATAGCATTTGAGCACATGCTGATCCCGAAGCAGCACTTTAACATGATAATTATGTAACATTAAACTGAATATATACTGTCAAAATGCACCAAAATGACCCATGCGTAATGTGTGATCTAAAAGAAAACAACCTAATATCTGCACTATATGATAAACCTTTCCTCTCATCAATCAATACATTCAATAATTTAACGATGTCATGGAAGTAAAAAAAAAAAGAAGAAGAAAAGCCTACCGGCATCAATAAAGAAGTCAATAAGACATCACAGTTCGATAACTCGGCGCTTTCAGCGTCGTTTTCAAGTGTCAGTTCAATTTGTCACAGTTTAAAAAAGAAATCAACCTTAAAGAAAACGCACACCTCAAATATTCAACGTGAGATGGAACAACAGTCCTGGGCTCCTGACCTCCCGCGGTCGCGCCCCTCCTGTTATGACTTTCCCTTCACTGTAGGCCCGAATGTCTTCTTCTTGGGAGCAGTGGGGGTTTGGGCTTTGGATTTCAGCGTAGCTACGGACTTTTTAGCTTTGGGCTGCAGAGAGTGGAGGCCCAGGATCTCGCAGAACTTGTTGCACTGGTGCAAAACCTTAAACTGCTCAATAAAGGAGGTGGCACAGTTTCCTTTGAAGCCTTTATATCTGATAAAAAAAAGAAAAGAAAAAAGATTCATTATAAATGCATCATTCTGAGCATGGGGGCTAAATCTATCGACTGCTAAATACAGAGACAGGAACGCTCACCCTTTCTTGGTTGTAGCTATTCCCACATCGGTAAGCTTCATTCCCACTCCTGAAAAATAACCCAAAATTCTCTCATATTTCCAGCCTAAGCGAGGATAAAAACAACTTTTAGTCGGTGTTTAATGAACCTTGCATGTCGGTCACCAGCAGGTTGCCCTCGGTCTTGTGGTACACCCAGTGCTGGAAGGCGCAGCATTTCTGCCCTGCCTCTGAGTCCCGTCTCTTCAGGTTGATCTCTTTGCCGTCTTTGACTGAATACTTCACAAAGTCGCCGATCAGCTCCTCTTCCAGCGTGGCGTACGGGATCTCGTTGGAGGGGCGGTGAACCAGGTAGATGGGAATAATCCTGGAGACAAAGAGGCTTCAGCTTCTGAGCGTTTAACACCAGTAATACAGCGTTACCGTGCACCTGTACATGGTTGTCACTCACTCTGGGATGTCTCCAAAGGCCTCCACCGACTGGGCTGCGGTCGTGTACGCCTTGATGTATTCTCTCGCAGTATTTTGGACCTGACACTCCTGCACAAGAATTTAAATCCAACAGGTTCTGTAGCTTCTCTCTCATAATGACATTAACAAACTAAACAGCTTTTGAGGGAAGTAACATGCACGTTTCTTTGACTGTCAGAATACGAATGAAACAAATCCATGTTGTAATTTGTCATTTGTTCTGAAGGAGGATGGAGTAACAGTTTTACCTCCACAGCCAAATGAAAGTTCCTCTGAATCAGGTCCTCGTTATTCTTGGTCCCATGACTGATGGAATTGTGCACTTTGAGCACACAGGAGTCTCCAGACAGTAACAGGGGCACCTGGCCCGTGTGCAGCTTGGTCCGGAACGCCCGCCGGTGCATGCCCTCCCCGAAGTGGACCTTTTCTGTGACGATGCTGACAGGCTGGTTCTCTCCAAAGTACTGGGTTGAGAGGAAGTCCTCTTTGAACAGCAGCCTGGAACACTGGACATCCTCCTCCTCCATCACTACCTCTGCAGGCGCGGCTGAAGCACAACACATGGAATCATTTGTCCAGTGGAACAAAGAAATAAACTTCACTCAAAGCTAAAAACTCACCTGAGCTGATCTTCGGCGACAGTGGGATGACGATCTCGCTGAGAGCTAGCAAGCAGACAGATGCACAGGTTTTCTTTTGTCAGTCCACCATGAGGATGTCTGTCCATCTCTACTTTAAGTCATGTCTAATACCTTCATATGTGAGGAGGTAATCCAGGGTAACTGATCCCTGCAGACTGGTGAGGCGGCACTGGTATTTGCCAAGGTCTTTCTGGGACGCGTGGGAGATGGTCAGTGTCACTCTGCTCTCGTCCCCTGCACTTCACATAGAGGTCAGTGTCACAAATGGAACCATCTCAAAACCACACAGCCTCTGTTTCATAGGTACACATTCCACCTATTTGAATGCTAAAATAAAATACAGGGTATGTATAAAGGTGTAAAGGTGAACGTAAAGTTATCCGAATACCTTCTCTTGAGCTCAGACAGGACAGTTCCCCCTCTGCTCCAGGTGATGGTGTGATGGGAAAAGACAGCCGTGAACTGACACCACAGGCACAGACTCTGAGGGTCTCCACTCACAGCCTCAGCCTGGATGGACTTCACCACCTTTGGTTCTGATGTGTTTTTAAACCGCGGTACGTTTTAGGAGAACAGCTGGCCAACAGCTTTTACAATGGTCATATATTTCTTACCTTCTTTAGCTGCGGTTTTCTGTTTCACCACTTCGCTGTAGGCCTTTTTAAGAGCTCCGCCGTCAGCCTTGGTCTCCTCTCGGCTTTCCTGATGCGGTGGTGCTGCCTTTGGTAGTTTCGGATCCAAAGCATTAACCATCTTCGCAAACTTACCTCCAGACAGACGTCGTCTTTTTATCTCATCATTTAAAGGACTGGAGAAGCTCTTTGGCTGGTGGTCTTTGTGACCCGTATGATGTATCGTTTGGTCTTGGGGGATTTTGGCTTCTGGTTTTAGGGACTTTTTCTCAGGGTGGCATGAATGATCGCTATCTTTTTGAGTGTTCCCAGCTCTTGAACCCAACTTGGCCTCAAACATATCGACTCTTCCTTTTGTGGTTTTTGGCTTTGCTCCATTTTCCACTCCAGCCAGTGGCTCTCCAACACTCCTCGCTCCTGTTGCATGCTGAACATGCTTCTTCTTTTTCTTTCCATGAACTTTGTTTGAAGCCTTCTCAGCATTCTCAGGCACGGGTGTCACCTCATTGCCCTCACACGTGGCTAGGGTGCTCTTTTCTTCACTCAGGATCTGACTTTCTTGCTGTTTGCACACTTGCTGTGCAGAAACATGGTGCAATAGATGGTCTTCGTTCTTGGAAGTCCGTGGAACACATGGATGCCCCAGCAGCTTGTCCTTTTTGGGACGTGATTTGTTCTCAGCAGTAGACTTGTGGTTTTTGTGAGGCATTTTGTCGACCTTTCCTCTTTTCTCAGGTTTCATGGGAGGAGGAGCAGGTAAGGGCATAGAAACGAAAGGGTCGTCTATATCCAGAGTAAAAACTGCCAGTCGCTTCTCTTCTGAGATGACAAAACTATCTCCAGGAACAACAGCCAAGTTTGACAGTTCTCTACTGAAGGCGTGGATGTCCTCAATTGTTTTTCTCTCAGTAATGTAACCTCGGTCTGAGTCCAACTGTTCCTCGGATGGAAGTTCCTCAGCAGGGCTGTTTTGAGTCAACGCTTCACCCTCCAAAGAGGGTTTGACATGAATCCCATCTGATGTAGGCCAGCCAATGCACGGTTGCTCATGACCACAGCAGAGGTCTGTGTTGACATTGACAGACCTTCTCACCTCGCCGTTTGCCTGACGGCCGTGGGAGGAGCCAACGCTGAGAGGAGCTTGCGGAGTAATAAACTTGGGACTTCCCCTCTGTGGCTCCAAATTACAAGCTGGAGCTACAAGATCTGGTGACGCGTCAGGTGGCTCTTGGCAATTTATGTGCAAGAAAGGTCGTGTCTGCACACCTGACACGTGTGACTTTATCAAAGTCCGTGTGTGGAAGGAATGAACATCCGTTCCTTCACGGTCAGCCTCAACTGCTGTGGAGTTCCTTTGAGTTTCCTCCCCGACCAGATGGCCCGGTGGCGTGAAACACCTTCCGCACACATCTGTCCCTTTAAACTGCTTGTCTGTGTTAGACTGATGAAGAAAAAGGAAAACATTTATATTTTTAATACAGGCTGTAGCTTCATAAAATCTTACACACAATTAGCAATCGGCATACAAAACCATTAAATTGAAACACTTTCCAGCACAAACCTTATTTTTGGGTCAAGAATAATCCCTCAGTCCATGTGTCCTGCATCCGTGTCAAACCTAGTTTAAATGTATAGGAGCTCAATCTTTCTCGCACGTCTAAACCGACCAAGACAATTCTCCAGGCTTGTAGGCTTCCAGATCATTGGTTTTTAAAGGAGATCTGATAGGAATGGGTGTGTAAAAAGGGGTATATATAAAAGAGAGAGAGAAAGATAGAGAGGCGGGGGTCATGTTTCAGACTTCAGCTGTGCTCTCCTCTCACCCCTCCGCCCTGACGGATGCATGCTGTTATCAGCTATTATTAGCCGCCATTTTTGTCCATCCGAAGTTTTCCACCTCTTTCCCTCGGCTCAGGCAGCTGCCTTAGAGACAGGAGCCATCCAGCAACACAGAATCAAATGGCAGCAGGGGTCCGTGCGTGCAGAATGGATGGCTCCCATCCAAAGTGAGGTGACAAAACTCACGGGTGCGCTGAGCGGTGACGTGCGTGGATTTTATTTGGCAAAGCAGCAGCATCTGTACCTCCTGATTGGCTATCCAAGGTGGACATATGACAGCATTTACAAGGACAGGAAAGGGAATGTCTCCTGATGTTCTGATTGCTAAAGCACATGATTACGGTATCTGTCCAGTTTGACCGGGGTGACCGTAACTGGTAAGGTTGGATTTCTTTGGAAGACTGCCACATTACATAGGAATACTGTGTATAAAGACGTGCAAAAATGGACATTAATTCCCTATATAATAGTATCCAAAGCCAACTTACCTCCTCTATTAGCAGCTCTCTGGGTGCCTTCTCCAAATCTGTATCCTCTATTATTTTCAGTATAACTGGATGTTCATTGTTACTAACAGAAGCGTCTCTCTCATCACAGCCTCCAAGATCCACGTCAGCAGGGTACAGTGAGCCAGGGATCACATCTGTCACACACCCTCCAGGAGAGGCCACTGTATCACTGGACGGTGCCGTGGGAGCAGACAAGTGCGTGGGGCATGGATCAAGCTCTGTCCTCCTGCGCTGGATTTCTTCTCGCTCTTTCACTCCTTGCGTCATGGCGTTTGTGTCGCACAGCAATCGGACGCGCTGAGAGTCATCTCCATCTTGCAGGCATATAGGCAGGTTGTGTGGCTTCAGAGGCTGATCCTGGACACCCATGAGTTGCTGCAATTGCCCTGCAGGCTCTTGGTTCTTCCCGTCGTCAGTCGTCTCTCTGTGTAATTGAGCGTTTACTTCCGCTAGTGCCTGTGTCAGAGCATCAATCTCAGCCCCTATTTCCGTGAAAGCTGCCGTAAGGTCCTGCGGTAGAGCTGTGATTATCCCAGTCCAGTCTGAGAGTGCACTTGCCCAGCTGTCAACAGAAGACCACCGCTCAACCGGTGGCCCCCGACCTGCAGTGTCATCATCAGAGCAGCCAATCCCTTCACGACCATCACAACTGTAACCTGACACCGGTGTATCTGTTGTGGGAGAATCCAAGTCTTTGGTGAGCATTGGCACCTCTTGCTTAATGGAATGAGCCACCTCATGCAGAACATCATCTGGGCCCTCACCTGCTAGATACTGACATGCATCCAGCCACAGTTCAACTGGGTTGTCACAGCATCGCATTTGAGGGGTTAAATCGGCGCCTTCTGCTACCCCTTCTTGAGCATCATTTACCGACGGGGCTGTCTCACAGGCATCTCCCGCACGCGGTATTAGCGTCTCGCTGTGGCTCATGTTTGACTCACGGTCCAGCATAACTCCTTCCCGACTAGAGTGGCAACCCCAGCCTTCTGCCGTGTGTCCACAACCACACGTCAGGACACGTGAATCACAATCAGGACCTTTAAAGTCCTCCCGAGCAACTTTGGGGCAGAGAATATAGTCCTGTGTCTGACTTTCAAAGATATAAAGGTCAGACACAGGTGCTGAAGCCGTGTCCTTATCTATGCTGTCTGACAACGGCCTGGGTGGAGAGGAAACTCCACTGTGGTCAGAGATGACACAGCAGCTGGAAAGTGGCTCCGGGACAGATGTGATCAGAGTTTGAGAGGCAGCGCTGTCTTGTGCAAGAGAAAAGGAAAGAATTGGTTCTTTAAAGTCAGGCGCATAAATGGGAGCTCCAAGATCACTGGGCAAAAGAGGTAAAACAGCCTCAGATGAGCCAAAATAGCTGCAGGGTCTGCTTTCAATGTCCAGAGACAAATGGGCAGGTGGCTTCAAGCAGTCCAAGTCTGGGGTATTCTCCTGGCAGAGGCTTTTGCTGATCTTTGAAAGAGTCTCAGATGATTTTTCAGACATCTTTGCTCCAATCTGATGCGCAGAACGAGGAAGAGAGCCTGTCTCTGGTGATGCTGCGCAGTCGTCTGTGCACAGCACTGAGGAGTCCATTGCTGGCTGTGGTTTTCAGCGGAGCCACTTCAAGCCATGAATTTAGGATAGAGGTCACAACATTGCCCGTATGTTCACATCCGACTCCAGTGGCGTCATTTCCTCCCTCCAGCGTTGTACTACAGCTCTGAGACACTTTTTCTGCAAAACAATAATCAAATATTAAAAAAGACGCTGATCTGGTTTATCTCATCTAGTATTTAAAGTCAATTGAGTTTCTCTTGTTTGGCTTATTTGTAGGTAGAAATGGTCAATAGTTATCTGTTTGGATGCTTCTAATAAACCCTTCACACATGTTATCAACAAGAATCCTTCCTGTTGTAGCTGATAAACATGCCAGGTGTCTGGGGAGTGTCTCATTTTTAGCTGCAGGCTGTTATCTTATGTGGAAGCTTAAGAATTAGAATTCAGGCATTTCTGAGTCAGTAATAGTGTTCATTTACATTACAATGAATCGGAAACTCAATATTCAACAAACTACAATCAGCAACTTTTCCAATCTTAGATATTCTTAAACGGCATAATTTATGGATTCAAAACCCAGCTTGTTTTTCCCAGCCCTGTTGCTCACTTCCATTTGTGTCGGCACCTGACTCTAAAGTGTTGAAAGGAAAGTTTTTGAAATCTGGATCTTGATATGTAGGAGCGTTGGAGGGGAGCTATCGGCACAGACACTGGAAAAATACCAGCACATCTTTACCCATGACCTGCATTTGTCAGATTCCTGCTGTGATGAAGGACACCCAGTGCTGCCACGGGGCCCAGAGCGTCAACTTAGAGAGTTGGCTGCTTGACTTCAGCCAATCCTGTGACAAACACACCTCATGTGCCCCTTTGTAAACGGCACAAACACTGAAAGTGCACCACCACTAAACCAAAGCAACGACCACAACCTGGCTATTTACTTAGACGTAAAACTGCCATCTCTGCAAATTTCTGTTTGAAGATGTGAAATCAATCTTGGTGATAGGTTTTATCGGTGAATTTGATCTTGTTCGGCTGTACTGACATAAAAAAATAGGTAGGCCAATAAATCTGTCAGCACCTATATGTGACTAAGAAAAGCACCAACAAGTAATTCGATGTCATCCTGATGCTCTCCGTGTATACTTTCCACAACATGTGCATGTGAATTCAAAAATACTGCCGGTCTTACACAGATATCTGCCAAAACGCTGTATGTTTTACTATTGGAATCAGCTGACAGAGGGTGTCATGTCTTCTGGCAGCACGGCGGCTGGAGACCATCGGCGGTGTTGTCAGAGGGACACAATTGCTACCGGACGGATGAATCACACACTAAAGGAGTGATATGAACACAGCTGCTGCAGTCCAAGAGGGGGATTTTCAGTCATGCATGCTACGACTTACCCTTTTCATAGTCCTGTGGTCGGGATTATAGACCAGTGTTGGAAGACTCGGGTATGAGTTCAGGCAGAGCCGGTCGTCTCGGGGTGTGAGTCTATTTTTAACTGCTGTCCCCCACAAGTACAAAGTCGGTTACTTGATATCATGAACATGTGCCGATCGCCAACATTTAACACTTGATACCTGTATTTACAAGCTGGTTCACTAATGCCTCCTTTAATTTATAGGAGAAGCACAATTAAAAACAAATAACATTTATTAGATATCACATTTCGGTTATGGCTGACAGATTTATTATATTAATATAAATTATACCCATATACGTGTCTATTTTCAAACATTTGAGGTTCTGGCAGTAGTCTTGGCATTTTGGAAGGCTGGAAAGCAACATTTTAGTTATTTTGCATGTTTGCCGAAGGTAAAATGTGAGGATCATCAAAGCTCTTGTGTGCGTTATATGGTAAATTATCTTAAGGTCGTCTACATACTGTCAAATTCATGTAAGGAGAACATCATCAGAGTGTGTCTGCTGTCAGCTTGTGTTGAACGGCCACAGAAATTGGACAGAACTTCCCCTTTTGGTACAGAAATCGTCAGGGATGTTGCCTCGTAATAAGCATGAAGGAAAATTCTTTAACTGAGTTGTGGCTCTTATGTAATGGAGAGGACGCTTTAACGGCTTTAACATCCCCCCATTATAAATAAGTGCTTTAATAACAATGTCCTGCAGTAAAACACACACACACACACACACACACACACACACACACACACACACACACACACACTACAAAGAGGTTACTGGTGTAATAAAGGAGAGATGGCCGAATAACCCGTCACACTGACGTCATGTTTTACTTCCTGTCTTTATGCAACAGGTCCCAGCACCTGTCCTGCTTTCCTGCCAAAGAACGGGAGGACATTCCTTGTGCATGCGTCTCCATGCTGCGTGTCCTTTGTGCTTCAGTGACTGTTGTTTATAATCCAGTCCTTGTGCTGGAATGACTTCAGTGCGTCTAAAAGCTTTAAATGAGATTCTGCCAAATGACGGTCACTTTATCTGCGTCATTGAGTATCTGAGTCATTGAGTGGTGCTCGGGCTTGTTTTCATGTCGCTATCAAATGATGTGCATGTGTTTCCTCAGTTGCAACACATTTATTCCATTTGTAATAAACAGCTGAGGGAACTGAGAAGGCTGCATGCATACTCAAATTAGATTATTTACCTTTGCGTGTTTCCATTTCGTGCAACTTTGACATCAGTCAGAGGACATTAGTGTTTTTGAGTGGGGTTGCATAGAGCCCTGTTAAAACAAGCAACAGCCCTTTTGTCTTATTTGGTTTGGCGGCCAAACCCAAGTCTTTGTTTAATGTAGCTGACATGTTGCACCATCTTGTGCATGTTGTTGTGGAATTGGCTCCCGGGACCCCTTTTGAGGGGAAGTGTCGTCTTACCCAAGCGAGATGTATTTTTACACCGTGTTGTTGCATAGTTCAATCAGCCTGCCCCTTCCACCCCCACCCCCTCCACCCCCTCGCCCCTTTGCAGAGGGCCAGGCGGAGGATGGTTCACACACCCCACCACACACACACACACACGCACACATACACACACACACACACACACACACACACACACACACACACACACACACACACACACACACACACACACACACACACACACACATTGTTGCTAAATAAACTCATACAAAAGAGACAAACTTATTTATTTTGTTTAAAACTGGGGAGCTGGTTGGAATATACAGGCGATAAGATTGATTTATCTCTGCGTGCTCCTCAACTTCAGTAGGAGGAAGGGTCTCTCAATCAGCAGATGAAGGGCAAAGCTCACGCCCAGTGAGAGCACCAAGTGGCCAAAGAACAAGTACATCTGTGGAAAAGGAGGAATGGTGTAGGTCTGAAAGAAGAGGCCTGGGTGAACTGGGATGGCTGGACTACTTACAAAGTTCAGGTCTGTGTAGTGGATGGGAGTCTCTTGCCAGCCGAGGTAGATGAGGATGAAGAGGGGGTGTATGAGATAGCAGGCGAAGCTAATGTTGGACAGAGGAACCCAGATACTCAAAGTCATGAGGCTCTGGATGAAACCTGCAAAAACCAGTAAATAAATGCTAATGGATCCTAATAAAGAGGTTATCTGCTCTCTGTTTAAGATGCACATTTTACCTCCATAACCATCCTCACAGGCCAGTATGATCCAGGTCACAGCGAGAACCCAGACACATCTGTGGAGCCCCTGGTAGAGCGCATGTGCCGTGGATGGATACGGCGGCGTCTCCTTGAGAACGTACGCTAGCTGAACTAACGCAGCCATGAGCGAGAAACATAGGAGCCATCCAAGTGCTGCCTGCCACTGGGATGAGGAGCGCAACAGCATCTTAGAGGTATTTCAATACGAATGATAAGCTGTGAGGAAGGGAATGGGCGGGTTCCCACCTTCTGCTTTACCAGAGGACCTTTCCTTCTTTTCAAGTACATCCCAGTCAAAATCCCAATTAAAAATGGTCCATATCTTGTGTGGGGTTTTAAATAGTAGGACAGGAGGTAATGTTCATTTTCCCTGAGAACCAGAGGAAACATCACCACCGTTATTCAGTAAATGTCACAGCTTTTCTGAGGCCGTTTAACAGAAATGTAGAGTCACTTCAGACATTTTAAATGTCTCTGATGGCTAATAGCAGCTAAAACACCTCCCACCAGCTAACTGGCTGCCAAGAAGAGTACGAAGAAAACGTAAGAATTTATCCTTACGTAGTTGATGGCTGAAAGACGGGGAGCTGCATGAGCGCCGTCACAGCTGCACTGGCAATGGTGGTGCTCAGCAGGAGGCCGCCAGCAACCACCGTGAACACACCTTGATTTCTAACACACAAAAGGTGGCGATTTAAAAGTGTGTTTCTCCAGGATCTCAATGGTTTCCACAATCTGTTTTGAGGACATACAATCTGTAAAAGTAAACCAACAGAGGAGTGGTGAGGTAACACTGGAAGTCCAGAGAAAGGTACCATGTCCAGGGAACGCACTGAAGGCCACATGGAAAAGAAAATGTCAAGAAGTTTAAATCTATTTAGATATAAAGTGCAGTGTGAAGGTCTTAGTCCTTGTGTCAACCTACTATTTGCTGAACAGGAATGATATTGCTAACTAACACCACGTTAGCCCACCAGTAACTCTTACAGTCCATTATAATATCAACAAAAGGGAACCAGTAGGGTCCCCACTGGACCAGCGAGACGATGCCGGTGGTCAGAAGCGTGATAAACACATGAAGGGGTTGAATCCTGCAGAAGAGAGAAGATTTTAGAGAGATCTTCCAATAAATATGCAAACACCGAACAAACAGAACCTTTTAATCCTGTTTAAGAGGTAGACAGCCACCAAACGGGGACTCAGTCTGTCTTCATCCCTGTCGATGGCGCCCAGCAGAGACCGTGCACTGAGCAGACCCCTGCAACGACACAGCCTGGCGCTGAAACATACCGCCTCTAGTAATCATAACGCTTTAAACAGGATGACACATGACCACTGAAGCCTTAAAATGAGCGTTTTCTCACCCCAGTAATAAAAAAGTATCCACAGCCAGAAAAAAGGGCCCGCCCAAGGAGAGCACGTACAGGGGGCTGCTCACGACGGCCTTTATCCAAGTTTGACTGTTATCTGGAATGAACAGAAATCACCATGAGCACTCAGACGGGACAGGAACTAAACCAGTAGTTACTCTGGGAGTCCTGTGGCGTACCCAGGCCGGCCAGTATGAGCTCAGTGGAGTGCCCACTCATAATCCAGAACAGACTCAGAACACGGATGCCGTTGAGGGAGGAGTAGCTTTGGCCTTGGATGGTTGAAGAGGTGCTCAAGACGCCCTGGCTGGTTGATTGTAGAGAGAAGGCCTGGAGCCATCGGGACAGCCAGCTCGGAGGAGCGTAACCAGGACGGGCGGCGTCTGAGAAAGGAGGGCGAAACAATGTCTCAATGTGTGATTGACCTTTTTCAGTGTGATGCAGCAAACAACACTTAACTATTACTGTTTTCCTCCATCGCGGAAGGAGCCGGTTCAGTGGTGGAGGAGCCTCCGGACTTCATGGTCCCATAAAGGTTGAGCTCGGAGTGTAAACAGGAAGACTTGGCTGATGGACTCACCTCTTTGTTTCGCCTCCATTTGATTATCGCTGCGAACAAGGTAGCTGCAAGAGGAATGGCCACCATTACACAACACACAAACCTGGAGGATGAAATATATTTTAATGTCCCGCCTTCATAAACAACAGCGTGCTCACACACAGAGCAAACGAGTGGCTTTACTGACAGGCAGACGATATCGGACGCCTGGGGGACAATGGTGCTGGACAGGCAGCGAATGGAGACCAGCTCCTGAGTGGTCTCGTTGACCAGGATGGACGGTAGAGGAGGAATCAGGGACATCCCACCCATCTGAAGCGTGGCTGAAAGAAAAGAGTGTGAGACAACCAAACCGCCCGACGTGTCTTTTGCTGTCACTCACCGTGCAGCACCAGCGTCTCCAGCTCGTCCTCGGAACAAGAGTCGGGAACGCAGATGCCCTCAAAGTACTCCACCGGTCCCTGGGGAGGGGCAGGGAACAATGAGGACCTGCTGGGTCACATTAGGTGGCGGTTTGTGTGCTGCTTTTACCTGCTTTAGTGACACCTTGCAGTAGTGAGCAGAGAAATTGGGCGCGTGCGCGGAGCGGCACTGCTGCACGGAGCCAGGCTGGTCCTCATTACCCCCTTTAACATTGCTGCCCATCTTACCAAAGGCATCATACACTAACACGGAGGGACACACACACACACACACGCACACACACACACACACACACACACACACACACACACCACACACACACACACACACACACACACACACACACACACCATTTTTCAGGTAGAATTTAATGTTGGTGAGAAAATCCAACCTTACTTACTGAGAACAGCATATTCCGCTGGTCTTTCCTGGTTTAGTTCCCTCAGAAAAGTGCGGGTGTCATTCGCGCATCTTTCAGACAGGGACTCTGAGCTGTCCTGCGCAGCGCAGCCCCACGCAAGCAGAAGGACTGCCACCCAATCCAGGACCATTTTGTAGAATGACTGCATCTTTTCGGAGTGGAAGGTGTTTTAAATCACACATAACGTCACCGAGAGCAGTGGCATGGAATTAATCTGGCACGGTGTGATTAACAAGAACAACAGCTCTGGCAAATGTCAACTGTCCCCACCTGGGCTTTTCTGTGACACCATGGCAACAGCATATTAGGCTACAAACGCAAATTCACAGTTCATGCTTTTAGACACTGGCCAAGTGTAGAGAGGAGCGACTTTAGAATCCAACCAGTCTCTGATGTAAATGAATGCCTGCATAAGTTTGAAGCATTTCTGTTTTTACTTTTATATGAAGCTTTCAACCAAAGACAAGTCTGTGTGCGTTATACATGAACGGGAGGCCATGTCGCCTGATAGCGTCGCATAACTATTGGCCACTAGAGGTCGCGCCGGTCCTAAAACTCCAATGCATATTTGCGTCACACAATACTGATATTTAAAATTATGCATGATTCTGCTAAATGTTTGCGAGGTAATGTTTAATTTAAGGTTTTTTTTAAATTATATGTTTATCTATTAATTTATCAAGCCAGATGAACAGATTAATCTTTGCATAACTAAAATCACACAACATGAAATTGTTAGTAAAAGGACATTTATAAGACGTTTAGACCTCAGCCTTTGATGCTTGAGACTAAACAAAGGCACTTCTGCTCCATTTCTCTTGAGGAAATCTGGAGTTTTGTTTGTCGCCGAGGCAGGTTTCGTCCTTTATTAATAGAAAGAACAGATTCAAGCATGTCGAGAATGTCTAAAAGCAGCAGCGACAGCAACAAAACACATTCTTCTTTTACAGTTCACAGCCTTGATCTCACATGCAGTTTGAGGCCGCTGGAGTCTTTTTGTTGGAGTAGAAAAAGGGCTTAGAAAACTACAACTTTTTCTTTTCTTTGTCCTTCGTGTGACGCACGAATCGCACCACAATTACATTCATTAGAGTTCATTCTTCAGATGTTTTAATAAACATTCATTATGATTTCCCATTTAAAGGAAATTAGCTTTAACTGTCATCACAAAATATTAATCAATAATCCGTAGAACTGGCTTGCAGATCAGGTTCATTTTTGGTGTGAATCCACTTTCCCTTTATGTCAATAGAGAGCTGACGACAGATTAATGATATCTTTGATTGTCCCAGGTTTTGACTGATTATTCCTTTTAGACCATGTTAGAAGAGCCAAAGGTTTTATTTGAGTGAGATATCACCACCCCATAAATAATGCAAAGACGAATATACTGGACTATTCATTAGCCTCGTAATTCGAGGCTTTATATAAACCTGGGAAGTGTTACTATGAATATTTTGACATTCAGCAGCTGACTGGATGCAAATTACTGTTGCACATTTAGAGAGAAGACACAAATGGAAAGCCTTAAAATAAAAAAAAGTAAAAGAAAAGACACATTTGAGGCTCTAAAAAGTGTGTAGAAACTCTTAAGACACAAAGTGACTTGAACGGAACTCATTTTTCTTGTTTTACATTCTATACATCCGGTGGCACAGCCAAATAAAAAATGTAACAATTCAACCGACTATATACATTTGAAACCGCTTTATATTCCCCTCACTTCTCTGTCAGGCTCAGTCTCTTTGACTTTATGAAGGCCATCCCGTGTGTCCTCATGTGGGTGTTCAGGCTTCCCTCCGTCTCAAACACCTTCCCACACACTTTGCACCGGGTGCCAGGCGTCCCGCCGTCATTCTCGTCCGTCACGTCCAGCTGATTCTCCTGCTGACTCTCGTCGTCGTGCGCGCCTCTGCCGTTGCACCTGGTGAGGCCCTGCGGCTCCTTCAGCCGATGGACGATGAAGAGGTGGCGGGCGAGCGAGCGGTGGGAGGTGTAGCACAGGCCGCACTGCTGGCACTGGTGGGACGAGCCGTCGCACTTGTGCTGGGGAATGTGTCCGTGGAAAGCGGCGAGGTCCTCGGTGGTGAAGCTGCAGACAGCACACTTGTGCACTTTGGGGATGTTCACTTTGAGCCTCTTTAGCGGCTGCGATTCTGAGGTTCTGGAGTTCAGTCCTGCTCCATCATCTTCGTCAGTCTTCCTTTTGGTACCGAGAGTCTGCAGAGAGAAATAATTGTCCAGGAGTCAGAGGAAGCCCATTAGAAGAATTCTTCAAATTCAAAAGCTTGCCAAAGTACCATTTTCTTGTCAGGCGAGGCCTCTGTGTGATCACATTTGACGTTCTTCCCCTCTTGGTCTTTGTCTCCGTGCGTCAGTTGAATGTGCTGATCCAGCAGCACTCTCTTCGTGAAAGGTTGACTAGGACAGTGGCTGTCAAAACACATTAGCACAATTAGACAAAATGCAAAATGGTGTGATTAGCTCCGCGCAGTATGATTAAAAGCACCAATTTCCAGGGATATCATTGTCTTTGTGTCGTGGTTCTTATACCAGAATGTGCAAATCAACTGACAAAATCAGAATGAATGCTCTTACCCCTGGTGGTAGGTTGCTGCAATGGAATGTAAAACTCAACTCTTCCTTTTTTAAATGTGTTGTAAATGTGTGAACGCGTGTACTCACGGGCAGCTGTAGAGCTTCCTCGGGCCTTTGTGTTTGAGCCGATTGTGTCGAGAAAGACTGTGGGAGGAGCTGAACGACTTGTCACACTGGCGGCACGGGTGTTTCTTTAGAATCTGCAATGCAAGAGAAGTAATGGGTCAATGAACACAGGTAGTGATCAAGTAATCAGAGTCAAGTGTTGCCCCATCTTGATGGAGGTGTCATAAAGCGGGAGGTCACTCACTTTTCCGTGTTCGTGCTTCATGTGGGCCATAAAAATCTCCCTGGAGGTGAAGAGGTTGTTACATTCTGCACATTTGTACCCGGAATCTGAAGGATTGTTGTGCTCTGAGGTAATTTTCTTCATCGGGGAAGAGGACGTCTTCTTCTCTCTGTTGCCATGGCCACCGTTAGTGCCTCCATCTTTGTTATTAGAGCTGTTGCCATTGGTGCAGTTTGAATTGCTGAGCTTGGTGCTGAGCGGGAGGTGGATGCCCAGATTTGGAGGACCCTCGATGGTCTTGATTGTTCCGTGGATGGCCTGGAAAGAGTCCAAACAGCTGGGTTACATTTGAAGAAGCTGGATTTAATTGCACAAGAAAGGTTTAGAAATTAACAGGAACATTTTCACTTTTGCTTGATGGTTGTCAAGGAGAAAACATTTTTCCAGCCCACATAACACCAGGAACACATCATCAGGGTCAGAAATGAGAGATTTGTTATTGCAAGGGGGGGGGGGGTGTCTTTGAATGGGGCTTGATTGCAGATAATTAAAAGTTAACAGCCAGGATTCGACACACATAAAGAGGTTTAAAATGAGTCCTGCGCACCTTAATGTGGTCCAGCATGAGCTGCTTCTGCCCAAAGTGCATGGAACAGTCGGGGCATTTGAACACTGCGACTTTGTGATTGACGACATGCTGGTCGAAGTGCGTGCAGAGCAGCGACTGCAGCGTGAACACGGTGTCGCACATGGAACACTTGTAGATCATCCTGTGAGACAGCAAAAACAGCCCCGTTAGTGGTGAAGACAAAGATGCACGATGACAACTGCATCACGTTTCATACTGTTCCTTAGCTGTGAATGCAGACCAGCTGAACACCTGCTCCGAGCTCATGTGACAACACTGATAACTGATAGTTTGAGTCAAAGGTTGTCATGTGGAAACTCAAATGAAAACAAGATAAGGTGCCGTGTCTAAAACCTGCAAATCCAAGTGGGTTTGTGTAAAAGAAATGAATTGGACGTGGGTATTAAGGCCTGCTGGGGTGTGTGAATGAGTGCGGATGTGTGTGTGTGTGTGTGTGTGTGTGTGTGTGTTAGTGGCTTATGTAAGTGATGTGGGTTTTATACATAGTTCTTCTATTATCCTGTTACTGCATGAGATATTTTAATTGAAACCTACTTGGGCTCTCCTGGCTTGGTTCCTGGATGTTGTGTGGCTGCGTGAGACTGTGTTCCTGGTGCAGATTTGAAGGCCATGGGGCAGAGGGAACATTTAAAGAAAACCTCGCAGTGAGTGCTCTGGACGTGGGACTTTACTGCTGCGACATCAGTGAAGATCACACTGCAGTGGACACAGCTGCAAGGAGAAGTTTGAATTTACCTTCTTTCTCACCAGGCATAGAAACAGTTTTCCATTGTACTTTTTATTCACGGTGTATTTCAGACGGGCGCCCCCTAGTGGCAGAGCGGCACACTGACCGGTAGCCAACCCTTCGGGAGTAATGCAGGCAGTTCTTGGTGAGGTGGGCCTGGAAGTGGACCGAGCGGCAGCTGGCGCCACACTCTGGACAGACGTAAGGGGACTTGTGCTGGTGGATTCGCTGGTGTGACAGGAAACTGCACTCACTTGGTAGAAGCATCTGGCAGATGGTGCATGTTTTCTAAGACAAAGAAAAGGTTGTACAATATATAAATATATATATATATGTGTGTGTGTGTGTGTGTGTGTGTGTGTGTGTGTGTGTGTGTGTGTGTGTGTGTTGTATGCACTGCTTTAACTTATCTCCTTAGAATCAACGTAAAAAAAAATAATCTGCCAACAACTAAACCCACCTGCTCAGTGGACTCTGCTGCTTGTTGATAATGCATCGCCAATGAGGCATCATCCTGGAACGTTTCATTACACTCTAAGCATTTTAGCGTGTTCCTGCAGAGCTTCGAAGCATCATCCTCCAGCGGCATGGCCGCAACAAGAGGGGCAGAGCATGGAGATGAGATCACAGCAGTTTGGGACCCACGACTGGTAATATTCCCTGGATTATGACTTGAAGGTGCTTGTGTTTGGGAGATCGAAGGGGTACCAATGGCTGGGCCCGAAGAAGTTATCATCTGATCTGTAGGGATGGGCTTTAAAATTAGATGTGAGCACTGCATGACAACCCCTTTGTCCTTGTGCCCTCTGGCATGAGACAAGAGACTGCATTTGTTGTAGAACACTAGACTTTTAGCACAGTGGTTGCAAGTGACTTCGATGTGCACGCTGCGGCGTTCATAATGCTGCATCAAGCTCTTCTCGAGAGCAAAGGAGTCCCCGCACTCAAGGCACTTGTAGCCATGTGAGGGCAGAGCAATACACGCTAACGTAGGCGGAGACAGGTTTGGGACGTACACAGGGACGGGGTTCACGCTGCTCAGAACTTTATTGAAGGCGTCGACGACGGAGCTTTGGGAGCTGGCAAACACTTGAACCCTCGAGACTTTCTTTGAGTCCAGGCCAGCGAGGACCGCCCTCTGCTTCCGCTGTGACGGCAAGCTTGATGGTGGTTTGGAGGAGGACAGCACCTGGTGAAGATCACACATGGCGGACGACACGCTCTGTGGGAGAAGATTGAGGTTGCTAAGATGAACCGTCTTTGGCACGAGTTTGGCATTAGCCAGGCTGGAAGCCGGCACCACGACAGTCTGCTGCTGGATGGCATTAGCGGCTTTTATGATGGCGCTGCTGGCGCTCTGCACAGACGCTGCAGAGATGACTTGAGCTTTGACGGTGGTGTTGTTGGCCAGCTTCAGGTTGATGATTTGGGAACCGGCCGTCTTGACTGCCGAGACTGGGAGGAAAGCTGTAGCAACAGGTTTAATAGTCATCTGCTTGGTTATTTCAATGGGAGCTGCTGTGGTGGTGGCCACCACTGTGGGGGGTAGAGGGTGCTTTGTGGGTGAAGAAAAAATGCTGCCAGTGTCTCCCACGACTGAGAAGGTATTGTCACTTTTTTTTAGACTTTCTTGCTCAAACTCTGGAACGATGCTGGTGACAGTCCGCTTTATCTGCCCAGAGGAAGTCTTGATTGTTTTGATTCTGACTTTTGGGATGATCAGGCTGGTGTCTGAGCTCGAGGCGGGAGAGCCTTTGTTGCTGCCATCACTGGTGATGCTGGAAGGGCTGCCTGGTTCTTTTAGCAGCCTCTTGGCTAATTCTGGCTCCTGTGGTTTCTCTAAAGCCCTTGGAATTTCACTGGGCTGGAAAGAGTCTTTCTGAGTTGCTGTATAATCCAAAATCCCCAGGTCTGCAGCACTAGGCTTTTGCGTGCTGAGTGCTGCTGTGGCTGCTGTAGAAGAGGAAAGTTTGGCTGATGGTTTTGCTTTGACTTGAGACAAGTTGGATACATTGACAGAGCCCAATTCCTCCCCTGTATCTCTACAGTCAAGACTTTGAGACTGGACCGCAGTTTTCTTTAGTTCCTTCTTTGGTGATGCTGTTCGGGGGCGGCTGTTAGTCTTTAATCCTCCCAGAGAGCCCTTGCTGCTCGTATTTCGATCATGAGTTTGATCTCCATTAACTCGTTTTTGCTTGTCGTCACTGACCCAACTTTCAGCTTTGGGTTTCTGGTCCCGTTTCTTAGCTGTCGACCTACCAAATGACTGATCCCTCCGCTTGTCTACGAGGTCATCGACCTTTATCTTCTCATCCTCTTCGGCGCTGGAGATTGGGCTGAACTGACTGAAGGTGGCCGATTGCTTAATACAAGGGCGTTTTTCGTCCCCAGGCACCTTCCACCCATTCTTGACCCGAAGACCAGGAGCTGCATTCATGCGGCCATTATGAAGTTCATTGCCCACAGAGCGATACTGGAAATGGTTCTGACAGTGTCCATCTGTCTCAGACAGTAGTCCTCCGTGCTCTATAGTGTCAATATTGCGGATATTCTTGACAATGACGCTGACGCCGATGTCCTGCCCCAAAAGGTTGTGGGTTTCTTCTTCACTGGCATTTGCTACGTGGCCAGACTCGATGGCGGCTTTTGGATCCACCATGTCAGGGATGTCAAAGGCCGCCAGCAGGTCATCGAAGTCTGGGGTCTTCATATCTCCCATGGTCTTACTCATGCTCTGGTGAGGAAATCAGCTGGATAGCACAGAAGAAACAGGAATAATGACTCATCAGGAATAATAACATCATCTGTTATTTCCCTAATTAGTGACATGGTAAAAAGGTTATTCTATTAATGAACTATATTGACATATTCAAGGTGTGTGATTTCAATTTTTAATGTTAACAAGAAGAAACCATAGTTTCAGCCAGTCATGTAAGGATGGCCAGGTTGGCGTCAGTGGTGTCATGGTGGGGTGGGATGGAAGTGGGGGAGTGGGGGGGGTTCTCTTACTGAATTAATAACAATGGGTTCGTGTTCTCCACAGTCACCATCATTCGTTAGCGTTACTGTTTCACTCAGAAATCCGTCACACAGTAGCCAACATTAGTGCTACACGTCCTGAATATGTCATATGCTCTTATTTTGTAAAGACAGATTTGCCTTTGTTGTCACGTGGTGGTTTACAAATAATATACAGTACATACCTATGCAGCGTATGATCATTGTTCATTATAGACCATTCCAAAAAAACAAAATAACCTGGATCATGCCCTGCATTAGGTTTGAATATGTATTTTATTGCAAATATGATGACATATTATGCTTTGATCGGATATGATAGCAGCTGTACAATGAGGAGAAAAAGAACAATATAAAATAAAAAAATAAAAGACATAAACGCTGGCTGATATTCCAGCTAATGACAGATGAAATGTATTTGAAAGAGGGCAAAAAAGAAACACAATTCAGCTATGGAGGGTCACTCTTTTATTATTTTTGAAGAGAATTGTCAGTCAGATGCACAAATCTAAATAATATTAATGAGACTGAATTGGATTTACATGTATTATGGGTGTTGCTGCTTTTGATCCACACGCAAACACCTTTTACTCTCTTCCATTCAGCCATCTCAGTTTAATCTGAAACCAGACTGGTGAAGAAAAAAGCAAGGTTGAGAAATTGACGGAGATGAAATGTTATGAAGGAGAAAAGGCAGACGGGCTAGAACAAGGAGGAAAATGGCTGCTGAGCTGGGTGAAGCTGCAGCACAGGCTGAGACAGGGAGGCCTGGCAGAAAAGGCAGCTAGCCACAGCCACGACAGCCAGAACAGCCTGACGTAGAGACAAAATGAATGTTAAACACAGACGGATGTGAAAAATGCACAACACAGACCCCTGTTCACAGCGGCAGCAGTTTAATAGAAATGCGTGATATGTTGAGAGACGGTGTGACGGACTGCCACGGTCAGCAAACTGAATGTAAAACAACAATGGTGGAAACATGCATGTCACTCCTCACCCTCTTGCCTGCGTCCCTCTGCAGCCTCTAGGCAAGCCTCCTTTATTTCCTTCCTTCCATCCTGCAACAAACACAGTCACAACACTACTAACCCACAAAAAACAGCCATCCACCCCACCCTTCTGGGAAAAAAACGTCCCGTTTCTTCCCAACCAGTCGAAGGCCCAGAGCACAGGGTCAGGTTACATCCATCTGCTGAGTGTCGCTGCTCCTCGTATGCTTTGCCCTGCATTTCTAGCCGTGCACACACATACAGACAGATGGACCAGGCTCCTGCGTTTGTGTGCGGGCTGCAGATTCACAGACTAGTCAGCCACGTATCCCTGCCCTCGTCCCTTCCCAGATCTCCCTGCCCCCCTCGCTATAAGCGGCGTCGCGCGTCGACTTCCAGCCAGCAGCGGCAGCCAGCAGCAGCAGCCGCGGCAGGCTCTGCGCCATTGCGGCTGCATGTGAAGGGCTGCCATGGAGGAGCCCATGCTACTCTGTGGAGCACAGAGATTGTATTGTTCCTGCCAGACCTCTGTCTGCCTCAAACCGGTTTTAACTGGTTCCGGTCATCTCACATAAAGCCCCGAAATGCAGCTTGGCCTCAGAAGCACACAGGCAGAGGCGACGACCTCACCTCCAGGGAACATTGCCACGTTTTCCACGGAGGCAAAAGCATAGTTTGTAGATTTAGTGAAGGTTTTTAAGAAGCTCACAGGGTTAAAAGACTAATTTCAGAGCAGGAGGAAGAGGCCAAAGGAGACAGCACAAGCTAGCACAAAAACGCAGGGATTTGCAAAGCAATTCAAAGAGATCATTCTAGCTCTGACTTACATCTGGTGCGGCAAAATACACAAACGGAAGGAAAAAAAACCCCCAAAAAACCAGAGGAACTAACGTGGCTGTATCACAATCACGCATGCACCTCTCAGCACGGGTCCCAATCACGTGCCAGCCCTGCTCACATGCTGCCCAACAGACACGATACGTGCATGGTCATGCATATGTAGGTGCAAATGTGGCATACCCTGGACAGATTTCTTTTCCACCCTGAGGGATTTTCAGGAAGATCTGTCTTCCTGTCGAGGCCTCAGCACCTGCCTTTTCTCAGCCTTAACCATTGCAGGACTCCAGTCTCCTACCCTCCTTCTCACTGGGTCAGTCCTAGATTTTAGTCCCAGTCCAGGCCTTTGCTTCTTCTGGAGCCCCCACCACCTCCACCTCCACCACCGCCTCCCCTACGTGCGTGCATGAAGGGCTGGACAGAGAAAGGGGGCAGTGTTCAGCAGGCAAATCAGGCCTTTTGTCTCCGTCTGTGCAGGCGGGGGTGGGTGGGTGGGGGGGGACTCCTCTATCTGGCTCTGGAGAAGCAGCATCAGCAGCTGGTGCAGAGAAAGAGGAGGGAAACGGAGACAGAGGGAGGTGGGGGAGACAGAGAGGAAGAAAGAGAAGTAGAATACATATAATTGTTTGTGTTTCAGGCCTTTCTCTAATAGGATTTAGCAGAAAATGCAGGATTCTCTACCAGGTGCCACAACTGGTTTAGGCCCATGTGTCCAAGTAAATGCAGGCCCTCTGTAAATTATCTGACTTTGGTTTCTTATAAATGCATGTTTTAAAAAACCTTTTCTGATAAATACACTCTTGTGCAGACACACCCAGCACAGACATAAATGCAGATGATGAATGACCGGCAACTAAGCTTAGAATTACATGTCATAAATTCGAGGTGAGCACAATACTGATTCATGCATCCATAGAAAATGAGACTGTAAAATTGACAAAGCCGTATTTCAGTGTAAGGAAATGGCTAAAACAACCACACAACCAAACCAAGCATTTGCTAACCTACCTGGGAGTGCAGAGGGAGCTGAATCAGGCAGTCTCTTTTTGGCCTGCTGTCAGTCCTTGTTACATCTGGCAGAACTATTAAAGGCAGCCATGGACGTTGCTGCATTCATTAATTAGCCTGCATTGTGACAGCCTGTGCCACAGTCATTCATCAGACAACACACATGCGTCTTCTCCACTGGAGAGCGGCTGGATTTGTGCATATGTGCATCATGAAAGGCCCACACGGTGCCTCCTGCCTCTACAGTGTGACAGATTCAGTGCAGGAGAGGCTGAGGTGGCTGCACTCCCCACCCCAAAAAGACACAGTCACATGACGTCACATTGTCTACATTCATGATGGCTGCATGCACCAAGAGGAGCTGTTGTGCTCCATTTTCTGCTATTTCTGGTATGCAATATGAAAAAATGAAAACACACACACACACACACACACACACGCACACTCACTCACATATCAAGATACCATGATTGACTTGTGTGATGGATTATTGTCATGTGCTATTTGACATTTTTTAAGGCCACTCTTTCATGTGATATTGACATGAAATCACAACTAAAGTGCTTGTGTATGTCCAGGATCTACTCCATTATGTGTGGCAGATGCTTTCCACAGACATTGAAATAAACAATGGATCTGCTTCTCTAAGGCCTTAAATTAACTGATTTTCGATTTCTCATGGGGGTTGGGACCACCAATGTAATTATGATTAAATCAAAACAGTGATTAAAACAGGTCCAAGGATGTTCAGTTCCCTAGCATCATTTTCATATAGATTTGAATAGTTCACCTATTGATTGCTTTGGAAGGAGGTGCAGAACATGCACAACTGTAACCCTAAGCTGAATAAATGTGGAGAATGAATAAAAAGTAGATGATTAAACATGTCAGCTGACTTACTCAAGCCAGTGACGAACAGCAATGACCTCACAATGGTAAAGTGTTCCTTTGATTAGCACTTTTCCTGTGAAAAGTCTTTTTTAAATGGCTTTAACTACTCACCAAACTGTATGAGTCATGACAGCACTGTCAGAGCACTTAAAGCATCGTCTGACACTTGAAAAGAATGAATAAATGGAAGATCAAATTAAAAAGGCAAACATTTTTCCAGAAAATCAAATTAAAAAGGCAAACATTTTGCCAGATTTAGATCGCTTGCTGTTTAGTAGACTGAATAAATAGCATTGACATCACATTTCAATATTATTATGTCGTTTTGTAAAGAAAATAAAGTAATAACAGAAAAGAATGGTTAACAGATGTGTTTTAGAACTAAATGGCTAAACACTGCCATCTGTTGGTAGAAAAAGAATTTCCTCAAGAGACGAGAAAAATATATTAATATTGCAAGTGTTTTGGAATCTACACAAACTCTAACCTCATATTTTAATCAAATTACTCTTACTACGTGTTCATTATTTTTGTCATTCATTATTAGGTTAATAATTACATTTCATTGTTTGCACTTTTAATCTTTATATTAACTCATTCAATAATAGAATTACAAGCTCCCATATTGAAAATGGCGGTGCCACCACCAGCAAATGTCAGTCCTAATGGTTTGGTTGCGTTTGTGTGGCACTGCAAGGAATCAATCAAAGCAATCAGCCCTGGCTCATTAGCGGCTCAGTATGTAGCATTGGATAACGCTTTTATAGTTTTGTTTTTTTTTCCACTTTGGCTATTTTCTTTTTCCTAATAGTGATGCAAAATATATTTAATAAAGAAGAATTCAGGCACAGAATGTCTCTGAAATTTGGTCGTTTCCACTTTCTTCTTAGAATGTGATCATAAGGCAGGATGTTGTTGGCTCTGATAAAAGCAAACCCAACAGATATCGGCTATGGCACCGTCCTCTCTGATACTGCCCTCTGATCACCGAGGACTCTTCGGCTTTGTTAAGGTCACGGCTGGATGGCGGTACGACATGTTTCCAGGCAGATACTCTCCGCCATGTTGCTGGGACGTGTTTGTCGGGTCGTGACCTGACAGCAGCCCGAGGATGCGCTCAACCTTTTCAACACAAAATGTTAGCCACCTGCGAGGACCCCACGTCTTTCCTCAGCTGTTCTCTGCTTGCAGTCGTACGTCTGTCAGGACAGTTATGAGAGGCATCAGTCAAGTATGCAAAATTCACCAAGTGATGTCATCACCGGTGTTTTTCCCCTGTTGTTGACCTTTCCATGCAATTAAAAACCCTGTAATTACCCATTCAGAGGAATGATACTCGCTGTTTGCTGTGTTGTTTCTTTGTGTTACACAAACAAGGCAGGTGCAGCACGCAGCAGTTATGTCTCACCGTGGTGGTTGCCAGCATGAACACTGAAGATTCCAACGATTTTGGAGTTCCAGAGAGTCAAATGTCAGGAGGTCAGCTGGATCTGGGGGGATGGGGGGTTCCAGGAGGTCCAGTTATCTGTATTCCATAACATAAAGCATCCCTCATCCTAGTCTTCAGTGTGTTCATCCATCCCAAAAATAAAGGCAAATGCAAAACCATATGTCATTCACAGGCTGTGAGTGGGGGATTAAATCAGAACGCTTTCTTTCTCTATTTTTGAAATGTGAGTTCTCACCTTTTTAAATATGCCAACGACACATTAGCTGCCGTATTTATTTGTTTATTTACACCAGTCACTGGCGTAATGACTGGTCACCAGGGTCAGTAAAGAATCACATTAATGCTGCTTGTCACTCTACTAGGTTCAATAAACCATACATCCATTTAGCCCTCATCAGCACTTTATTTTTAACACACAGGCCTTAAATCTGTCAGAGCTCAGTGGTGCAGATGCTATGTGGTAGGTCGTTATGTCCTGATGACAGGTGTTTTTTTATTATTATATTTTCAGGCTTCTTTCTCTCCTCACCATCCATCGCCGAGTCGGTCCCCGAAACGGAAGCAACTCCAAGTTTCGTCACTCATCGTGAAAATGGCCACAGTCACTCAACAAACACGAGTGAATAATAATTACACAGCAGCCTATAATCATTTGTCATCAGCCACTTTCTCCACGGCGCTCCTTTAAAGTCCCCGCTGACGCACAGCTGGATCAGAAGACGCGTTTAACTTTCGTCATTAACCGTTTCGACGAAGAACTTCAACAGTTCTGCCACTGGAGACGCACTCTGGCCCCTGTGTGCATACTCTCGCCGGCAGTAACGCGGACTATGGTTTCGGTTTAGTAAAGTTAGACAAAGCTAAAAAATCTGCGCCTGGTTTAGATCTGACTCTGAGCTGCAGGACCATGGGCGGAGTGTGCGCTTGCTTCTCACGGAGCTGCAGACCTCTGTGGCCGCTCTTCATCATTCTGGCTGCACTTCCTCTGCTGCTGGACTGCTCAGAGACTTCTGCAGCAGTCGTTGGCAAAATGTATCCCCGCGGGAATCACTGGGCTGTAGGTAAGAGAAGCTGTCTCCATGCTGTTTGGTCTGCTGGGGGGACCTTGCTCCAGTGTAAATCCAAATGTTTGTGACCAATTCTTGTGTATAATAATGTAAATCGAAATTAAATATCGTCTTTTCTTATGAAGTGACATTTTTCAATCTCGTGTTGAAATTTAGCAGAAAAATAAGCAACACTTACAAAATAAAATTAGTTTAAGAAAGTAAATCGGCAGTTTCCTTCTGGTACGCAGCAGCACTCGGGATTTTAGGATAATTAACACCGTTTATGCCATTATTTTCCAACATTCCAGGTCATCTGATGGGGAAGAAGAGCTTGCCTGTAGTACAGGAGACAAATAGTGACTACATCACATCCTCAGAGACAGCGAGGGTCACAGAAATGGACCGGTACCAGGGCCTGCTGGAGGCTTTGATGCTTCCAAAGAACCCACAGCGCGATAAGAAGCCAAAGACTGCAGAAAACCTCCTGGCAGAAGAGGCCAAATATCTCCGAGAGGTCGGGTAACGAAGTCTGTTCCACTTAATGCGTGTTTAGCGGTGATTTCTGAAGATCTGATCGATCTGTATGTTTCTGTTCGGCAGGTTTCGAATCTGCTTCTTCTGGCATTAAAACTGCGAGACGAAGACTCTGTCTGAGTGCAAGGCGAATTCATCATAATTAAACACGCCTGCATTGTATTTATTATTTTCTGATATAAACACCGTAAACTCCCTATCATTATATCTCCCAGACTGATTATATTGATATTATGCACCAGTTAAATTTACAGAATTATCTTATCTTGCTGTAACCCGAGAATGCTGAATAAAGACAATGTTGTTATAACTGCATTGTGGATGTCTGATTGTGTTTGACGCGTTCAGGACCCGGTTTTGGCCACACGGCGGCGCCATTTATCAATGATGACAGCATCTCTTGTACCATAGAGAACTCAAACTTCCCAGTGAACTTCCATGATTCTTCTGCGCAATGTGTAATTTAGAACGTCAGGGTGATGGAGATAGTGGCGGTAGGGCGCCGTTTTTAGCTCCCGGGGTCGCGGACAATAAAAATTGCTAATTGATAAACATTTTGGTGGCGCATCGTTTTGCTTTAAAAGCAAAGCAGTTTTCTCCTTTTGATTGGCTGATTGATTGGCAGACAATGGAGGAACAGGCTCCTCTCACCCCGGCATTATGGGTCTAATCCCACCAACGACTGGGATGAAGTTTACAGGGGGTATTGAGGAAGAAAGAAGTTGGTTAACAAGCCAGTTCCCTGAAAACAGAGAGAGGAAGTCCGACCTTTTTCTATTAGACTCAACCCTCATAGCGATGCTGCAACAAACAACAGGTGGAGTTTCAAATGTCTGAATAAACACGATAAATCAGCGTCGAAAGTTGAATTTACTTTATTGTTTTGTAGGGTTTAACGTTAAATACCAGCTATAAATGTATCATCATTTCTATATGCGGCGTTTTCCCCGATGTGATGCATAGCCGACATTAATGTCCATATCAGCTTCTAAAATAGGTTGAGTAATTTCGAAGGAGCGCATATTCTGACGACTGTTTATGTCAACGGAGACAGATTGTCTAAAATCTGAGCAGACGAACTGATTTTGGTGAGTTTTAAAGTCACGTTTATTTGAGAAAATGCTCGTAAATGAGCGACAGTTAATCAGAATGAGAAAGGCCGACTTTACAAATGCAAATAAATAGTATGAAAAGTCTAATAGAATGAAGGGTGAACGCGAACAAATGCCAAACCGCACAGAGAAGGTGGAGGGAAAGACGAGCAGCAAAAGTTTCATATTTTACAGGAAGTTTACGGTGTCACAGAATTCCACATGATCGTTTAAACTTCTTTCCGTTTTTAAGCAAGTGGACATTTAGCACATTTTACCTCCACAAACTGTAACGTCTCACCTCTTACAGATGCATGCAAGCATGGAAAGGAACACGGCCCTTCTAAAAAATAAAAATAAAAAAGCAGACAGCGTCTTATGTCCAGGTCTTATGTCCATCTAATGGTCATCACCACGTCTTCCCCATTGACTGAATATGTTCCTTGGCCTTCATCCTCAGCGAGGCAATACTGGAGTTCCTGGGGTCTGTTGAGCACTGGTACACCGGGGGCGGGGGGCACATCTGGGACAGGTGCGAGCTGTGTCCCAGAACCGTGGATCCGAGGAAGGAGGCCGGCAAAGGAGAGGGCATGGAGGGAGGGGGAGATGGGGTGTAGGTTCCCGACAGGCCCTGCGAGCCGCCCATGAAACCCGGGAGGGACTGCAGCGAGGTGGAGGTGGTGATGGGGCTGGAGAGCCACGGGTCCAGCTGCAGACCCGAGCCCAAACAGCTGCTGGAAGCGCGACCGAAGGAGAGCAGCGAGGGGGCCGAGGAGGTGTCCTGGAGCTTGATGGAGCTCACCTCCAGCTTCTCCTGGCGGCGCCACTTGGCCCGGCGGTTTTGGAACCACACCTGAAAGCAGAGGGAGGTGTCTGAGTCCTCATCCCTCCATGTTTGTAACATTTTCAAGAGTAATTCGATAATTCTATAAAAAATAATGTTTAAAAGTTTGAAAACTAGAATTCAGATAGTTGAAAATGGTGAAAACGGCAATTTTTATTTACTAAAAACGCAAATAAAAAAGGCTTCTTTTGGGCAGAATAAATAATAGAACCATTTTTGCTCTTTGGAAGCAAAAAAGTAAGGTAAAATCAACCTAAGGGACGACTCAGAATGTATTTCATTAATAAAACATTTTTTTCCCTAATTACATTTCCGAATAAATACTTTAGCGCGTTAAAAGACACTTTCTGTGTCAAATTTGTATTTAAATGAATCTGGAGAAAACGAATCAAACCTAATCGTATAACAGATTCTACATGAACTTTTGGTCCTAATGAGCAGTGAACTGTTTGGATTTGAGGATTTCTGCGCACATACCTGCACTCGGACCTCCGGCAGGTTGACTTTCAGCGCCAGCTCCTCTCTGCTGTACACGTCCGGGTAGTGGGACTTCTCAAACGCCCTCTCCAGTTCATGGAGCTGGAAAGTGGTGAAGGTTGTTCTGTTCCGACGGTGTTTCTTCTTGGGGTTCTCGTCGTCCGACAGTTTACCGTCTCTGTCCGGCGAGTCGGGACACGCCGACGCTTCGGCCGCGCTGCTGGCGCAACATCCACCTGCGCGCACAGGGAGGAGAGGGGGCGGTTGAGAGATGCTACAAGTGCCCTGCTTATTATTATCTCAGCAATAAAGTCAGGAGACCGACAGGTTCTGACTTGTATCTGGAATGTGGAGGAAAGTAGACCACTTACTGTCGAAACTTTCTGCGGAGGGACTTTTCTTCATCGGGGCCACAATTACATTCCGTCCGTCTTCCTTGACTGGGACTTTATTTGTGACGCGGTAGGAGGCTGATTTATGGAAGATGGCGTTCTCTTTAAATCCCAGTATCGCCTCTATGCTGTGGATGGTGGCCGGGTTGTCCCCGGGAACCGGGACGGAGCGCGCGGAGGGAGACAAGCGCTCCTCCGTCATCATCACTTGGGAAGGTGATCCAAGAAGCCACATTTGTCTGTTAAAATCCCCCAAAACACAAAGAAGAAAAAAAAAACTTTTTTTCAGAGTTATTTCCCTTTTCTACGATTTAAGAAGAGGCAGTTTGGAAAACTTTGGACCCACAGCAGCAAGACGGTGATGCTCAGCGGATACTGAGCATCTTCAGTGGGGGGCTTTTAAGTCATCATGCGGCACCCCCGCTGCACGTCAGAGAGGGGACGTCCTGTTGGAATTGGCCCTGGATTTGGGGGTCACTGCGAAGCTCCTCCTCCCCATCTCAAGTGCATCAGTCATGCTGCCTCTAAACCGACTTACATAAATCTTAAAACCATCTTTCCACTCCTCCAGATGTCATGTCCATGTCAGTCTGAGGGGGAAAAAAGAAGAAGATTAGGCCCATAGATTAAGGTACAACAAAATCATAATTACAAGATATCTGGTCAGGACACAGATTGCAAAATGAAAGCTTAATATTTAATCAAAGCGTCAAGATATTGTTGCCAAACTGAATCTCTGTTTGATTTAGAGGGAAAATAATTTGGTAGATTGTCCAAAATGGGAAAATTTGGCACCCCATGTGACAAATACCTCCACAAGCTTGTCAGAAATCAGTAAAACATGAATAAATACCCCCCCCCCCCCCCCCCCCCCTAAAAGAATCAACTTTACCATCTTTGTCCCGTTTCCTGTCGGTGTGAAGTCAAAGAGGGGGACAAAAGCCCAAACAATAACAAATTCAGTCAATAACCACTTAATGGCAAACAAAGATTGACAGCAGTGTGCTAATCCTGCTTAAGGGGATTACATTATTTTACTCAAAAGAGTTTAAACCCCTAAAACTATTTAGCTTTTCCTAATTACAAAAGGTGACCGTATCCTTTGCTTGCGTAAGGGGGTGCAGAGGGAGAGATGCTAGCTTGATAATTACAAAAAGTTACGAGGCAAGTTTATTTACTTATTTTTTATTTATTTAAAAAAAGCTGAGACATTCATTTTTATTTGACATAAATCTCTCTGGTGATGTCCGTGAGCAGTGATATGTTTTATACATTCTTATTCTTCTTATTATCTGAATGTGAGATGGATTCTGTGGGGATTAGTTGAGCAATTTGGGAGTCACGCTCATGCGCTGCCTCGAGAAAATTAATGTTGCTCGGTGATAAATATGAGATGGAGTCCAGCAGCAGAGACCTGCCAAAGACATGGCTGGGTCCTCATTCCCAGGGTGCCAAAATAAATGTTGATATGTATTTTTTCCCTTTCAAGTTTGAGAAAAACTAGTGTGGTGCTAGTGTGGTGGCGTTGTTACATAAAAAAACGGTTTTAAAAAAAGGTTTGAGAACAAAATTCTTTGAGGGTTGTGTTGTTGCTGGCACTACGTGAGTCTGTCCCAGCAGTTACCAAGAGAGGCAGGAATAGACCTGGACCTGGTGGACAGGTCAGCGGTCCACCAGAGGGAACAAATAACCAACTTCATGTGCTTCTTTTTGGACTGTGGGAGCCGGCGTTGAACCTGAAACCTTCTGTCATATCTGAGAACGTCGCATGTTTAATATTCTATTATTATACCAGTGTCTTGTGTGTGTGTGTGTGTGTGTGTGTGTGTGTATGTGGGTTTGTGTGTGTGTGTGTGTGTGTGTGTGTGTGTGTGTGTGGGTGTGTGGGTTTGTGTGTGTGTGTGGTGTGTGTGTGTGTGTGGGTGTGTGTGTGTGTGTGTGTGTGTGTGTGTATGTGTGTGTGTGTGTGTGTATGTGGGTGTGTGTGTGGGTGTGTGTATCTGTGCATGAGTGGTGTTTTCAGCACGACAAGCAGGGCTCTGCTGATCCTATTAGCTGCTAATCTCTAGACTTCATAAATCCACAGGCCTTTAAACTTCGGCTCATGTGAAACTCTAAATATTGAGGATATCCCCCCCCCACACACACACACACCTCTACCCCAGTGCTGCCTAATCATCCCTAACAAGTGTTTGGATAAAGCCCAATTAATTTAAGACAGTTTTCCCCCCTCATTTGCTGCATTGGTCTGTGAGCTTCTCTGTATTAACCCTTTAGTGTCCAGAGTTGCAGCAGTATAGATATTTTACCTTGCTAAATTAAGTCATAAATCAACCAAAGTGCGGGGTATTAAAGCACGTGTGCACATTTCATGTATTCAATATACTTCTTTATTTAAACAATACATGTTTTCCAGTTTAAGGTACTCATTATACTTCATATATATTTAACTTTTGTTTATGTACATATTCATATTTTAACTGATAGTAGAACAACGTTGTCTTTGGAAATGTGTGACAATCTCTCTGGAATAACAGCGACAGAAAAAAAGAGAACAATCTAAATATAATCAATATTTCATACACCACATATAAAATTCTAAAACGACCAGCGAACCGAGGAACACTGAAACACTCGCGCAGGACCGGCAGCTTCCATTTCTCTGTAGAATGGATGACAAAAGAAAGAAGAGCTCAGCCTCAATGCAAAACAGAGAACATCCATGTCAGAAGAATCTGAAATTTTAGAGATTAATTGCGGCTTCTGCCCAAAAAAGAAATGATTGGCTGGGGAAAAAAAAAGCATCAACACACTAACAGGAGGAAGAGGCCTTTAGATAAAGTCCCTGTATTTAACAAAAATGATCTATGCAGTAACATCTGACAGGGAAACATGACGGGGTCCATGCAAATGGAAATGTATTATTTTAAAACATTTTATTTTGAGCCAACAGACAAGGTCTCCTCCTCCTCCTCCTCCTCCTCCGGTCATCTACATCACGGAGCACTTCTCCTCTGCTTTGCTCTTTAGCTCCGTGACGGTTGCCGAGGCCTTCTCCTTCAGCTGGTCCATGTCCATGTTCTGTAAGTTCTGAAACTGGCCCATGATGGAGTCCTTGCCCTCCTCCTCCGTGGCGTCCTCGTCCACCATCTTGAGGAGCTCCTCGGGGACGTCCACGTCGTCCCCCGCCATCTCGATCATGTTTTCGTCCTGCTCGCTCTGCAGGTGACAGAAGGGTCAGAAACATCTGAGTGTGCGTTGGTCCTAAATAAAAACAGCTCTGTACCAGTGTCCCGTCTGCATATCGAACAAAGGTAAAAACATTTATTTGTCTGAAAAAATATGAAAAGACTCATATTGAATGTTTTTAATTTAATGTTTATCCTGAGATCTGAACAGATTTTCAGCCTCAAGACGTTAGAACTGGCCACTAGGTGGCGTTTTTTCTAACAGCTAACTATAAAAAGGAGATCTTTGGGTTATCATTGATTAGTAAACAATAAACATGGTTGGTTAATGTAATTAAAATGCTTCAGTGTCTATAATTCTGATAACTGATGAACGTGCATCACCCCGTTGCTACAGTCACCGTTACCATGGAGGCGGTTTGATGGTCATGTTGGGTGCTGCCTGTCGGACTGTGACAGATGCAATGTGATTCATTAAGAACTTTAAAATGCAACAGCCTCTTCGTAACCATAGCAACAAACAAACAGTCACCAGGATTTCGCTTTAATCCATAGCTGCTTTCCAGGACTCTGTTTAGTGTCTGCTCAATGTTTTACTTTTTTGTTTGTTTGTTTGTTTTACAGTTTGATCAGGTATGAAAGACTTTTCAGACCATCATCCGGGATGGTCATGCACACGGGCGATTGCTTTTAAGGTCAATCTGCGGGATTATCGGAGGCTTTCCTCTCAGAATCCCAACAATAGTCTAAAGATATCTTCAATAGAGTTTAATTCCTTTAAGCTAACTTCCTGTTTTGCACACACGCAGCAATGAAAAGAAACAGATTTTTTTTTTTTAAATAACAGGTACACATACCGCTAACCTCCACGTTCAAAGGGAAGACAACAGGATCCCTTTAGGTGCCCCACTGTTGTTAGAAACCCACTTATATTTCATTAAGCGGCCAACACTTCTTTGTCAGGCATCCTTTTCAAGCTATTGTGAATGTAAACATCACTTGCCTGAAATAATTAGATGTATGTGTAGCCATTTAGCATTTGGCCTTCTTGTGTAGATGTTTTGGTTCAATTTAAAAGACAAACGCTGAAATGAATGCATCTATTGTTTCAAAGTGGGCGCTGAGCAGCAGCCAAGGTCAGCGCTCCCTTCGCATCAGATCTTTCCTTTAGAAAACCTCTAAATTCAGCTTTTCATCCACAAGATGTAACCAGAGTCTTTTCTCTCCTTCACAGAGCAACATGTAGCACACCAACATACCTTCTGTGCTCCAGCCATGACAGTTTATTCCCAGTATAAATCCCCGAAAACTGGTTGATTTCCACTAAAAGTAGACGCGTGTGTGCTAAAGCCTGTTCACACCGTCCTGAAATGAGCCTGGGACACCTGCTCAGCAGCCTTTGGCTTCGTGTGACACGCTGTTGGCTGACATCACCAGAACCTGGTCTGACAGTCTTTCCCAGTAATCTACAGGCCGATAATCTAATCTGCCGGTTGACTTGCTGCTGTCAGGGGCAGTTGGTGAGCAGAAGCTGTGATTGCAATAAAAAGAAACCGTTGCTGCAAATGTGGACCGTAGAACATTTTAACATAGTTCTACATCATTTAAACAGGTGGTAAAACTCTAGTTATAGCAACTATAGCTGATAATCTCAGTAATTACCATCGAAGATGCTGAATACTTGTTTTGGTTTGTGTACATCATGAAAGTAGAGTTTGTATTTTTTTGAATGTGCACCTGCTCTTGGTGTCGATAATTGTTTTTTTTTCTCATGTAATTTGATATTTAATGTTTATAGCATCTAATATAAAAACTTTCAGCTGTGCAGGGTGAAATTTTTTCAGTAATTGAAGAGCCAAAGTGGATTACGGTGTATATTGAAATAAGTGCTGTGGTTCATTCAGGTGCTGATAAAAGCAGTGAAAGACATCTGCAGTTGTGTCCACGGTCTCTTTACCTTCGGCAGCCTGTACTTATCTCGCAGGCACACCCGGAGTGTCGCTCGTTCTGCTTTCTTGTGCAAGAAATCTGCATCTCTCTCCATCCTGAAAGAGAAAAAAACGTGTCCTTTACTGCCGGGCAGTGATGCATCCTGGGTAATGTTAGAACGGCTCTCTGCGATTAATGAGTTACAGGTGTTTACTTCCTTCCTGATATTGTGATTTACTGGCTGTCGTCCACACCTGGATGTTGGTTTTTGACGCTGCTGTGTGACAGTTAAATGACATCGTTTGAACAGTAACCAACCAGACCAGCCGCTGCGCACTGATGGAAAGTGGCATTTATTTAGTCAGACGTGTTGCTGCTTGTGTGTTTGTCTTCTCAAGACCAGACTCATATATTTCCCTCAACCAATTACAGATGGGATTATTAGGCCAGACTGATCTGAGCAGATACTCAACAACAAGCTGGAAGTGTCTGCCAACAAACCCAGCAGTTGGTAATAATCTGCACAGATTATATCAGATGTTACTGATGCAGGTGAGTCAGGATTGTTGCTGTAGACCTGAGTAATGTGTCCCCTCACAATCCTGCAGCTCGCGTCTTTTTCAGTTTTTTTGGGCAAAGAGGGTGTGTCTGTGTGTGTGTGTGGTGTGTGTGTGTGGGGGGGGATTAATCTTGTTATGTAATACAGGCAGACAAAGTCTTCCGGATGCACCACAAGCTCAGTCTGATAAAAGCTCCTCCTCATCACATTTCTACGCTTCCAGCTGTGACTTTGACACTTTCAAACTCTAAACACTTTTGAATTGACAGGACCCCCCCCCTCCCACCCCGGCCCCCCAAACATCCAGTTTGGTAGAACCTCTGTCGTGACCTTCAACACGCAGACAAAGCTCGTAGCGACATTAAAACTTGCGGAAACCACAACTGCACGTGTATATTTAAACAACCGCACCAGGTGGAACAGAAACGGGTGGTGATGACAAATAAAAGCGGCCTCGCATGCGAAGGGGGGTGGGGGGTTGGTGGACGCTGTCCAAGGTCACGATTGACAATCTGCAGCCATGATGCCTTCCAGGAGGCCACCGGTGTCAATTAATTTGAGTGTTTTGCAGCCTGTGCTCTTACTTACTTCTCCTCCACCAACTGTTTCTGGTACTCTTCATACTCCTCGCGGGTCATCCCTGCAGCTTTGGCTGGATCGGTGGGGGCGGCCTCCTCCTCTTTGTCGCCTCCACCACCTAAACCCATTCCCGACAGGGGGTTCCCTATCATGCTCTTCAGCAGGAAAGCCATCTCGATGTGGTTGACTCGACCTGGATGAGAATGTTTTCAGCGGTAAACAGATTCTTTGCTGCCTTTGCGCTGCCACCGGTAGCTCTGCGGCTAACCTGCTGCTTCTCTATGGAGCCAAGGACACTCTGACAACAAGCAACAGACACAGACACACCCTCACACACACCCACACACAACATTTTGCTTGGGCCATAATCTGGATTTAATCCTCCCTGCTCCACTACGCTAAGAGGCAGATGGCCTGTTTTCTCTCTCTTTTTAAATCAGAAATATTTTATGGAGGTCCTCCGTCACCATGCTCAACCTTTACACATGGATGGATTTTCCTTTATATTTTGGGTGCAACATACATGTTAAAACTGTCTCCTGTTGGGTGCTCCTGAGTTTGGGGCTAGTCATTATTCTGTCTCCACCCACTCCTGCTTAATCATATTAGTGAAGTACGGGCCGGCCTGTGTGCAGCTTATACTGCTGAGAGAGAGAGAAAATCAGGATTAGAGTCTGATTTAACCCCCACTGTAGCCACCGCGCATGCCGAGCTTTTGTTCAGAGGCAGGATGATTGACAGAGATGAGGGACGATGAGGAAGCATTTCAGTTCCACGTCACTGAATCTGGGAACACGACGGCGGGCGTGTAGAATACCGACACCCTCGCCAGCACTGTGTGTGTGTGTGTGTGTGTGTGTGGGGTATAACCCACAGACTTCAACTGTCATTGTTGAGTGACATTTTACCAAAAACTCAATCAGTACAAAATGCTTTATTGTGAAAACCATCGAGAACCTCAGACTGGGTTGAAGGTTCAGTTCTGACAGGATGACCTGAAGGCACAGGAGCATCAGGACAGCTGTGCCGGTGAGCCCCGAGGGTCCCAGTCAGGGCCCGGCTGAAACCCATCAAACATGAAAGCATCTACATTTGTAACATCCCTAAAGCTCCGTTTTTACTTTGTCATTGTGGGGCCGAGAGCAGATGGATGAAAATCATTAATGTCCTTTTGAATTCTAACTCAAGGGTAAATCCTATTTTTGGCAGGACAACATTATGTGAACAAATGTGGAGACATTTTTTTAAATTAAAAAAACAAAGCACAGGTTAATACCTGATTTCTTTCTTTTTTGGGATTTCTTTCAAAAGTTCCTAAATAATTTGGGTAAAGGTTCTAAGCATACCTACACATTTTACTATTAAAAAGGATATTTGATCATCAAAATACATATATAATTGTATGATTCTATATGCATCATTCAGTATTATTTTAACCCTCATATTATGTTAATGGTCAATTTGACCCGTTTCAGATTTTGTGCTGTCTAAAGTGCTGGCTATCTTTTTTTCTCCTTGAAATTTGGTGACTTTTCCTCATTTAGGGTCATGAACAGGTGTGCAAAATCTGGACACGTTGGTGTGTCTTGGAATGTCTGTGCACTGTTTAGCTACATTGATGATGTTGCGGGTCAATTTGACCCGGGCATGTTAATAGGGGAGTGTGTAATGTAGTGTAATGAGTACAATGCACAAAGATGAATCTCTGAACACTAGAGAAGACAAGAAGCCACAAATGATCCTTATAATACCACTAAAGGAGGGGAGGACAATCTGGACAAAGTAACAGCAACATACAGCTGCCAGCACAAGGCTGCCCATTGGCCTTTGTTGATTTTTTTTTTGCCACATTTTGGACACATCTGCTTATAATGCCTATGTCCTTTGGACTGAAATCAACCAGCAATGGAATTCCAACAAATTATACAGACTTTAGCTTTTCCTGGAAGAACTCAGCAAAGCACTTGTCACTCCCAAGTTCCAGACACGAGCCAGGTCAGTTCGATCCCCAGTGGCTGCAGCCATGATTGAAAAGGTCAAGCTCAGGTCACCCACCCAACCTTCAGTGGACACAGGTGGGGAAAGAAAGGAAAAGATGCCAGCTCTGTCCCTCCAGAGGACAGTAAAACAAGTACCTCTTGTGTGAAATGCAAGAATTCCATCTGCAGAAGGCACAGTGACATTCTGACCATCATGAGGAGAACAGTGAAAATGTTGAACCTTGAATGTTAAAGTTAAAAAGAAATGTGTTCATGAAGAGGGAAAAACTTAAGCCCTGTGCTTTCTTTGAGTCAAGAATGAAGACAGAAAAGAAGGGAGTAGAGGATGAAGAGAGAAGAAAGAGGATGAGGAAAAAGGAAGAATTGCATCACTTTGACCTTGGAGGATGACAGAATGGTTAAGATAAATAGTCCTTAAATATAGTTTTGAAATTAAAATTTATATTGAATATCAATTTTCTAACTGTTCCTATAATCTAAAATAAAATAGTTCTAGTTTAACCTGTTTTCTTGGCTCTTTTGAGACATTTACAAAGTACGGGTCATTTTGACCCGCAACATCATCAATGTAATTTTTTCCAACATAATATGAGGGTTAAGGTTAGGGTTAGGGTTAGCATTAGGGTTAGCATTAGCATCAACGTTAGCATTAGCATTACGGTTAGCATTAGCATTAGGGTAGGAGTTAGGGTTAGGGTTAGCAATAGGGTTTGTATTAGGGTTAGGGTTGGAGTTAAGGTTAGGGTTGGAGTTAGGGTTGGAGTTAGGGTTAGGGTTGGAGTTAGGGTTAGGGTTAGTATTAGGGTTAGGGTTGGAGTTAGGGTTAGCATTAGCATCAAGGTTAGCATTAACATTACGGTTAGCATTAGCATTAGGGTTGGAGTTAGGGTTAGGGTTAGGGTTGGAGTGAAGGTTAGGGTTAGGGTTGGAGTTAAGGTTAGGGTTGGAGTTGGAGTTAGGGTTGGAGTTAGGGTTAGGGTTAGGGTTGGAGTTAAGGTTAGGGTTAGGGTTGGTAGTTAAGGTTAGGGTTGGAGTTAGGGTTAAGGTTAGCATTAGGGTTGGTATTAGGGTTAGGGTGGAGTTAAGGTTAGGTTGGAGTTAGGGTGGAGTTAGTTAGGGTTAGGTTAGGGTTGGAGTTAGGGTTAAGTTAGCATTAGGGTTGTATTAGGGTTAGGGTTGGAGTTAAGTTAGGGTTGGAGTTAGGGTTGGAGTTAGGGTTAAGGTTAGCATTAGGGTTTGTATTAGGGTTAGGGTTGGAGTTAAGGTTAGGGTTGGAGTTAGGTTGGAGTTAGGGTTAGGGTTAGGGTTACGGTTGGAGTTAAGGTTAGGGTTAGGGTTAGCATTAGCATCAAGGTTAGCATTAGCATTACGGTTAGCATTAGCATTACGGTTAGCATTAGCATTATGGTTGGAGTTAGGGTTAGGGTTAGCAATAGGGTTTTATTAGGGTTAGGGTTTGGATTAAGGTTAGGGTTGGAGTTAGGTTGGAGTTAGGGTTAGGGTTGGAGTTAGGGTAGGGTTAGTATTAGGGTTAGGGTTGGAGTTAGGGTTAGCATTAGCATCAAGGTTAGCATTAACATTACGGTTAGCATTAGCATTAGGGTTGGAGTTAGGTTAGCATTAGGGTTAGCATTAGCATTACGGTTAGCATTAGGGTTGGAGTTAGGGTTGGAGTTAGGGTTAGGGTTGGAGTTAGGGTTAAGGTTAGCATTAGGTTTGTATTAGGGTTAGGGTTGGAGTTAAGGTTAGGGTTTGAGTTAGGGTTGGAGTTAGGGTTAGGGTTAGGGTTGGAGTTAGGGTTAAGTTTAGCATTAGGGTTTGTATTAGGGTTAGGGTTGAGTTACGGTTAGGGTTGGAGTTAGGGTTGGAGTTAGGGTTAGGGTTGGAGTTAGGGTTAGGGTTAGTATTAGGGTTAGGATTAGGGTTAGGGTTGGAGTTAGGGTTAGGGTTAGCATTAGCATTAGCATTACGGTTAGCATTAGCATTAGGGTTGGAGTTAGGGTTAGGGTTGGAGTTAGGGTTAGGGTTACGGTTGGAGTTAAGGTTAGGGTTAGGGTTAGCATTAGCATCAAGGTTAGCATTAGCATTACGGTTAGCATTAGCATTACGGTTAGCATTAGCATTAGGGTTGGAGTTAGGTTAGTGTTAGGGTTGGAGTTAGGGTTAGGGTTAGCAATAGGGTTTGTATTAGGGTTAGGGTTGGAGTTAAGTTAGGGTTGGAGTTAGGGTTGGAGTTAGGGTTAGGGTTGGAGTTAGGGTTTAGGGTTAGTATTAGGGTTAGGTTGGAGTTAGGGTTAGCATTAGCATCAAGGTTAGCATTAGCATTACGGTTAGCATTACCATTAGGGTTGGAGTTAGGGTTGGAGTTAGGGTTAGGGTTAGGGTTGGAGTTAAGGTTAGGGTTGGAGTTAGGGTTGGATTTAGGGTTAGGGTTGGAGTTAGGGTTAAGGTTAGCATTAGGGTTTGTATTAGGGTTAGGGTTGGAGTTAAGTTAGGGTTGGAGTTAGGGTTGGAGTTAGGGTTAGGGTTAGGGTTCCGTTGGAGTTAGGTTAGGGTTGGGTTAGCATTAGCATCAAGGTTAGCATTAGCATTACGGTTAGCATTAGCATTACGGTTAGCATTAACATTATGGTTGGAGTTAGGGTTAGGGTTAGCAATAGGGTTTGTAATAGGGTTAGGGTTGGAGTTAAGGTTAGGGTTGGAGTTAGGGTTGAGGTCGGGTTAGGGTTGGAGTTAGGGTTAAGGTTAGCATTAGGGTTTGTATTAGGGTTAGGGTTGGAGTTACGGTTAGGGTTGGAGTTAGGGTTGGAGTTAGGGTTAGGGTTAGGGTTACGGTTGGAGTTAAGGTTAGGGTTAGGGTTAGCATTAGCATCAAGGTTAGCATTAGCATTACGGTTAGCATTAGCATTACGGTTAGCATTAGCATTATGGTTGGAGTTAGGTTAGGTTTAGCAATAGGGTTTGTATTAGGGTTAGGGTTGGAGTTAAGGTTAGGGTTGGAGTTAGGGTTGGAGTTAGGGTTAGGGTTGGAGTTAGGGTTAGGGTTAGTATTAGGGTTAGGGTTGGAGTTAGGGTTAGCATTAGCATCAAGGTTAGCATTAACATTACGGTTAGCATTAGCATTAGGGTTGGAGTTAGGGTTAGCATTAGGGTTAGCTTAGCATTACGGTTAGCATTAGGGTTGGAGTTAGGGTTGGAGTTAGGGTTGGGTTGGAGTTAGGGTTAAGGTTAGCATTAGGGTTTGTATTAGGGTTTAGGGTTGGAGTTAAGGTTAGGGTTGGAGTTTAGGGTTGGAGTTAGGGTTAGGGTTAGGGTTGGAGTTAGGGTTAAGTTTAGGATTAGGTTTGGATTAGGGTTAGGGTTGGAGTTAAGGTAGGGTTGGAGTTAGGGTTGGAGTTAGGGTTAGGGTTGGAGTTAGGGTTAGGGTTAGTATGGGTTAGGATTAGGGTTAGGGTTGGAGTTAGGGTTAGGGTTAGCATTAGCATTAGCATTACGGTTAGCATTAGCATTAGGGTTGGAGTTAGGGTTAGGGTTGGAGTTAGGGTTAGGGTTACGGTTGGAGTTAAGGTTAGGGTTAGGGTTAGCATTAGCATCAAGGTTAGCATTAGCATTACGGTTAGCATTAGCATTACGGTTAGCATTAGCATTAGGGTTGGAGTTAGGGTTAGTGTTAGGGTTGGAGTTAGGGTTAGGGTTAGCAATAGGGTTTGTATTAGGGTTAGGGTTGGAGTTAAGGTTAGGGTTGGAGTTAGGTTTGGAGTTAGGTTAGGGTTGGAGTTGGGTTAGGGTTAGTATTAGGGTTAGGGTTGGAGTTAGGGTTAGCATTAGCATCAAGTTAGCATTAGCATTACGGTTAGCATTAGCATTAGGGTTGGAGTTAGGGTTGGAGTTAGGGTTAGGGTTAGGGTTGGAGTTAAGGTTAGGTTGGAGTTAGGGTTGGAGTTAGGGTTGGGTTGGAGTTAGGTTAAGGTTAGCATTAGGGTTGTATTAGGGTTAGGTTTGGTTAAGGTTAGGGTTTGGAGTTAGGGTTGGAGTTAGGGTTAGGTTAGGGTACCGGTTGTGAGTTAAGGTTAGGGTTAGGGTTAGCATTAGCATCAAGGTTAGCATTAGCATTACGGTTAGCATTAGCTTTACGGTTAGCA